>NW_026637482.1:2540000-3123208 GCF_028554395.1 Pezoporus wallicus
TTCCATCAGCAGTGCTTGGAAAGATCCTGGAATTATTCAAAATCCCCTGGCAGTTTTGAAAGATAACCATGACTAACTTGTTTAACTGGTACATTTTTGGGGGAAAGCTGCAGTTTGCCATCGTGACCCTCCTTTAGCAGCTGGAATTGAAGGTGGTTAGAGCTGCATGTGTCCGGCACGCTATGGCGTTGCAGGGCTGCCTTGCAAATACTGCATATTTCTTAGAGAATTTGAGGTCTGTCAGCTCTTCAACAACCACTCCCTTTTTTTTACCCCTTTTAATGAGAATGGGTAGCTCTAATATTTGGTGTTAATAACAGCTAGGAGTCAGCTTCTCAAGTCTTATTGTAATTTCCCCTTTTTAACTTTTTTTTTTTTTTTTTTTGTAAAAGATGATTTGGAAGACATTTCAGGAAAATTCAGGTGAAGCAAGATTCTTCTTTCATTTACTTTTAAATATATATCCAGAATAACTCTGCAAATGTTTGTGCAATTACTGTAGAACACTTTGTAGAGTACTGAAAACAGCCAAGCATTTATTATATACAGTGGACTGGGCGGTTACGTAGTCCTTACTGGAATATGTGGTAAAGGATTGGATCCATAAGTTAAATGACATGAAATTTTATTGCAGAAGGTGTTTGCCAAAAAAAAGAAAAGAAGTTAAAGTTGAAATGGGGGAAGACAAGGCGAAGTTTCAGATGTGGGACCCAGCACCATGTATTAGTACATAAAATTGTATATGAATACATCATGGACCTGCACGACAGACAAAACTGCAGATGGACTGTAGGACTGGGTCCTTATTTACTATTCCTGTCTCTTTTCTCACCTGTTATTATTAAGGACCTCAGGAATTTTCTTTGAATTTTTAGAAGCGGGTGAAACGTTGTTGAATTTCTGTATTTTTCACACCTTTCAGAAGATCAGTTGTGTTGGTTTATTTATTTTTTTTTTAAACCCTATGTTTTGGAACCTGATGAGAATATTACCTTCCATTTAAAACAAACTAAGAATTAGAAATTTTGTAGCTCTCATGCTTCTAGAATAAAGTTATGAAATACTTACCAGATGGAGACATGAAATTCAGACCAAAAGCCAACAGATGTGACTGATTAAGTATTACATGTGTTTATGTTGGCTGCAGTTTTTGAATGCTTTGTGTGAAATTCTCTATCCATTAGTACTTAAGTGCAGATTTTTTTAAATCAGGTGTTCATGTTTTAAACTTTAAATGAGTGTTACAAATTAAGCTTTATTTATGCAAAAGAAAGAACTAGTTTGTTTTAAAAGTTAAGTGACTTTCAGGGCAAATTCACATTCAAAGCTCCAGATTTTGTCAGACACATGTGTTACCCCAGTATGGAAAAACACTTCAAAGATGCTTACTGAGTTCCTAAAATAGGCGTATTTTCCCAAGTTCTGATTATTCTATTGATTATTCCTCCCCAAGTGGCATGAATATGCACAAATAATTAAAATTTTCAGTAAAGGTAGGATTTCTTCAGGACATTTGCAAGAACCGTGCATGTCTTAAAGCAGGTAATTAATTTCAAATACAGATGGAGACTCTGAAGCTCTGAAAGTCTGCCAGTTCACATCTGCCTATATTTTTTGAATGGAGGGATATATGTGTATACATATATATATATGTGTATATTTATACCCAGACACTGACATCTTCAGGGCTGCAGTGTTCCTGTCTGCTGACAGCCTTCTCTCCAGCTAAAATACCAGTGGATGTTAAGTTACAGTACAGCATCGGTGCTGTGAACTTCATGAAGGTAGGAGTGAGCTGCAGAGCTGGGTGACAGGCATGGTGTGCTCTGCAATACCTAACTACTGACCAGGATTAATAGGACCAATACTGAGGTACAGGAGAGATGATTTTAGTTGATGTCGTCTGGCACCACATATGAGAATTGTATAGGGTACAAGCTGGGGACAAGGTACAGGGGTGAGAGTCAGGGTAGTGGAGTTTCATTCCCAATCCATCAGACCTCTGTGTTGGGCAAATCTGTTGCCTGCTGATGTCATTTTGTTGCCTGGGCCAGTGTGGAAATTTTTAGCTGGTGTTTGAAAAGTGCCTTGAGATTTTCCTGAGGAAGGAGGTTGCTCTAGATGGCACATCATGAAGAGGTAACCTGGCTATGTCTGGTTTGGTTTTGTACGAGGAGGGGAACCTGCATTTCTGTTGAGAAGAATACATTTAGGAATGTTCCTGTTTGTTTCTTGTGTTAAAAATTCAAATCTTAACTATTCCAGTGGGTGCAGAGCTAATAAAATGATGGCATCACAAGAGATGAGGCTGTGTCAATGTGCAATTTGGGACCTCTGTTTTTCAGAGTACTGATAAAGTAATTTGAGGTATGTCTACTCACAGACATAATATCTTCTTTCCTTCATGGGCAGATGTTCACATTCCAGGGTAAGAAAGCCATTTGGAACAATACAACCCACATACCTTTATTCCAAAATAACAGTGTTCGTGCACCTGAGCTAATCGGGAAGAGAAGAAGTACCAAAAGCTTCAGCTGAGGCGGTTTAAACTGGGTATAAGTCCTTCATCCTCTTTTTCCTTACCCAACAGACAGCTGAGATATAGTTTGATTTCTTTGAATAAACTGAAATAGGCCTCTATTAAAGAAAACCTAGGTGTCTGTACCAAGGGGCTGCACAGCTTTCAGTGTTTAAATGCTGTTGCAAGTTTGTGTGTAGACAAGGCCCAAGAGAGTTATGGTGAAGCTATTAGAAGGGGAAGTGATTCTTTTTTTCTTAGACTGATTAAAATTCTTTGGGCTTTCTGTTTGTTTGTTTTAAAATACCTATTTAGCTTTTAATTAACATGTAAGAGAAAGGAAGCTGGTTAAATATTCAATACCTCCTCCCTTTCAATTAAGGTAGAACAGTACACAATGCATGATGAGGCCTCTGGGAAGTATGGAAAAACAGAGAAGAGCAGCCTCCTGATTATCATTTTCAGGGGGACTGGAAAGGTGAAACCCATCTGATTATTATTAACATTAATAATAATAATAATGAAGCTTTTTTTTTAACATCAGCAGTTTAAAAATACCGTTACTTGTTAGAACCTTATGTGCCAAGTGTTGCCTCTAAGTGCCTTCAGTTTTCCCATCCTCTTCCTTATTTTGAGGGCAAGGATGGGGGATTTTCTAGTAAGTCTTTTCAGTGTCTTAGTGGAGAGGCTGCAGAGGCTGGAGAAGTTATTCTTCATGCTGCATGCCCTTATTTTCATTTTGATGTGGTACTTTCAGTCCCAGCGAGTCAGTAGCCTCAAACATACAGCCCTGAAAGCTCAGCCGAGCAAGTGGGAGATGTTGCCGCCATGCTCTGTGACAGGATCTAGTCTCTTCCCCTTTTTCTTTTCTCCCCCTTGAAAAATCCTTCTGTCTGTGAGTCTGTTATCCCTCAAAATTGCAGTTAAACATACAGAAAAGAATAAAATAAATTATTTGGGAAAAATACTAGTATTTATAATTCAATAAATATCCTTCCTAAATTTTAATTCCTTCTTCTTGATTTTGTGTACCCTAATTCCTCTAACAAAACATATATTTTTCTAGCAGTCCTGTTTAAAACACAATTATATTAACTAAACAAACAAACAAAGACCATTTTATATTGAGGAAACAGCAGAAACCACTGCCCAAAAAGTGATGTATTTTTAAGCTTGCTGTTTCTTTTAGTGTGATGAGACAAGTTACCTGTAGAAAATGCTTTGTTTTTATCAAGAACTGTACAAAAAATATTTTTTTAATCCTTATGTTACATAAATATATTTTAAAATGGAATTGCTGGCACCAGAAATCAGTTGCATAAATGGGTATGTCTGAATGAGTGGTTGCCTTTTTTTTTTTAAGGACTGAAAAGATAACAGATGCTAAAATGCACAGCTATTGGATAGGTTTCATATACTGTGACTTCAAGGTTTACTGGATATAGGAATGCATTAATTTTTTAAAAAAAGAAATGTTTTGCAAAAAGATTTCTGACTGCATATAAAGCAAGACTTTCCCGATTCAACTTTTAAATTAGCTTATTGTGATGACCTACTCGGAAATGCATGATGACAGGATGAGTTTATTAACTAACTGCTTTCTTATCTGATGAGTGGTGACCTATTTAGTGCTACGGCCTTTTATTTTCAAAAAAACCCAGCTTATTTCCCACATAAACACTTGAGTAGCTTTACCTGTATGTCTGTGATTACTCATCAGTAGAGTTAATGATGTGTATTTACTGGCTGGACTAAAACAAGAATTAGTCCAATTAGTTCAATAATTGGTTATTTAACAAATACTTCCTTAATTACTGAGAGTCCATTTCTACTTCAGCTGTAAATAATAGAAATTCTCTCATTAATTTCTTCTAAAGTAATATTTTTTTCTTTTTTTAAAAACTTTTTTGTTTCAGAACCCTATTCACATAAATTAGAGGAAAATTTCACAGTTCCAGAGGATAATGAAAATTGCACCTTCTCTCTGAAGGTTCATATTTAGGTCAAACTCTTATCCAGATGAACTTAGCACCTTGTGAAGATTTACTTTGTTTTATTTTGTTTTATTTTATTTTAAAAGGAAAAAGGCCAAAAGAAGTAGTATTCATATATCTGGAGATAGTAAAATTTTGTTACCTAGAAAATTCTTTACTACTGTATGATTAAAAGTTATGTGAGCAGTCTAAAACAAAAGTCTTTGAATTGGTTGACCTCAGAGGTGTATCGTTTAGATGCAAATTCCACTAATGTCAATTTTATCTCAGCTGGATATGAACTATATCTAGTTACAGCTAGCCCATGCCATAGAATTATAGGAGATGATAAAGGCTGGTGTGCAGAAGATTTTGCCTGTGGATTTTGGAACAGGGTCCTGCCCAGCTAGATAGCATGGACTTTCCATTATAAGGAGAAGATACGAAACCTTAATAGAGAAGGCTCTACCTAACCCGTCTTCAGCTTGTTTCTAGTCCTTCTATAATTAGCACATCTTCAAGAAGAGATAGAGGGAAAGAAGGGATCTGTTCGGCAGAGGATGTGCAAGAGGAGCTTTCCTAGGGTAACATGGAGACATGGGGTCTTGCCTGCAGGAGGCCATGGTGTGGGCGGATACTTTACTAAAGTAGAAGTAAATACAAGTCCAAGTGCTGTGCACATGGAGATGTGTAGATAAGCCTCAATATTACACTTTCAGAATATTTTTTCTTGTTGTTTGTTGGTTTTGGGGGTTCTTTTTTCCCCTCCAGATTCTCTGGAGCAGACGTAAAGGAAGGGCAATACTGATAAAAAGCAATAGCAGTAAATCACTAACTTTTTCCTTTCTCCTTTTTTAAAGGTGAACATACCCAAGAAACCAATTCACCTCATTCGCTGAAGAAGGATGTGGAAAACATGGGGAAAGGTAAAATAAATAAGGGCCCCTTACATTATAAAACTGCTCTTTGTTTTAATAGAATATGAGGATAATAGGGGGCACTTTTGTTCTGCACCATATTTTAAGCTTGTCAAATAACATATGAATAATATATGGACCTTTGGGTGGATATAATTGAGATTAATGCATATATATCAATCAATACATGACACTGTAATATAATACTTTAAAATAATATATTACATTGATTTATATTCATGGCTTTCTGCACAAAATCTATTGTAGGTCTATGCAACACTTTTTTTTTTTTATAACTGCTTAAATATTTTGTCTTGTAATAATGAATTGCTCTGCAACTATTCTTTCAAGAATTATTTATACAGATTAGCAAAACCACTTTTCTTTTCCCTTTGTTAGAGGAACTCCAGAAGGTTTTGTTTGAACAGATCGACTTACGGAGGAGACTAGAACAGGAGTTCCAGGTGTTGAAAGGAAATGCATCTTTCCCGGTCTTCAGTAAGATACACATCTGTGGTTTTGGTGTTATTTATGGGTGGTTGGGTTTGTCATATTGTTAAAGTGAGAAAGGTGTGTTCTCAGTTGTGTTGCCAGGATCTTTGCTTAGTTCTGCTGAATCTGATGGCACTTTTGCCTTGGGTTTTCAGACCTTTTGTAGGGAAAATCTGAAGCTGGATGTCTGTTTAATGTGTATTTTACTGATTCTGATAACATTGAATACAGTGAGTAGACAGAAACATGTCTGGGGCTTCTTGGGGTACAGCAGTGTCAGTGGTCTTAAGCAGCTTTTTGGAGGCTTTTGAAGACAAGGTACTTGATAGTTACCTTTAGGTAGTTCTAGGTGATGATGGAGAATTGATGTGGCCCCTCTTTAAGAGACAGAAATACCTATTTGGACTTTTCCTCTTGAGATGGGCTATTTGAGATGGCCCTTCCACCATGACTGATGAGCAGGGTGTTGCTGTCCAGGGGTGATGGAATGTGCCTGGCACGTGTTAAATAAGAGAAAACAAAATGGACACTTAGGGTTTTCATGAAGCTGCCAGAAAGTTACACTGCATGCACAGGGAGAAAGGCTCATTGACTGAGACTTTTTGAATTACGCTGGCATCAGCTGGGAAAAATATGCTTCCATGAGAAATCCCACATAGGTCAGGACAATGTAGGAGACACAGTAAGGGCTCTTACAACATACAATGAATGTAATGTTACAGGCTGTCCTGACATTTGTTAACTCATATGTGCCTGAAATGTCTGACCAGCACGCAGCACGAAACTGCCCTCATGTTGGTGTGTCATGATTTCTTGAAGAGTTCAGAAACTCAGTATTGTTAGACCTCTAGGTCCCTTGATAAAAACCCCAGGGACAAAACCCGGTGTTGCCAGGTCCCACAAAGTAAGCAGGTCAGCCAGAACCCACTGCTGCAAGCTTATGAGTGTTGCATCTCCCAGGAAATTTGGGAGCACAGACATCATTCTCCTGTTATTTAAAGAAAATACATTTGTCCCCTTTCTCTAGCATCAGATAGGGTAAGTTCAGGGAAGCAAGGAAGTGCGAGAACTGTGACTCCATCTTTAGCCCAAATATTGAAAGATGTAGATGGCTTCATAAATAAAGGAGAAGAGCTGCCTGAGGTGATATGGATATTAATGAAAGGAGGATAACCTCATCCTTCAGTATAAATTCAGTCATTACTTGGGTTTGGGAGTGAGGTAATTTTAAAATAATTTGTGTAGATCAAAATACTGATGTGTGGTATTGGTGAAATGGCATCTTGGAATTTTGCCATTCAGGTCATTTATTTATCCTTTTGTTCTTCTACAGTAAAATTAATGCTCTGTCATTGCCATGTAAATAAACACTGCAATTAAACCACATGAAATACAATTCAAATAAAAGAAAAGAACACGTACGGCTGACCAAGGAAGTGGCAACTGTATGCTGGCTTGAAAAATATGTGGTTTCAATGTACCACAAAGTAGTGGTCAATTTTCTTCAGGATTAAAATAGAAACCAGATAATGTGCAATAAACAATATATACAAGTGACCGTAAAACCTATTTACAGATTTAGATTTACCAAAAAAAACCACCCCTCCTCCGCATATAATAAAACAAGAAGAAGGGTCTTTGTAAAGCAAAGAAGCGTAAAATCCAGGGTAAAAGTGGTTTGTCTTCTAGAACAATACATGTCCTAGCAAAAGAGAAGAGGTCTGTGCCAGGCTCGTGCTGCTGGATGGGGCTGCTGCTTTAGGTCAAGTATTAGAAAGTGTTTTCCCAAGGTTTCCCAGGTCAGTATCTGTGTGGGGTGATGTTGGATAGGGAGAAGCTAGACAGAGAAGTCTTCAGGGAACCAGCTAAAGGAATGTTGAGGTAAAATTAAAATTGTGTTGAAGGGTTTATCATGGCTTGGAAATACCTGAGGCTGTAGGAGGGAGCGGAGAGTAGACAGGTAACAGGGTTTATATTTGTCGTGGTTTAAGCCCATCCAGTAACTCAGAACCACACAGCTGCTCGCTTACTTCCCCTCCGTTCTTCCTCCACCTGCTCCTGGAGGGATGGGGAGGAGAATGAAAAGAATGTAGCTCCCATGGGTTAAGATAAGAACAGTCCAGTAACTAAGGTATAACACAAACCACTGCTGCTAGCACCAATAATAATAATGATAACGGAAATAACAAGGGAAGAGAATACAGTCGCTCACCACTCGCTGACCAGCCCGACCTCAGCAGTGATCTAGCCCTTCCGGGTGACTCCCCCCGGTATATACTGGGCATGACGTGCTGTGGTATGGAATACCTCTTCGGTCAGTTTGGGTCAGGTGTCCTGTCTCTGCTTCCTCCCAGCTTCCCCTCCTCCCTCGTCTGCCATGAGACTCATGAGACTCAGAAAGTCCTTGGTCAGAGTAAACATTATTTAGCAACAGCTAAAACATTGGTGTTACCAGCGTTGTTCCCAAGCCAAAAGTCAAAAGTACAGCACTGCACCAGCTACTAAGAAGGAGAAAAATGTCTGCTACTCCTGAACCCAGGACAATATCCTATCCCACTCTGGCTCACCACACCATCAGGCTGAGCAGCAGTGGGGACTGGTTTCCTGTCCCATCCCTAAAGCTGCTGAGGACAGGAGCAGTCTACCAGGGTAATTCTCAATCCCACAGGTTGTGGTGGTTCTCCCTGTGCTTTGATCTGAAAATAAGAAGCCTTTGTTTTTTAAGTTTTCTCAACCTTATTTAAAAGGAAGGAAGTGCCTCGCTATTCAGCTATGTGAGATGTGGAAGGTATCACTGTATCTCTCTAGAAAACGCCTCTCTTGGGTTACGTGTAGTTAACTCCAAAGTCACCTTTTTGTTTTGGGTCTTGCATTTGGAACTGAGCACATTTGGGGTGTTTTACCTTAATAGCCTCAAAGCACCACCCGCAGTGGTGCCACGCAGTCTTGTGTGTAAATGGTGTTTGGTTTCCACCGTCTCCTCATGGAAATCACTGCTAAATGAGAACTGATCTTATTTGCAAACTCATTTAGCAGTACTGTGCTGCACGCTTCTCTGTGTCTTCTTGTACCTGCTTGAAATGTGGACCATGATAATTTATAAAGCAGCCGACCTTGTCTTCTGCTGTTTGTACCTTTATTTTTTATATTGTTGTTGTACTTGAAAGCTACAGATGGGGCTTTCCTTTGCCTGTAACATCTCTCAATGCAGAGATCACTTGAAGAAAATAAAAAAATGAAAAGGTCAGATCACTTGAAGAAAATCAAAGAATTTGCTGTCCTGATACAAATATGAGCACTTGTGCATGATGATAGCGTGTTCCCCCAGAACCCTCTTCTGTTCTCTGCCTTTGGTGTAGGCTGGCACGCATTTTGTCCATGTGCTTTTAACAATGTGGCAATAAAATGGTGGAGACATAGTCTGGATAGTTAAAGTATTTAATTTTGTGTTAAGAAAGCTATTTAAATATTCATGTCTTTTCTCTTGGGTACTGCTTATGGCTTTGTCTGTAAGCATTCAGATTCAGATAAATGCTGCCAGAAAAAAAAACACCCGGCTATCCTTACCATTAACACTCTATTTCCACTGCAAGCTTGGACATTTTCAGTGCAGGATTGAGCAAGATTTCTGAGCTGTTTTTTTCTGAGAGGTGATGAGCCTGTGAGGAGGCAGTGAGGAGGAAAGTGTCAAGGAGAGAAGGAATATTTCTCCATGTAGCCTACTCATAGTGAAACTGGAGGACCCCAGTCGTAGCTGGCACAGATATGTCAGCCTTTAGTGACCAGGATAGGAAGCGATCACCATTTTATACTGCACAGCTTTTTTGGAGCTAGGAAGACGGGATTGCAAACCTGGTTTATTTCTGTTGGCTTCTTTTCCCGGTTGAGCTGGACTAAAAGGAATAGCCTGAAAAATTCTGTGGGCATTTGCTTGAAATTTGAGAAACTTTTTATAGGATAATGTTGTCTTATCCTTTTCCTTGTGACTGAGCTGGGCTCCTGATGGATTCAGCCAAATAAATTTTCTCATTCTTTCTTTCTTTAATTGCTATTTTTTTGTTGTCCTGAAGTGCCCCCATGCTTTATAAACAACAGCTTTTGGTCATCATTCAGAGGGGCAAAATTCTTGTGTGAAAGAGGACAGAGCTCTGCCGCCTTGTACTTTATTCTACCGTGTTCCTATGCCCACACTTGGTGGCGATATGTCTTCTTCCCCTGCAGGAGAGATAACATCCTTCCTCTACACTGCATCATGCCATGCCTGCTCACTGCTTTCCTGCTCCTGCTTTTGGGGTTGAGAAGTTTTTGCAAGGCTGTGTGACTGTGTCCCAGCATGATTATTTAATTCTCTTAATTGGTTAGTTGTAAATAAACCTTTTTAGCTGCCTTGGTCTTGTAGTTCTTCTCCAAGCTCTGTGTGTTCACATGCTCCATGCTGTTTTCTGTTGGCATTCACCTTGCTATTTTCTATACTTGTTTCCTGATTCAGAATGATACTGGATGGAATGGATTTTCTTTCCTCCTCCATTTAATAATCCACCACTGCACTCCGGTCTCCATCATGCAGCTCTCCATGTTATTTGCTTCCTGTCGATAGTTTTGTACATATTTTTATTTTTCCCTCCCTCCAACAGCATTGTTATGAAAACAGACCAGCAGTTAATTTTCTACCAAATTAAGTTTTGTCTGAAATGGATAAGAGAGGAGGAAAATAAGGGAAAGAGGAGATAGTGAAGCAGGAAGGCTGGTCTGTGCTGTAACCCAGCTGTCAAGAATCAGTCTTTCAAAGACTTTTTCCCTTCTGCTTCCACGTCACTGTTTATGGAGCTTTAGTCTGAGTTTTGTTCAAAGCCATCAGCACGATGTTGCAAACTACAAATCAAATCGTGCATCCTTGAGCACTTTCTCTTCTCACACGTTGGACATCGCTATTGATGTCAACAGATTTATGCCAAAGCAAAGGGGAACAGCTTTTGCTCTTCTCATCAGCATTGGTAGACGTTTGACTAATGACTGCAGAGCCTTGTCCATTGAGAAGAATAACTGTGGGAATAAATGCTAGCAACAGAAACTTAGCAGAATACATTTGTTAATTGGGAAACAACTGAATCTGTTTTTTCCACATCTCTTGTTTGAAGTGTCCTCTACTAGATAAGTTTCTCTTAGGAACATGTTTTAATTGGGTGAAGGGCTTTGTAGTGTTTCATGGTTCCTTATTAGTGATCTGGTTTGATTTAACTTTATTTATATGAATTATACTGTGTGGTTTCCATTTTAACTACTGCATCTGCTTCTTTTTTTCCTCTTCTTACAGATAATTTTCAAGATCAGATGAAGCGGGAGTTGGCGTACAGAGAAGAAATGGTACAGCAATTACAAATTGTAAGTTTGCTTTCTCTGCTAAAAACGTTATAAACTGTTGCTTTATGTTTTTTCAATGCAATGCGCAAACTTTCCCTTTGTGAGCCATGCAGATGTACTATTCCCGAGCTCATATTCCCGAGCTCAGCTGGTTTAGAGTCTAATTACCTGGAGA
This sequence comes from Pezoporus wallicus, assembly GCF_028554395.1. Lineage (NCBI taxonomy): Eukaryota > Metazoa > Chordata > Aves > Psittaciformes > Psittacidae > Pezoporus > Pezoporus wallicus. The sequence continues at coordinate 2,551,437 of NW_026637482.1, forward strand.
TTTACTTTCATGCGGTAACCAGATGGGTCTTCATGTTTCAACTAAACGAAATGCGTTGACTCAATGCTGAGAGGTGCTTCTTCAGAGTGAAAAGTGAGGACTGAATCAGTACACCTTAAGCAGTTAAATGTTTCTACCTTGTACGAGTTGTCAAGGGGTGTATTTCAGCCCTTGGTAGGGAACCTGTGCAAGGCCAACTTCTCACTGGCAAATAAACCTCAGGATGTGTCTTTGTGAAATTTCAGCTGCTAGAAGAAGTGCTTAACTCGGCAGTAAAGGATTGAGTTGCCAAACACAGCTCAGTGCAGGCACGCGTTGCTGTTGGGTTTTTTGCTTGTTACTTTAAAATCAAGAGGGATTTTGCATGTGTGTGTTAGTGCAGCTCTGTATCATTGTAACAACTGTGCTGCTTTGAAAACTTGGCATACTTAATCCAGTACAAGCAAGGGGTGTAGTATATAAAACTGTTTCTTACTCAGATACTGTTTAGTGTAAGAGCAGGGCATGTTAACAGATGGGAGGCTATCAGCATGCTAATAGTGCTTTTTCTATGATCAGTCTGACGTTATTTAACAGGGTTTTTTTGAAGCAGGTTTGCCAAATATCCCCACTTACCTGGATCCAGTCTGTGCTTGAACATCTAAATTTTCCTTGTGGTTGTCACAGAGCCTAGTGCAGGGAAGGCATTGTCCAGCCTTCTGGTGCTGTCATTTTCTAATTGATGGGTTGGGACATAAAAATAAAGCTGAAGGCCAGGATTGTCAAACTTGTGCACCTATGTTTAGAGGCTTTTAGGAGTGGCCTTATTTTTAGAGCTGCCAAACATTCCTGCTCCCTGTTCCTGCTGACTTCAGGGATTTCAATGAGAGATGGAGGGTGCTTGAAGGAGGTTCTTTATGGAGGGAATTCAAGTCCAGAACATCTTTGGAGATTTTTTTTCTGCTGCTTGTCTCCACTCTTTAATGCGTCCAGTGGTTACGGTGTTCCCCTTTGTCTCCCAATGCCAGGAAAGGACTTTGGCTTGATCTGTGAATTGCATTGTCACAGAAGCTGGTAATTCAGATGCCATCCTGAAAAGTACTTCCCCTGCTGCTTTGGATTTGAGGCAGGGATCTGTCTGATTCCTCCTGTGAAGCACATTTAAACACAAAGTTTGTGGCCCCACTTCAGCCTTTATCTCTTGTGTCAGGCGAACTCGGAGCTAAATCTCCCTCTTAGGAGAGAATGGATCATCTCTGCCATTCACTTTGTGGTCCAGTTCTGAAGTTGTTTCTGAAACTGGATGTCACCACCTCCAGCCAGCTGATCTACAAGAAGTGGAAAAATCACAAGGTTCAGTGTAGTGCTTTTTCTTGGGCAAGAAAAGACATATGATCATGTAACTCACACCTTTTTATGGTGCATGCTACAGAAAGACTAGCAGTCATTTGATCACTGAACAGAGCTGTCTGAATGTACTTACAGTAAATAGTTTCAACATTTAACGTGCTGTACAAGCAGTTCAGGACCCCTTCACTGTGGCTGCCTAAGTTTAATTGTCACTAATAGAAATGTTATCACATCATCCGTAAGTCTTTATGCTCACATTTGGGTATCCCTCCTGGTGAGACAGGTTGTGTAGCAGTGAGACAACTAAAAAGGATGTTTGCATCTGAGGAACTGAGAGACTGCTGCAAATAACAAGTGTGTTTGTTTAAGATGGGTGCAGAAATCTTCAGGGATGTTTTGGGTGGTAGCTGAAATGGAGTCAGCACTTCTGATGTGATAAATGCTGCAGTTACTTTAATTCATTCACGTGAATATACCTTGTGTGCTTACATGTAGAATTAAGGTTGCTGAGCTGAATGTGCTAACTCATTTGGCCTTTTGGGGTAATGGCATAGATGAGTTAGAGCTTTTAGTGCAAGATACACAAAAAGCGTGGTTACTTCTAAATTTTTTTGTTCATTTGTTGTTTTTAAAAGGGGCAGGTTGTTTTGGCTTGTATGTACATGGGATGCTCTACTATTGCTTTAGCAGAGCTGCCCACAGCTCATTTTCTTGTTATCATTGAAGTCCAAAGATAAAAGCAGAAATCTTTAATGTATACTTGTCGTGGTTTAAACCCAGGACAATACTTAAATCTTAATTTTACTTGCAACTTCACAGCTGTATACCTTTGTATTATTAAACTCAAAATTTACTAGTATAACTAGCTGCAGAACCTAGCTTAATTGCTTTGTTTATTTTACAAACAGCATGAATGCACAGAATCAGTTTCTTTTGGCTCTTCTCACCACTGAAGGATTGTAAAACTTCACTTAGTCCTTTCTGAAGACTTGTGCGTGACCTTGAAGGCATCTCCTGTTAACAGGGGGTTACCAGGGGCAGGTTTTGCAGCAGCGATGGTTTCACTCACCCTGCACCGGAATTCCTCAAGCTACATAACTGAGTAGTCACTGCCTTGGCGTGCTTGATGTGTCAGAAAGGTCAGGAATACAGAAAGCTGAAAGTAAGCATGAAAAGATTAATGAAATATAAATTGCATTTGAAAACTTCCTCGTGCAAACGCCTGACTTTTACATGGAAGGCCTGATGGAAGGTGCCGGGGTTTTTTCCTCCCAGTAACTCGTTCTCCTCCCAGTTCTCGGTGATGCTCTGAAGCTGTAGTGCAGGAGGCGATGATGAACGGCCCCGCGCGGGGAGCAGCTCGGGGGCCGCTGGCGCGGGCTCCGAATGCCCTCTGCCGCTCCCCGGCCGCCACTGCACCCCCAGCACCGGCTGCGGGGCACCTGGCTTCAGTACTCATCATTAAAAACCTCCGTTATAGCAGCGTTTAATCAATGGGGTTTTGTTTTAATGCTCTGTCCGCTCCGGAAAAAAAAATAAAAAATATATATATATATACATTTTATGGCTTCCTGAAAGTCAGGAGGAAAGCTCAGATCGTTGGGAAAATGGGAGGTTGAGTCCTGTTCTGTTACATCCTCAGTGCTAGATGTTGGCTTCTTTGGATATAACCCTACTTGGTAGGTAGCTGGAGCAGTGGGTCATTGTGTGGCCAGCAGCAATTTATGTTGAGAAAGGATTTGGTCAGAGTGTCTTGAGCAGCTGCTGGGAGGTATTAATCAAAGAACCATGGAATGGTTGGAAGGGATGTTAAAGCTCATCCAGGTTCAACCACCTGCCACAGGCAGGGACACCTTCCACTAGAGCAGCTTGCTCCAAGCCCCTGTGTCCAACCTGGCCTTGAACACTGACAGAGATGGGGCAGCCACAGCTTCTCTGGACACCTGTGCCAGTAATTCCAGTATTGCAGCCTGTTTGTGCCAAGGTCCCAGCCAAGTGCCAAGAAACAATCAATCATCATGTTTAGCAAGAAAATAGGTCTTAAATCTTTGAATGCACTTTTCTCTTCCTCCTTCCTCAAAGTGCTGTCTCCCGAATTAGCTACATACAGTGCGTGTATTTGGAGGTCTTATATAAAATATCAATTTTATATATGGGTTTAGGCATGGAACATTTGGCTTTTGCTATTCAGCTATACCGAAAGGGCCACCAAGAAGAAACAAATGTCAAGCATGCTGGAGTAAGTTCAAAAATGGCGCATGTGATACGGCCTTAGAAGAGCTCACCTGCCTTTTGAGTTGTTGGTTTCTGTCCAGGGTGACCAGAACTCATCTGTCAGGACAGCCAAGCCAGTCTAACAAAGCACTGAGTCAACTCCTGCCTGAGCTTCTGCATCTGTCTGGTATTGTTTTCTGAGCATGTGTTAGTGGATCACAGTTTAAAAGCATAAACTTTCTTCCTAGCTGCCAGGTGGGAGAATGATTAGAAGCAGCATTCCCAGTACAATGATTTTTTATTCCTTTTATGTTTCGGTAAACCCCTCTAAAACACTGTTACAGATAGGTAGAACACTAAGCTAGCATGTTCATTTCCTTTTGGGGGTCCCTTACAAGTAGTTTGTTGGTTCCGAGGAAGCATAGACCACAGTTGTAATGTATCCATCAGGAAAGACTAAGGTGGTGTTCGTCACGCTGCTCCTGTAGTTTAGGTAACTAAGATCAGGTACTGATCAATCCCACTGACTTTATATAAGGGTAAAAAGCAGGAGGTCTTTGGCATGTTAGAAATGTGAGAAGGGCAGTCCTTTATCTATCCAGCTCTAGCAGAAAGTGTTGTTTTGGTTTTGTTTGGGTTTTTTAATTTAGTTAGACTCCCATGAACTGCATTCCTCCTTCCAAGCCTAACTGGGGTGATATTACTGTTCAGAGCTCATAACTGGATCCAGCTGGAGCTCCTCTGATATTTGATGGCCTTACTTACTAAGATTCAGTGCTGCTTTGAATCAGCTCTGTTCTTCAGAGGCAGACAATAAAATTAATCTAGAACTATCTATCTACAAAATTGATTTCTATTTCTCCATCATGTTTCACCCTGATCTTTGAGGATTCACAAGAGTGTTTAAAAGAAGAAAAAAAGGTACCACGTGGTAATGCTGGTAGATCTTCAGAGGTATGAGATCATGTTCCTCTGGGTCCTACTGTAATTAAGAAAAGCACTAGTAGGTTTAATTCCTATTTTAGGCTGTATATAAAAAGGAGGTGCTTTTACACCCAATATATTCATTATACAAACAAGGAATATCCACATTTTTGTGTGCAGAGACACTGGTCGCTGCATGCATATTATTCCATATTTGAAAAATGGAAATAGGAAACAGCAGTACTTTATTAGGATTTCTGTTTTGGTCCTCTGCTTAAAGTGGTCCAGCTAGATTGATTGACCTTGGTAAGAATGTTAGAGGGAAACATCGGTTCAGCACAATGGCTCTTGGATTTTTTGAGCTGCATCTTGTGCTGAAGTGCCTGCACACAGACACACAGATAATAACAGATAGAAGAGCATTTCTGGAAACATGTTCACTGTATTTTGCAGACTCCAAGGCAGATTTTACTTCTTTGCCTCCCTCCTCCAAACCCAGAGAGATACTTATATTTTTTTCTCATTAATGTTTTCACCTGTGCTTTAGTAGTTGGGATGATACTGCAGGTCTGTTTCTGTATGTTCAGTTATCTGTGTTTGATTTTTGGTGAAGCTTCTTTGATGTCCAAGTGTAGCAGGGATGAATGTGTGCTTTAGAAATGAATCCCAAATCCTATGCACATATCTGTGCTTTGGTTCACGTTGTGCCCCAGATTCAGAGCCTGCAAACTGGATTCCCTGAATGAAGCAAAAAGAATGTGTTCCAGGAATGTAGTTAGGAGTGTGCTGTAGGACAAGCCTGTCTTTATCAGAACAGACACCGTGGATGCACAACAGGGGAATGTATTGTCACGAAGAGCCCTAAATATATTCCACTGCAGCAATGGAGTTACCAAATGCTCTTCAAATGTATAAGATGACATTGCAGATGATTTAACTCATGAAGAATGTAGTTATTTCCCTGTTAGACACCCATCTCTCCCAGTTTCATTTACTACCAGGAGAACGGATAACCCAACACACATTGAAAAGACACTGATGTACCAAATATATCAGAGAAGTGGATTAAAACAGTTAATTTCTGACAGAATGTACCCCATTGTATTATCTAGGTCAGTACAGCCTGGGAGATGTCCTATATACTTGGTAGCCACACAAACTGGTGTTGCCTGTTGGACGTCCTGAGTGGGAGAGAGAAGGAGAGCAGTTGGTGAAGCATCATGGGTCTCAGCTGAAATGTGCTTGTTCAGGCAGTTTGTTTGTGACTCCTGTTTGAATCTAAACTGTAGAAATGGGGGATCAGGTAAACAGTTTCTTTGCAGACATCTCTGCTGCAATTTGGACAGGAGTTTTCCAGCCTTTGCAAACGCTGTCCTGAAGGCAGCTCTGTTCGAGAATGCGGTGGAGGAAAGAGCTCTGTTTTTTGGGGAGGAATCTGTCAGCATGCTTCCTGTTAACTTCAATTCTGTCAAGAGCGAGGGGTTATAAGAGTAGTCAGACAAAACAGCTGGATTCTTGGTCTTCTCAGGTCATCGGTGGTTTTGGCCTCTCAGTTCATGCATACATGTTTCCCTTTCCCCAGGGCTGTATAGTGTGGGAAGCAGCATGCCCCTATGAAAGGCTTCTGTTTCGTTCAGACAGACGGCTCATCTTTGCAGATGCTGCTGCTTCCTGGTGTTGCTGCTTTCAATCAGATTGACCTCCTTCCCTGAGAGATGAAAGGGTTAGCTCCTGAGCTGCAGCTGCTCCTTTCTTTCCTCTCATCCTGAGCCTTCCCTGCTCTTTTCATTATTAAGGCAGGCAGGGTATGGATGCATCTCTTCATGTAATTGCAGATACTACACTTTACACCAGCCAGGAGACATGCTGAGCACAATTCACACAAACATCCTCACATACTGTGGGCATAATGTAATTAAAAACAAAACAGGGATATACAAGAATGCATGTTAGGTGTATGGTCAGTGGATGCGGATGCAAATTCACATGTTTTCAGCTGTGTGGGGTAGGTTGCTTCAACTCTGTGCATTTGCCTGCCTCTTCCTTTTGCTGTTCATGCAGCTTAAGGCCTTGCTCCTGACTTAAGCTCATCATGTTTGTCATCTTGCAGTAACATATTTGACATTATTTGTGAATATATTGTGGAGTGCCTGACAGCTGAAGAAGGTCACCTCAGTGTGCAACAGTGTCTAGGAGTGGAAGGACATAGATTTTCTGATCCCAACCTGAATTCCTCCGATGGTCCTTCCAAAAGGCAGCATCAAGGAATAGTGAATTTGTAGTCGCTTGGATTCCCAGCTATGGAGAAATCTCGAAGCAATTTAGTTTTGTTGCTTTCTAAAGGCCCAGCACTGGAAAAGAGCAGCCCTGAACCATATTCCCAGTAGCCAGCAAGCACATCATCCCACCTTGTTTCTAAATATATCTCTGTTCTCTAATATGCCTATGTATGTTCTCTTTTTCTTTAATTTTTTGTTCCACTTCAGTGGCTTCCCTCAGATTGATGCAAGTCAGAGATAACTATTAGGAGCTTCCCAATTATGGTGCTATAAACACGTGAAGCCTCATACTCCCAACATGCTGTATTTTGGCTGTGCAGAGATCAATGCTTGTTGCTTGCTCTGTTATGAACAGCTGATTTTTGTCATCTTGCAGGCAGCAGAATGGGTGGTGGATTTAATTTTTGGCAGCAACTGCTAGAAACAAAATATTGGAAGACATCTTTTACATTGGATTTTAAGATCTGTCATTTTAGTTTGGGCCATTTTTGTTTTGTTTCTGCATCAACATTCTTGTGGTTTTGTAAAGAGCTCAATCTTTTCATTTAAGGCACTGTTTCCTAAAATGATACGGGGAGGCAGACAAAACCCTTCATCTGCAGGGATTCCAGTTTAGAAGTTTCATTAGCCAAACCTGGCTTAAAGCAGTGGCTTTGTCTCTGTCATTGCAGATTCCCTATGCAGCAAGCTTGATCAGGAAAGAAAAGCTCGGCGCACACCTCAGCAAAAGCTAAAGGTGAGCTTATGAAAGGTGAGACTTTATTCTGTCTTACCTGGATGTCATGTTTTTTCTTTGCAGCCATTGCAAGATTAAAGGGATCATTCTTTGGCTTGATGTTACTGATTCTGGTCTAAAAGCTCTGTCTGTGAAGGTGTTGTGCTACTGTCTAAAGCTGGTAATTGACATGTCACATAAATTACTCCTACTGGGGTAGGACATACTGCTCAGAGTTGACCACTGGGTGAATCCAGGCCTCATTGCCTGAGCGTGTGCTTCAGCTCTGGTGAATAGTGGTGTAAAGGTCATGTACCATCAGTGGAAGGAGGGAAGTACCCTGGCATTCAGTAGGCACTGGAAGTTCACACACAGACAGGTAGAGATGAGGTTTTCTGTCCATAGTGGAGCTTTTTCTCAAGAAAGATCAGTGTATTTTGGGAGCTTTACAGAACAACACAGACTCTCTGTCTTCTGTAGCTCAGTCTCCTGCAGAGGGAAGTTACCCTGCTGCCCTTGTACAGGATATTCCCAAACCCAACACTGCATTTTTCAGGCGTGGTTTTTAGAAGCATTCAGTTAAAAGATGCACCATCTCCATCATCGTGGTTGATTGGAGAGATTCCAGTTTCAGGTGCTACAGCCTCAACACTTAAAACATTTCTTCTGGTAAAACGAGAGATGGAGAGGCAGAAAGCTGGCAGCCCTGCTACTGTGATATGGTACAAAATATGGCTTGTGGATTTACTGGAAAGTTCCCTGAGGTAGAGCAGGTGAATTAGAAGAAAAGAGCTATTCATAGGTAGAGGCCTCAGTAATGCACAAAGTAGAGCTCTCAAGAGAAAATCTGGAGCATCTGAGAAGGTGTTGATAGTATAGATGATGGATGTTTGCCTGAGCTATGGAAGAAGCAGATACTTAAAACATTAGGAGTAAGTATAGTTACCATATAACCAGTATCTGGCCTTGAGCTCTGTCTGCTGAGATAAGGGGACTAATCTAAGCATCAAGTTGGTCTGTTTTGCCTCTTGTGCATGCTTTATTACTGTCTGCCAGCATTTTCCAGTTGAGTCTCATTAATCTGAGCACTGATTTAAAATAAATTCAGTGGTGTTAATATCCCAAATAGAACAGTACGCTTCCCAGATGAGAAGCAGCAGGTCCTGCCCTGAGCGCCTTGTCCAAAGCACTGATCTACAATAAAAGTCTGCCTGAGGATGGCAGCATCAGATGAACGGCACCATTTGTTCCCATCATCAGGCTTTCATCAGCTGACAGTCCCTGCAAGGAAGGTGCTGGCATCACAGCTATGAGCATTTCCTGATTATTTGCTGCGAGCGTGGAGGATGGATGTATTTCTCATGCTGTTTTTGTTTCCAGTGACACACCATCCCCGCAGACAACAGGGATTTCTCTAAGTAGGCCCTAGTGTTTTTGAAAGATTAGTTGTTACTTAACTGCTAAGCTAAATCAGTCAAGCAGAGAATCACAACTGCATTGTTCAGAAGCAATTGCAGATTCTCCATGTGCCAAGCAGAAGAGAGTTGCCTCGAGAAGGAACATGTATGCACACACATACCCACGTTGTACACCAAGGAGGTTGCAGAGCAACCACTCAATTAATACTCAGTGCTTCTCTGCTACCCTTGTTGGGCTTTGTATTCCTTTCCACAGCAGTTCTTGTTATGTTTAGTGGTACTTCAGTCAGTTACAAGTTGCACTTCATCTTTAATTTAAAAGTATTTCCACCTGGCTCTACAGATGCTCACTAGCAAATTGTCAGAGGATGCTTCTGGAGCAGGTGATCTACATGTATCCCCTTTTCAGGGATTGTGGATTAATGTTACAATTCTGTGAGTAAAGAAATCTCACTCTTGGGCTTAGTGTTGTAACATTTTCTCTCTCTTTCCTTGTTTTTTTTGTCTCAATTTGCAGCAGCACAGGATCTTTTGCAGCCGTTAACCTTCTAAGTTATTACTTGCCAGTCAGAAACCTGACTTGTTTAAAGACTGAAACAAAATGGAAGATTGGGGATACAGGTTCCTTTGAACCCGAGGACAAGTGACCTCAAAGCATCATGGACAACCATGTAAAATAGAATGTAGCAGCCATTTATTAGTAAAAGCAAAACAAAACAAAAAAAATGAAAAAAAAAAAAAATGCCTGTCCTGGATCTTTTTTGGTGGTACCAAAGTTTAAGTCTTTGTGTTTTTAGAAGGACTACTGAACCTGATAGAGAAAATGCTTTCAATGAATCGTACGGATAAGCTGTGAAAGGAACTGACACTCCTTTCAACGCCGCAAACACTGATGACATCTGTCAGTTTCATCCTTTGCTTTTGAATTGTGATTGTTTTATGGAAAGAAATGTGTGTCTTACCAGATGGGCCAGCACCACGTTTGGATGGATGGATGGATGGATGGATAGGGCAGAGTTAGCCATACACAGTGCTTTTTAAAAGCAGACTGGAAATTCTCACACCCCTCTCCCTCGGCCCTCTCCTCCTCTGGTATTTTGCCTGCTGTATGAATTAACGATTGTACTCCTCTGGAAATATTTTACAATTTAATATTGAGTGTAATTAAGAATATAATCGCTGTTATCAAAAAAGGTATTTAACTCTGTTGTAGTTTCTTTATCATTCATGTGGAAAAAAGTCTATAATAAAAAAAAGAAAACTATGACATCATAGTTGAGCTTCGCTGTAATTTAATGCTGTGCTTACTCCACTAAAGAAAAGAACTGGGAAATTTATCCCTAAGAACATCTTTTTAGAAGTATTTTAATTCACAAATAACATGTCAAAGTATTTCATGGCAGAAATCCTCTGCCTTTGGTTATTTAGAAAAGATTTGGAAGTACGTATAGTGAAATGTCAGGATATTCCTTGTGGATCCACAGAAATAAAGGGAGACATGCCAAAGTCAGTTGACTTCTGAAGTCCACAGCAGCAGTCTTCCAATTCTTTTCCTGAATGTGCAACACTCTTGTCCATGATGTGCAACACCCCAATTACTAGGGCTTTCCTGTGTGAAATTCCTGCCCCAGGAAGTCCCAGCCATGGTGTCATCCCTGAGCATACAACAGCATACAATGTTGTCCACACCAATGCAGCACCACCGGATCTGAAAGCAGTTTCAGCCACCCCCAGCATTTGAATGTGTCACAGAGGTGCTCTCTCAGTATTCTCCTCATTCCCAGCAAATCCCTGGGAGACTCAGTCATCTGGTTTTATAGTTCCTTATATCCCAACAGATCGGGAAGGCAGGGAGGGGAAGAAGGGCACAGCCTGTTTTCATGCCCTTCCCTGCATTGTTTGCTCACGCAGTATGTGAGCTGACAGTACTCAAACACAAGACTCTCTGAGCTGGCACCATCATGGCTTTTGAGCATGGAAAAAGCAATGAAAGCACCAGAAAAGCTGGACCAGGTCAGACCAAAAGTTCATCTGTGCCAGTACCCTCTTCCCAATAATAGATGAAATCAGATACTTTTCTGAAAGCACACAAGCAGTTTGAATTATATTCCCAGAATATAGTTTCAGCTTCTAATGATTTACTGCTCGTGGGTTTTTTTGATCTAGACATGATGTCTTGTTTTTAATAACCTGCAATGGATTTTTTTACTTACACAAACTCATCCAGTGACTTTTAAAACCTAGGCACACTTTTAGCAGCTTACAGTATCCTGTGGCAATAAGCTCCACAGCTTAAATACAGGCGGTGGGGGAAAAGCAAATCAGCTTCTGATGTTCAGAGCTGTCATCCTTCAGCCTCACTTTATGACCTGAGATGAGACCAGTTGTCAATTGACATCTGGCAATTCCTGTCCACTTTTCTATGCCAGTTGTGATTTCAAAGGCATCTATTGAACTTTTTTGGTTCTTTTTCCAGGTTGAAGAGTCACAGTAATCATAGAATCACAGAATCATTTGGGTTGGAAAGGACTTTAAAGGTCATCCAGTTCCAACCCCCTGCTATGGGCAGGGACACCTTCCACTAGATCATGCTACCCAAGATTCTGTACAACCTGGCTTTGAACACAGGCAGGGACGGAGGATTCACCACCTCTTTGAGCACCCTGTGCCAGCACCTCACCACCCTCACAGTAAAGAACTTCTTCATTTTATCTAACCTGAACTTCCCCTGTTTAAGTTTTAACCCATTACCCTTGTCCTGTCACTACAGTCCCTAATGAAGAGTCCGTCCCCAGCATCCCTATAGGCCCCCTTCAGATACTGGAAGCTGCTATGAGGTCTCCCCGCAGCCTTCTCTTCTCCAGGCTGAACAGCCCCAGCTTTCTCAGCCTGTCTTCATACAGGAGGTGCTCCAGTCCCCTGATCATCCTCGTGGCCTCCTCTGGACTTGTTCCAACAGTTCCATGTCCTTTTTATGTTGAGGACACCAGAACTGCACACAGTGCTGCAAGTGGGGTCTCATAAGAGCAGAGTAGAGAGGCAGGATCACCTCCTTAATGCCTCCAACAGAAGCAGTCCCACAGCTTGTAGCCTTCATGCACCTTTTCCTGATCAGCCATATGCTTTTTGAGATGGAGAGTTGGCTACGTAGTCAAGATGCAGGATACTATATAGATTATAGTACAGAGTGACTTGATGATACTTTCTGTGATGAATGAACTTGACTGTAGAGTGGTGGTAAGATGTCTTACCACTACAGATCAAAAATTTTGCCCAGACATAAAGTAATCCCATTGCTCAATAAGAAATTAACTGCGCTAATGGCTTCTGAGTGCCAGAGCTCCTGGATGTGGTCAGACATGCAGAGTAACCCCTTGTCCCTCCCCAGCTGAGAACCAGCCTGTTCAGACCCAAGAGCAGACACAGAGGGTCTACAGCAGATTGATTTGTTTTCTACTCCCTGCTAAAGCAGCGTTCAGACCATCATGTTCCCCAGTGACTTCCAACAGCAAATAAATAGTGAGTAAGTAGTATGTTGAAGTTGTGAATCTGTGTATTAAATGCACAGTTCACAGAAATGACAGAGTGGATATGCAACAAATATGTTTCAAATGGAACATTCAAACTTAAAATGACCAATTTGCTCTCAGTTAGGCTAAGCTCCCCAATCAGTAAATGGAAACACCACTTGTCTCGTTTGTAACTGATCTACAGATCGCAGCTGCAAATATTATGATGGAACATATGTCCCAGAATTAAGCATGAATGGAGTGTTTTGAATTAAAAAATCATCCCTTGCACTGATAAAGCTCAAGAACATGATCCTAGAAAACAAACACAGGGCAGCCACCGCCTAGACAAATCTACTTTGGTAAACAGCCAACAAAGCTTCTTATCACCATTTGCTTTTCGTTTGCTTTCCTCTTGTGCCAAAGTTTGCACACATTAAAGCGATAAGGTTCCCATAAAACACTTGTATTTCACATACTCAACCCTCGACCTTTACACCACCTTGCATCATAAAGGAAAGACAAAGAAAAGGGTACAGAAAGATTTACCCAGTAGCTGATAATGGCTGTTTATGCCTTATACCTACCCCAAAGCTGTGTCTATACTAGCGTCCCCTGCACTTAACTCAGCTGTATAGTTAAAGCATTGCAGTGGCCCTGACAGGGTTGTGCTTGAGCCCACTGATATCCTAGAGCACCGTTCTCAGCATGGCTGGTAAGTCAACCCATACTGCAGCCCTTCCCAATGGCACTTTGGATATGGCCACCCTGAGCTGAAAGATGAGGGCTTTGTGGTGTGAGTACAGCTCTTCGGTGCCACATGGGAATGGCCCCAGACACTGTTAATTTACTGGTACAGGTTAGCCCATATGGGTACCGTCCTTGCTATAAAGTAAGAGTTGCTGTGGAAATTAAGCATTCAGATTTTCTTACACCTGACAACACCTTTAAAATACACTTATGGTTGACCAAATAATCACTTCTACAGCTGCTACCGCAAGAGAGGCGAAAGGCAGCAGCTGTATTACACACCTTAGTTTTAGCCTTTCTTTTATCAAAACCCCAAGAGAATGGCAAAAAAAAAAACACAGCACAGGCTACTGAGCTGTGATTTGATTTTTCCTGGCTGCTTGAATAAACAATAAACAGATTCAAAAGGCTCATTAGCAATTGACAGTCCTTTTATTATTCCCTCACAAAGCTGTGTTTCCATGAACTGCCCACAATGTCTCCAAACCCAGCTCTGTCCTTCAGACATGAAAGTGCTTCCCCAGGACTCAGAACATACCCAGTTTGGTTCTGAGATACTTTAGCGCAGTTAATTATGTTGAAGAAATAGCGCACCAAGAAAAAGCATGAAGATATGTGATTTCCCTTATTCATGAGCATTGGACCTCTTGTGGGAATGTATACTTTTAGGTACCTTCAAACCATCTCCCTCAGGCTTTTTTTACCTTTTGTTGTCCTTGTTCTAAGATGGGAGGTGCAATCCAGTGACTCTTGAGCAAGTTATTTGAAGTAGAAAGTATATGTGAGCATTTACAGCTCTTCAGATGGACCATACCAACAAGTACACACCTTGATTATTATAAAAAAGTTATCTCTGCATGAATTGGCCAATTAAAGATGTTAACAGTGAAAATTTGGAAGTTTTGTCTGAACAGGGTATGGCAAGCAGGACAAGGCTCCACTATTTAATAGTAAACAAAATGTTTGCGTTGTTTGTGCTACTGAGCACCTCTTGACTGTTCCTGTGCCTTTTCTCCACTGTGAGGGGTTAAAGTTCAGATTTACTCTAAATTTATTTTTTTTTCCCAATACTTTTAATAAATCTTCAAGGAAGTTATGGAATCACAGAATCCCAGACTGGTTTGAGTTGGGACCCTAAAGCTCATCCAGTTCCAACCCCTGCCACAGGCAGGGACCCCTTCCACTGGAGCACCTTGCTCCAAGCCCCTGTGTCCAACCTGGCCTTGAACACTGCCAGGGATGGGGCAGCCACAGCTTCTCTGGGCACCCTGTGCCAGCGCCTCAGCACCAATTTCTGTTTAATTTTGAGCTTTCTGTTTGATAAAGAGGGAAAGCACTGGCACCTGCCCAAGTGAAAACTCCTCCCTTCCATGCCTTTTGTGGCATGTACAACATGGAACTGGTTTTTAACATCAGGCTTGTTCGGACTTGAAGCCAAATAAAAGGCCAGTAATGCCTTGGAGGACAGGAGAAGGTATTTATTGAGTGTCCTCCCCTATGGATAGTATAGAATGGATCACTGACCACTGATCACCTTAACTAAGAACGTATCTCCCTTTACCTGCAGGCCTCTCCTCCACTCTTCACCTCTCTAAAATGTGTTTAATGTAGCTCATTCACTGTTTTCTTACACCATAGAGGAAAATTCACAGCCATGGTCATTATCTAAACGCGCTCAGTGATTTGGACTGTGGACATCTGAAGCCCTGCCAAACAATCTCCAGGGACCTGGAGAGGTGTTTTGGTCCTGTTTGATACCAGTACCGAGGCAAGAGGAGCTGAAATTGTTATCCAGCTCCCTATCAAGGCACAGTGCAAAAATGAGTCAATCTCCTTTGTTTGCTCTGAAATATGTGCCAGCCCGAAGTGTATTAATGTTGTGTGTGAAGGCATGAATGAGAAAGGAGTGCCCACCCTGGGGCACCACTCCTTCTCTGGTCACAAAGCACAGGTAATCGCACTTTTGAGCAGATAACTCAGTCCAGTTGCCAGCTCAGCTCCAATCTCCAGCAAGGATGAGGGATTTCTGCAGAGCAAAATGAGGTCCACATCTGTAGAGATGTGACTTCCTTAACAGAGGCATGTAAAGAGGTGCAGAACAACGTTGATGGTATCCTCGTGCCCGTGGTGCAGTGAAGAACAGCTAAGCCAGGCTGCAAGAAACACTAAAACAAAGTATGTTTGAAACCCATCACTAAACTGCCAATCACCAGTTAACAGCTCAATGGCTTTTTAAATTCCTGCCTCCTTGCTTTCGGTGTGAAGACCTAGGCTGGTCTGCCAAACACCCAAAGAACGGAGATGGGGCTCAGACTTACTGTGGTCCTGTAGTCACCCCTTGTCCCTTGTCCCTCACCTGCAGACCACCCAGACCAAGCAGCTGCCTGCCCTCACCCAGCCTGCTGGAGGAGACCCAAAGGCACATCAAAGGCATGTTTCTTGGGGGTGTTTCTTGCATGCTTCTGAATAAGGCAGTTCTGTTGGAGGAGTTCATGCAATCAGCACATCAGGAAGGGTCCAGTACACAACAGAAGCACTGGCAGTGCTCTAGTGGAGACCAGCCATGTGTCCTTCTCCACCAGAAAGATCATGAAAGGAACTGCAACAAAAGGACAGCAAGTAAAGCTTCTCTTTGATCCACCTCCAAACCTTATTGATTGGCTACAAACGGAACAGATTATTCTGCCCTAACAAAAACCACAGAGAGAAGGAAGTAATCAACAGAGGCAAATGAAGTGAGCAATTAGCCTGAAACCCTTCAGACCAGCTTTACCTTCATGCAAGGTCTCAGCAGCACAATGCTAATGCAAGGATCTACAGCAGTCGCAAGGTAACCCAGAAATCTGTAATCTTATTCTGCTCTAGATTTAAATCACCGTGGTTTATTCTCTTTTCTCAAACTGAAGGGTGACACTGAGGACATCTTACTGCTGTGCCAAAAAGAGATTGTGTCATGGGGGCTGGAGGATTCTGTAGTAAGCACATGATCTTTTACTTTCAGTAATAGCTCAGCTTTCCTTAGACCAGGGAGATTTAATGTGAGATCCTGAAACAGCATCTAGGCCAACTTTTTCGTTTATTCACAGACAGATGCACAAATAGATAAGAGGCAAAGCCTGGACAGTCTGCTTAGCCGTAACATTATGCTGCCTGGTTTTACTGTCCAAGCTTTATGAAAACAGCAGTTGTTGCAGATCCCTCTGATTCATGTTAACAGGGGGGGTGATGGTTGTAGCGACAGGACGAGGGGTGATGGTTTTAAACAGAAAGAGGGAGGATTCAGACTAGGTCAAAGAAAGAAATGTTTTATGATGAGGGTGCTGAGGCGCTGGCACAGGGTGCCCAGAGAAGCTGTGGCTGCCCCATCCCTGGCAGTGTTCAAGGCCAGGTTGGACACAGGGGCTTGGAGCAAGCTGCTCTAGTGGAAGGTGTCCCTGCCCGTGGCAGGGGCTTGGAACTGGATGAGCTTTAAGCTTCCTTCAACCCAGACCAGTCTGTGATTCTGTGACTCTATGTCATACACAATATTTCCATGGGAGCAGCATTTCAGAGCTGGTGTTAGTCCTCATATAAACATGAGTATGGATTTGGCTTGGCTTTTCCCCTACAGGGTTGCATTTTCTTCAGTCACTTGCTTTTTTCTAATGCAACCTGTGGCCACACAGATTTTCCACTATAATTCCATTTTGAGTTAAGCATGTTGATGCAAAGAGAGGAGAGCCTGAAGTGCAACATCTAAGACTTTAGATAGAAGCTCCTTTTATTTCTGAGAACATATTGGCAATTTATTCTTGAGTTTATTAACTGAATGTCATCAGGGTACATCCTGTGACTCCACATTTTTTTTTCTATAGAAAAAGAGCTAGAATAGAATACAGTAATGATTGGAAATCTGTACCACACTGCAAGCTGGAAATAGGGCTGCGTGTGTCTGTGTGGCAGCATCAGTACAAGGTCACACCTGAATCTGACTTGAGCACTTGATTTTTATCCCGTTTACTTTACAGTAATAAGCTGTGTGATAGTTTTAAGCTTCTACAAGAGGAATATTATCATAAAAGCAAGAGACAGGAGATCCCCTTGAAATTCCCAGCCATGCCACAGGCTGTCTAACCGATATGAGGCAAATTGTTCCCCTCAGTTTCCCCGACTTGACATTAGGCTCATGATTTATCCTTGCCTCACATACTTACTGTTATAGAAAGCTTCATTCATCATTTTTAGAAACTGCATTCTTGGATGAGGGTTTGGAACCAGGCAGAATTTCTGTGGTAACATAATATTATTTGCACAAAGCAAGAAATGGTATTTTGGACACCCATTATCTTTCCATCCAGCTGTTGGTCATTCCTAGCTATTTTCTTATGTGGTGGCTGAGAGTTTTTACAGGAGTTAAGCATTCCACTTCTGGGGGCAGTAAAAGAAAAGGTATAACCTCCACTCAAGGAACCTGGTCTCAGTTACCCTTCCTGCTAAAGTATCCCTGTGTGTCCTATGGCAAATTGGTTTGGGGTTAGGTAAAACTGTGCGCTAGGCTTGCTACAGCGTGATGCCAACATGCTTGTCCATGCCAAAATTAGATGCCATAGACAAACACAAGGTCAAAACTCAGACACCTGGGGAAGCTCATTGCCTCGAGGGAAACATTCAGGGTTTTCATGTCAGATTAAATTCTGCCTTTTGGATATGTCCCGTACCTCATCCTGTTTTGGTTTCCAGTCCGCAAAATGGCAATGGCAGAATCTGTCTCACAAGGAAGTTGTCAAGGGAAGTTCACATTAGAGACGGTGAAAGACTCAGATGTCACAAATGGATCTAAAATAAATATGCTGGGTTTCAAAGTTACACTGCAATCCGAATGTCTGTTGGCTCTCCTTTTCAGGATGGTCCGTGCTGGCGATGAAGGTTTCCACAGCATGGTGGTTTCCAAGGAAGAAGGTGTTTCACTTTCCTGTTTGTTTTCATTAGCATTTAAAATTAGTTCTGCAGTGTTCGTGTGGTGACTGTGTGGTGACACTGCTGAGAGGTGCCAGGCAAAAGCAGTCTTATCAAGCATGAAAGATTAGCAGAAACTGAGTGTTGCATGGGCTCAAAAGGAATGAATCAGCCATGTTAGACCTGTTTCTATTGAGGTTTTAGAGTGGGAAGAATGGTGGAAATAAAATGCTGTTGCAGCAGAAGAGAGTGTGGGAGACTTGGAGGCACAGGGTTGGATAGGGGATGTAAGACCTATCCACCAGGGAGTGAAAAAAATTCACTCCTTTAAGTTTGGAATTAAATCCAAGAACAAAAAAGAACAGAAACAGATTGAAAAGGGTGGAAGTGGATGGAAAGTGCTGACGAGACAGGCAGTAAGATTCATTCAGGATCCTGCTGTGTCTTTACTGTGAGTAGGTAGATAATATACGGAGTAACTTTGTGGTCTGACAGTGCCTGGCAGACTTTTCCACCCTCAGATCCATAGGGCTGGGTGTCAGTCTCAGACCTGAAAAGCAGTTTTGCTTTGTACCTTGGTAGATAAAGAACCATCAGTTAATGAACTGATCTGTGATATTTAAAAGAAGAAGTAGTTCCCAGGTATGCCTTTTGGATCGCACCCCTCCCTCCATGGTTTGCAGCAGGACCGTCAGTATTTGCAGCCTGTAGCAACCTGGGGTCATTTAGCAAGAACTTTAGATTCTTAAAGCTGTTTGTCGGCAGAACTCACCTGTAATTTCCATACTCTCTTCAAGGTTCACCACCATCTACTTACGAGATCATCATGGTGTCTCTCAGTGGAAGCCTCTTACTGTTGGTTGCCATCAGCGCAGCAATAAGTGTTCTCCGGAGGTGAGTGTTTGGGCAGTAGGAGAGGACCCAGGGCTGCCAAGGAAACGTGTGCAGTGAGGAATTCCTGCAGGAGCCCCGTGTTGTCAGGGAGCCCACGGGAACAGCCTGCCAAACCCTAGTGCTTCTTGGGCTTCTCCATCAGCCCATCTCGGGGTGCAATAATGGTGGCTGGAGAACTGCTATGATGGGTGCCTGGGGAGTATCAGTTTAAGGCAATGACATTTGGTTTGGGTTTATATCTGGTCCAAATTCTTTTCCCCATTCCCAGACTTTATTTATGTATGTGGACTGAAATTTTATTGAGGAAAAATAAGAGACCCAGGCCCTTCATTTCTCACTACTGCCAACATTTTCTGTTTTTTTTTTTCCAAGAGCAACCTGAGCTCACAGAAGAGGGATGTTCCCTGAGATAATTATTTCTATTATGAGAAACTATGTTTTGAGAAATCTCTTCAACAAAAATTCTGCTCAGCTTTAGTACGAACGCATCCAGCCAAATGGAGAAGAACAACGGGGTCATAAGACATGTTTTATACTAAAGGGCAGAAGACTGAGGGAGAGAAAAAGGTCACCTCCATAATGACTTAAATCAGCTCTATCCCAGCTGCTAGTTCTGTACTGCCATTAGTTATATCCTGTTATTAACTGAATCGCATCCAAAATACAAGCAGCTCTTCACGGCTTGTTTTGCTCCATTTTTGCCATGCCAGGTGGTGCACGTCGAATTACTCATCCAAAAATCTCAGTGCACCTGCGGTGGTGGAAAACGTAACAGTGGCAAACAGAAGCTCTGATAAGATTTCAACGGTGGATTTCACTGGCCCGGTGTGTATCAGTTACATTTCTGGCACGAGAACTGTATCCCCGGCCAGAGTTTGCGATCCATGACGGGATATGTTCCATTGGTGAGCCATTGTTCTCCTTTGATGTCTCAGTTATGTGCCCCGATTCAGTGCCAGAGCAGTGATGACCCACAACTTCTTCCACCTGTAGCTTTCTTCTGGAGACAAAAGGACTTTGGGGTGTATGCTGGGGAGCTGACAGACTGACACAACCCACCATAGATTTGGACTGTGAACTCGTACTGCACCAGTACTGGAAAATGCAGGAAAATGGAATTTTTTAATCAACGTGGAATTTTTTAATCAAAGTGGAGAAAAAGCTGCCTAAGGAAGTTGTGGCTGCCTCATCCCTGGAAGTGTTCAGGTTGGACAGGCCTTGAGGAACCTGCTCTAGGGGAAGGTGTCCATGCCCATGGCAGGGGTTGGAACTGGATGAGCTTTAGGGTCCCTTCCAACTCAAACCAGTCTGGGGTTCTTTTCTTTCTCAGCTGCCTTGGCACTAGGGAGGCCTTCCTTTTTGCCAAGCCGTTTAGTTTTCTCTTTCCCTCCATCTTTTTCCTTTTGCTGTTCTTCTGCCTGACAAGATCAATAAATTCTCATTGTAGCCTTTGCGAAGAACAAAGGGCTGTAAAATTGTAATGCTTTAACTTTTTTGTTTGAATACTTTTCCCTCTTCTGTACCTTATCTCTGTGATGTGTGGTGTTAAAAATTTACCATAAAGACATGCATCTTTCCATATTATCTCTTTCTGGGGGATGAGTCATGAGGAAAAAAAGACTGGGGGGATTTCTGGTAATTTTTACAAAGATTTCCCAATCCCTCTGACTCACAGGTGAGTCCCTCACACTGTGCTGAGACCTAACCTTTTGCACATGGTTTCCTACTACATAATACAACTAACTCTGTGGCTGTGCTGAAGTTATTGGACAGACTCCAATCTCTTAAGGCACCAGGTCTGTGGTTTTGTTTTTAATCTGCCCACTTTTACAGCCTCAAGGAAGACACCATCTATTAATCGTTAAACTGAGCGCTCCAACCTTCCTGGCACTGATGACCTCTGCCCCTGGTGTGGCATCCGCTTGCTAAGGAACAAGCCAGGCTGTTCTCCCTGTACGGGTGGCAGTTACAGGGAGCAGGTTAGTCTAGGATCTGGTATGGAGAGGGATAAGTGTGTTCCTTGGCCTTGTCCAACTCATCATAGAATCAGCTGGGTTGTAAAACACCTTTAAGCTCATCAAGTCCAACCATTCCCCAGCAGTGCCAAGGCCACCCCTAACCCATGGCACTGAGGCCTCGTCTCCACGCTGTGTGAACACTTGCAGGGATGGTGACTGCAGCCCTGCCCTGGGCAGCCTGTTCCAATGCCTGAGCACCCTCTGGGGAAGGAATTGTTCCTCAGCTCCTTCTAAACCTGCCCTGGTGCAGCCTGGGGCTGTTTCCTGAGACACCCCTTCTCTTTGCTCTCCTTAATACCCCTGCTTGCTCTTCAAGCTGCTCACTGCACAGAGACAAAATCCCACCTTTCAGAATTCATGGAGCTGTTCCCTCATCCTTCTCTAAATCCCTCCTTAAGACCTGCTGCTGCCTCAATGCCTGCAGATCCTGACTGTCTGACAGCATTGAGGCAGGGCAAAGCAGAGGCTTCTAATTCTCTGATAAAGTCTGCTTGGTTGGCCTGCTTTTGATATCCACCATCTTCCAGCTGAGACATGGACTGGAAAATACCTACTCCTGTCATCTCAGAAAGGTATCTATATAGTACGGAGCACAGCAGGCTTTGTTTCTGGACTGGTGTGTTTCAGCATGAGCACAATGCCAGCGGTGACTGGGATGAAGATGCCAATAATCATAGTATAATATAATGTAACATAATGTAATACTGATCTGTTGATTAGTCCAAGATGAGCAGCAGTGTGTGTGCGTGCACACGCACTAGACAACAAATGACATTTTAAGGCTGTTACTACAATAAACTTAGGAAATGGCATCAATAAATGCAGGTGTAAATTCAGAATTTTGTCTGTGTTTTTCCCTTGTTCTTCAATCCCCAGGCAGTCCTTTTCTGTGTGAATTAATGTCCTCTGAAGGCACAAAGCTGGCAGGCTGTGTTGTGGAAAGGAATAGCTATTCACTGTCCAAATTAGGAAGGGAAGAGAGGGTACTGCACAGCACATTTAATGTCACAGATAATACAGAAATCTTTTCTGTAGCTGCTCAAGGATAAAAAACAGATGTACTGGTTCTTACCCCATACTCTCAAATGTACAAAATATGCTGCATTCCCAGTTTTGATAATTAAAGCAAACAACTTGACATTCAGTTGTTCTGTCCCGGTTACATACTCAATTTGTGCTTGCAAAAGATGCCTTATGTCTGTAGGATACATCATTAACCTTTGCAGTGGTTTGACACTGCAACAAGTATGATGAATAAAGGATGACAAAGGCCTTAGTATAAGAGGGGTTTATTTATAACACCAAATTGAGACACAGAACCTAAATTTTTCACATACATGGAGTTTTTCAGTTAATGGAGTTTTTCATGGTAGAGATGGTTATGTGGGAGGCAGTTTTAAGGATTCAGTTCCTTGATTCAATACAGTTCCACACAATACAATGGTTCGTGACTGTTCACAGACCCATTAAGGTAAAACCACAATACAGAGAGCTTCTTTCTGGGCTCTGAAGGTGGGTATTTTAAGTTTGCTGATTTTCAGCTATTGAGGGATGACCAGGGCCACTGGCAAAGCTCATCTGGACACACACATTTTTTATCAACCAGTTAACGTGAAGCACTGAAAATGGTGTGTTCCCAGTAAAAGTCTTTTCATTAGTCATTAGAGAAGTCAAATAAGGGTAAAAGAATTGTCACCAACAGAACACTTCTTTTCACTTTCAGCTTGGGATGGGTTGGGCCCATTTCCAGCCTTTCCTGTGTCTTAAAAACAATATTCTGCTGATAGTAGGCCAAGTGCAGGGTCCTGCCCTTGGGCTGGGGCAACCCCAACACAAACACAGTCTGGAGGAGACTGGATGGAGCAGCCCCGAGGAGAAGGACTTGAGGGTGTTGGGTGGGGAGAAGCTTCCCATGACCTGGCTTCAGTGAGCGCTTGAGTCCAGACCCCCCAGAGCGTGAGCAGCAGCTCAGGGAGGGGATCCTGCCCCTCTGCTGCTCTCTGGGGAGACCCCCCCCTGCAGTCCTGATCCAGCTCTGGAGCAACAGCACAAGAGGGACCTGGAGCTGTTGGAGAGAGGCCAGAGGAGGCCATGGAGATGCTGCGAGGGCTGGAGCAGCTCTGCTCTGGAGCCAGGCTGAGAGAGCTGGGCTGGGGCAGCCTGGAGAAGAGAAGGCTCCTGAAGGGGAGACCTGAGAGCAGCTCCAGTGCCTGAAGGGGCTGCAGGAAAGCTGGAGAGGGGCCTGGGACAAGGGCCTGTAGGGACAGGCCAAGGGGAATGGCTTTAACC
The DNA here is from genome assembly GCF_028554395.1 of Pezoporus wallicus. Classification (NCBI taxonomy): domain Eukaryota; kingdom Metazoa; phylum Chordata; class Aves; order Psittaciformes; family Psittacidae; genus Pezoporus; species Pezoporus wallicus. The sequence goes on from NW_026637482.1 coordinate 2,574,711, forward strand.
TGCCAGAGGGGAGACTGAGATGAGCTCTTAGGCAGAAGCTCTTCCCTGTGAGGGTGCTGAGGCGCTGGCACAGGGTGCCCAGAGAAGCTGTGGCTGCCCCATCCCTGGCAGTGTTCAAGGCCAGGTTGGACACAGGGGCTTGGAGCAAGCTGCTCCAGTGGAAGGGGTCCCTGCCTGTGGCAGGGGTTGGAACTAGAACCCAAACCATTCTGTGATTCTGTGGTTCCATAATAGTGTATGTAAAGTATCTAAAGGAGGAAATTGTCAAAGCCAGTTCAGAAGACAAACTCAAAAAGATGGTGGCAAGTGAGGCAAAGGGTGTAAGGACTGATGTCACGAGGATACTTCCTTCGATATTTACTTCCTTTGGTATTTACTCCCTTTGGTATTTACTCACGAGGAATAAACTAATCTAATCCTGAAAACTTGCATGCAACAAGATCAAGTGTTGTTGTCTGTAGAGGATGGTTATATCCGAGGAGCTCTGCTCTGTCTGATGCTATGGAACAATAAACAGAGAATAAAAATCACCGAGGTCTTCACAATCCTTCACCAGCCTGAAGTTTAATCCTTTGACATCTGTAAGGTGGTTTAAATCTCTCCTTTATGGTGATGGACTGCACTCTCCACATGACACCACAGGAATTTACTGCACTGAAATGTAACATCTTAATGAATGAAAAATATAATGCTTTCTTTCTAATGCAAGCAACTCTGTCTGGTTTTGCCTTCAACCACGATTCAGAGATCCCGTAACTCATGATTCAGAGATCAGGCCCGTGTGGTCGTTAAGTTGCCATGATAGATTTTACAAAGGGGAAAATCAAGTCAGGTTTATGTAAGCTTGATAGCAGCTGCTCTTTGGAAATACATCTTAATTATGGGTAAAAATACTAAGCCATAACTTGTATACTTATCTTAAAAACCTCATTTTTTTTTATCTCAGGGCCATAATTTTAAACATTAGCTCTTTGCTGGGGTTAGTATTTATTTATAGTTGGATACAGTAAGCAGATAGCCCAGGAAATGCTGCTTGAGGATGGTGGTTATTAGATGTGCCTGTTAGTGACCCATCATATTTATCTGTATTTAATTATAGAATTACTGCCATAATGCCCTAAGTCATGCCTGAGAGCAAAAGGTAGTTCCATTTGTGAGACCACTATCTGCCAGCACTCACAACTTCTTAAAAACTGTAATGGCCTTTGGGATGAAATCTTTTCAATATTGACTTTCTCTGCATGTAGCGGGTTTGGTAAAAATCAGGATCAGGTTTTCTTCTATTTATAGATACCCAGAAAAAGATGGTTTGAATGGTTAACAAAAGCTTTTTGTAAACTTTGGGGTGGGCCTGGGTAAGTAGAAATGGCTCCATTTTGAAGTGTTAAGATGACAGGATTTAGCAGGTTTGTACCCATACCACATTTAAAAATCTAGATGAGGAATACAGAAGTTATTTTGGGATTCCTGAGCCTGCAAGGTGTGTGTTCATGGTGCTGGTGTGCTCGAGTGTTCCCTCTAACTGTCAGCATGAGTTAAGTCAATCCTACACAAAAGTGTTTGCAGAATCAGAGCCAACATTTGGGAATGTTTTGAGCTTTCATATAATAAAAGCTTCAGCATGTGCTTAAATAATATTGATCTCACTGGAATTGCAATAGATACTTTACTTGCTTCCCTTAACTGAGATTATGTTCCTTTTTGAGACAGAAATGATAAATAATTTCGACCAGGTGACAAAGCTCTGATGAATAGGTTTGATTTTTTGTTCTCTGTTCAATGTCTCTTATTTAACTGTAGTAATTTGGAGGTAAGTTAGTACAGTAATATATGGTATGGGTCTGATGATCGGGTACCACTTTCTCTTGCTTCCAGTTCCAGCTGTTAAAATACGATGTTATTCGATAGTAATGATAATCTAGAGGCATCATACTACATCATCAGCTATACTATATCATTGACCGTACTATGTCATCAGCTGTACTAAAGGAAGTGTTTTGGAAAGGAAAGGAGAAGACAAGAAGAAGCTGAGGCCTGGGTTTCTTCGTGGCTAATTCGCATGCTGTCTGAACATCTATAGATCCCAATGCTTAATTAATCACTGAAGTATCAGGTCACCTCATGCTTGCTGGTGAGTGGAGCTCTGAACCCAGAGCTGAAGCACAGAGATAAAGTATTGATAAACTGTGAATAATTTGCACACATCATATGATCATATCACAAGTCTTCGGCAGAGAGAAGAACTGAGGTGGGTCAGTACACCACATTAAGCCCAAAGTTACCATTTCTATGATGGTGATGAGCCCAGTATCCATCACAGCGCAGTGGTTATACAAATATTGTACCCTGATGGAGTAATAAAAGCCACCAACCATCAGGAGCGAAGAGGTTTGCATAGTGTAAGATCCCTGAGAAATTAAATCAGTGTGATCGTGTAAATTTCCCCCTTCAGCCAATAGGACTGAAAGAGACAAGGGAAAAAAAAAATGTGTATGCATCGATAACTACACAGTATCCCTGAGTTCCAGTTATTATTGTTATTTGGCCGCAGAAGCAATCAGAGGCCCTGATCAAACCAGTAGAATATAACTGTTTTCTTTGGGATTGTCCTAAGAATCCTGACTTCTGCTGTCATGATGTTTTGGATGAACAACAGTTGGGATCTGAGGTAAACATGTAAAGGAATACATATAGAAAATATACAGGGAAGAACCCCTTGATATTATCCATATGAAGTATATATACAAACTATATAGTGTGTATAGATATAGTATATACACATATATATATTATGAAATACAGTATAGAATCATGTAATCCCAGACTGGTTTGGGTTGGAAGGGACCTTAAATCAGTTCCAACCCCCTGCCACGGGCAGGGACACCTTCCACTAGAGCAGGTTGCCCCAAGCCCCTTCCAGCCTGGCCTTGAACACTGCCAGGGATGGGGCAGCCACATAAACAAATATAAAAAAAATATAAGTAATATATCTTATAAAATATCATAGAATCAACTATGGAAAAGGTTGGAAAAGTCCTTTAAGACCACCAAGTCCAACCTTTACCCCAGCACTGCCAAGTTCACCGCTTAAACATGTCACTAAGGGCCTCATCTACACAGTTTGTGAACACTTGCAGGGGCGCCGACTCCAGCACTGCTCTGGGCACCCTCTTCCAATGCCTGAGCACCCTCTGGGGAAGAAGTTGCTCCTAATCTCCATCTAAACGTCCCCTGCTGCAGCTTGGGGCTGTTCCCTCTTGTCTTATTATTAGAATCATAGAACAGTTAGGGTTGGAAAGGACCTTAAGATCGTCCAGTTCCAACCCCCCTGCCATGGGCAGGGACACCTCACACTAAACCATGTCACCCAAGGCTCTGTCCAACCTGGCCTTGAACACCATCTGGGATGGAGCATTTGCAACTTCCCTGGGCAACCCATTCCAGTGCCTCATCACCCCCTTCTCACCTGGGAGAAGAGACTGACCCCCCACCTCAGTATAACCTCCTGTCAGGCAGTTGTAGAGAGCAGTAAGGTCCCCCCTGCGCCTACTCCTCTCCAGACAAATACGTGTGCATTTACATATTTATGTCCATAACGTTACATATTCATAGAAATATACACATACGTAAATGAGAATACAAACGTAAAAATATATAAATGTGTAAGACTGTAAAAACCTAAATACATAACTGCACACATACATAAAGATAACACCACGGCGGCTCACGCTGCCGACCCCACCGCCGTCGGGCTCGCGGCAGGACCCAGCACCGGGCCGAGCGGCCCCGCCCCGCCCGAGGCCCCGCCCCTTCACGGCTCCCACCTCCCCGCCACGTCGTTCTGCGCGCCGCGGCGGCGCTGGGCCATGGCGTTCACGCTGTACTCGCTGCTGCAGGCCGCGCTGCTCTTCGTCAACGCCGTGGCCGTGCTGCATGAGGAGCGCTTCCTCCGTCACGGTGAGCCCGGGAGAGCGGGGCGCACCCGCGGGCCGGCAGCGTGGCCGCCGGCACCGCCCGGCCGCCGCCCGTGCGCGGAAAGGCCTCCGGGCTTCGCGGGGACCCCGTTCCGCCCCACCGAGCCGGTGTCGGGCATCAGTTGCGCGGAATGCCGTCGGGGGGGTTTAGGTCCTGAAGTCCGGGGGGTATCGCTCCTGTCGTTGTGTTGTTTCTTTCTTTCTTTAATTCCATCATTTTAGAGGGTTTTTGTTTTTTTTTTCTTTTCCTGTGCTTTTTGATTCTTCCGCCCTCATCTGCGCCATACGTCGCGATAGCGTGAGAAGGTTTCTTTCATCCTGTCGTTGCCCTTGTCTTGATGAGATGGCACTTCTCGGTCTTGGCACCTTTGTGCTTCCGCGGTACTGGAGAAATTACTGAGGCTGCGCATCCTCATTCTCAAAACAAAGCCCCACAAAGCACACAGAAGCCACTGACACAGATCTGCACACCCCCAGGACAAATGACCTGTGGTCCAGGGTTTCACAGTCTCCTGGTGGGGAGAGTCCAGACTTCCCTAAGGCTGAGTGAGGTTTTTGGCAGGAGTGCAGACAGTTAGCCTGTTGTCCTGTTCCCTGGAAGGATTTGCAGTGAGGGATCTGCTCAGTTCGTGTTTGGGGTTTTCTTGTTGAGCAGCAGTTCGATGGAAATGAAGATGGGATTGGCAGGACGGGTGAAGTCTCTTGTGGGCCCCACGTGATTTGGGAGTAGCAAGGGAGATGGGAAAGGGGGAATCAATCTCTCAGAAGTTACCTGTGGAGAAAAACACAGAGGTTGTGAATGGCTTTAACCTGCCAGAGAGGAGACTGAGGTGAGCTCTTAGGCAGAAGCTCTTCCCTGTGAGGGTGCTGAGGCGCTGGCACAGGGTGCCCAGAGAAGCTGTGGCTGCCCCATCCCTGGCAGTGTTCAAGGCCAGGTTGGACACAGGGGCTTGGAGCAAGCTGCTCTAGTGGAAGGGGTCCCTGCCCGTGGCAGGGGTTCGACCTGGATGAGCCTTAAGATCCCTTCCAGCCCAGAGCAGTCTGTGATTCTACGAATGTCAAAGGCCTCTCCCAGCTCTGCTCTTGAACATTCCCAGATGGTCAAGGGACGCAAAATTCCCTGGTCCCGTTGCTGGGACCACATGCTTGGCCTTTCTGCAGCAGGTGGGGAAGGGTTTCTCCCTTGAAGGGCTTTGTAGACCTGCAGCACCTCGATGTCCCTCTGAAAACCTCCTAAGGAACTGTATTTTTTTTTTAATAGTAGTCACAAAAATCACTATTGTGGTTTGGGATTTGTGCTGACCCTTTTCTGTCATGTAGCTCCTTTCTCAGTGCTGAAGCATCATTTCATACCCGACAAATATTTGCTATTTTATCTTCTAGTAAAGAACCATGATGTAGTTTGGTTTTATTTTGGAGGGTATTTTTAAACCCAGATACACTCCTTTGTTCCTCTGGCATGAAGAGAATGGTAGCCTATTAAAAAAGTAAGGGTTTCCTTCAGAGAAACATTGATTTGTTGTTAGTGTTTCATTCATGAAAATGTTTTTTAAGTTTTCAGTATATTGCATTAAATTCTGATTGTGAACTAAAACGAATTGGTTTACGTTAATTAATATAAACCCTATTCAAGACAGATAACCCATTAATATTGCTGACAGCATTTGTTGTGTGGTTTTGGTGTTTTTTCTTCTAACATGTCTGGCTGGACTTATGTGACACAGTTGGCTGGGGAAGCGATCAAGGGATTGGAGGATTTGGAGAGGAACCAGGAATTAAAGCTCAGCTAACGAACCTCATTCGATCCATACGAACTGTAATGAGAGGTAAGGCTTTGGTTTCAGATATTACCGCCTGTGAAGTTTCTGTGCTTTAATGAAGTACCATCATTGTTTTCACTCTTCTTTTCTACCAGAGAGTTGCTATTTCTGCTCGTCATTCCCAATCTGTCCTTCCTTCACGTCTGGATTCTCTGTAGAAGGGCGCAGGTCCCAGCTCAGGTGCCCTAATTTGGATAAAGTTTAAAACGTTCCCTTATTCTGGCTTGTGGTGCCACTGCTGCATCTTGTCTTTTCCTTGGAATTTGGGAGCTTGAGGGGAGGATCAATCAGAGAGTGCAGTTATCTTCACCATTTGAAGTGCCTGGTGAGGGAAATGTAATTCCTGGTATTCTTAAGGGTAAGCCAGGCTTATATACCTCAACAGATGAAGGGCAAAAAAGAAAAAAAAAAAAAAAGACTCTTTAATTTGTAAGTTACTGGTGTTTTTTCCCTATAAAGCACACCAAAAATTCTTTTTAAAGGGGATGATAAAGAGGAAGTAACAAATCATTATTTTTTTGCCCACACAGAGCTGATGCATTTCTTCTAAATCAGAGCAAAGCCAAGGCTGAAAACTGACTTTGAGACGGTTTAGTTTCATTTGGTGAAGGGGTTGTTTGGGTTAGAGTTAAAACATGATGGGCCACAGAAAAATATTAATGATGTTGCTTCCTACTAATTTTTAGCTTCCTAAGCTTTGATCCTGGCTCCTTCCACTAATCCTGGATTTGGGCAGCAAAATTAAATGCATTTTCAAGATTTTGATTGATTTTGCTCCTTAGTCTCCTGAGATAATGCAAAGTTCTGTCACTGGGATGTGGAAAAGGAAATTTCTACAATTACTCCTCTTCTTTCCCTGCAGTGCCACTCATAGCAGTGAACTCCATTACAATCATTCTCCTCCTGTTGTTTGGTTGAAGACACCTGGAGAAAAACATTTTGGATGGCCAAAGAAGCAAGTTATGAACCATCACCACTGAGTTTTTGGGGATCCGGCACGGTTTAGCTGTCCATCTGACATTCAACTTAACATAATAAAGACACTATTTCTATTTATCCTATTTCCTAATTGCAGTTTCATTACACAAGATACGGGGATCAATGCAACAACGCTGCAAATATGTTGGACTATGACAAGTTCTGTTGCTGCCTGTTCATAACGCTGGCTGTTGGTGTGCGCGTCGCCGGGTGTTGCCGCGGTTGTCGATCATATGCGGTTTTTAAATGTCTCATTCCTCAGGGATGAATCTCCTTTATTATCCTTCACAATTTGTTGTTAAATTAAAAAAAAAGTGGGTTTTATTCCACTTGTTACCACAGTACTTTCAAAAGAATGCAAATTAGGCTCTGAAAACATTATAAATTACTGAGGTCCAATTGTGATACTGAGAGATCAAATGTTATAAATTCTGAATTCCAGTTTTATCCCCCTCAATATTACAACATGTTGTAAATTAGTGAAGTTCAGTTGTGATACAGAGAGATTTGTGATATTGAGAGGAGATAAAGCATGTCATAAATTACTGAATTCCAGTTGTGATGTTAAGAGGAGATCAAGCATGTTACAGATTTCTGAATTCCAGTTGCGATGTTGAGAACAGATCAAACTGGGTAAAATCCTAACTCAGTTTACATTGGAAATCAAATTTTCCTGGTTTGATTGAGACCAGGATTTTCCCTCTGTGTTTCATAACCTTTTCAAACCAGTAATGGTGGCAAAGTAAGTTGAAATTGGGTGCAATTGCTATGCAAAACCTAAAAAAGCTGTACCTGGAGCTGGGTTACTGTGCTGATTTAGACTAGTGAGTGATATTAGTGACTAGTGTTTGTTACTGCTCTGTTAAGGATTATTATACATTTCTTAAAATGTGTGTTAAAAAATTGTTTGTGGTGATTAGTGTGCTGAAAGTGGGGAACCATTTGTATTCTGAGCTTCTTGGGAGGAGAATACTGTGCCCTTTTCAAATGCAATTTTCATTTAAAACGAGCTTATTTGCAGCTTCTTTTGTTACTGATGCTTCTTCCCTGCCCTCCATCTTCATTAAAGAACAGCTTGGAAGTTGACACTGAGTGTGATCTGGCAGTTGTGTTGAAGAAACACTGCTAATTGCTTTGGTACAGACCTTGTCTGAGTTAAGCCTGTCAAGTTAGGTCCGATGTTACATAGGAAGTGTGAAATTAAGGACAATTCTCATGTACCTTTTCAGAAAAGCTAGAACTCTTACATCTGTTCCTGTGCTGAAGTGTTTTAGCTATTGTAACGCAGTTTATCATCCCTTCTTCCGGCGCCTTGATGACTAAAGCATATGCTCTTTGTATACAAAGATAAATCTGTGAAATGTGTAAATGATCTTCAATCTCAGTGATCTGCAGAGGAAAGATTATCCAGGAGGAGAAGTTTATGTTGTTTCCTGTTTTTAGTGAAAACTGGTCAATAAATTGTGGATTTCTAAATTAAGCACTCTCTTTCATAACTCACTTTGTATCTGTGTACAGTTGGAGTACCTCAAAACTCAGCTGCATCCTCTTCCAGATACCAGACATACAGTTCTTACATAAAATACTCCTGTTTTTGTTTTTTGACATGCCTATGGCACTTACAGCTTCATAGTGAAGAGATGATAGTTGCATATTGGTTTATATAGCTAATGAGCCATAGTAACATTGGCCTGAGGCAGAATAGGATCGTGCTAGTCTTTAAAGTAGATCTATTATGAAGTATTTATTTGTAATAATCGTTGTGTAATTCAGTGGCAACGAGGGTACAGGCTCAATCAGTTATATCTATTATGGAAACTGGACAGTTTGTATGTGGAGCAGATAAAACATGGAAGGTATACAAGCATTTTTTAAAAATCATTGCAGAAAAAGCCATGGTAGATGTTTCCATGCTGGATGCACTGGACTGGAGCACTAATTTTGAAGCGGAGCTTGCATTCCATTATCCTTTTCATGCATATTGACAGTTAAAGGACTAGCTTGTTCTAAAACAAAGCCAGTACTAGATTACAAACTACAGCTTTAAAAATGGATGAAAAGCAGTTCCCCCATCTTCCTGCCCTTTCAGGAACACTAAAGCGTCAACGTGTGTCTGACAGGGCATGGGCAGATGATTTCAGAATCTTAGGCATGTGCAGTATAAAGGAGCAGTGGCTCAGCGCAGCACCAGTCCTGCGTTTGAGGCAAAACGGGGACACGTTTCACCAGGCAGATGCAGAACAGTGATTCAAAGTGGGGCAGCAGCTGAAGATCGGCTTTCCCAGCTAATGAGCAGGGAAGAGGGCAAAAGGGTAACGAGGAGAGAGGCGGGGAAAGGGGCGTAGAGAGCAACTGAAAGGGAGTAACTACACTGCTGGTAGTGGCTTTGACCAGGTCTGAAGCATGGCTGCCGTGATGGAGTTCAAACAAGGCGAAGCACCTCAGAGCTGGCTCTTAAGCAGGAGCATGCAGGAAGTGAAAAGCAGCCTGTGCTGCTGTAGTCATTTCGAAGCACAAACAGCATGTTACCACTCATCCCTGGTGCAGGAACGACAGTAACCAGGACGCTTTAAAGCTCAGGATGAGGATGGATTTTTGAGGTACCATCACAACATAAACCTTCTTGTACTTAACTCACTGATGTCCGTTGGAACTGGATGCGCTTTAAGGTCCCTTCCAACACAGCACCTCCCGAGCCCGCCCTCCATCCTTCCCTCCCTCAGGCGCCTGCAAGCGCAGCTCCACCCGCCGCCGGAGCGAGGCCCCCGCGCTTGCCGGCCGCGTTGCCTGTCGGGGACACGGGCCCTCGGAGGCTAAGCACGGCCGCTGCTGCGGCTACAGGCTCTCCAGCGGCCAGCCGCGGCGCCGCGAGGACCCTGCGAGGCGGAGCGGCGACGGGCAGCGCGGTGGGGCAGCGGTGGGGCGGCTGGAGGCAGGTTAGTGCCGGGGAGCGGGAGTCACCGCCACGCTGCGCTCCCCCCGCCTCGCCCGAGTGGGCCCGCCCGGCTTCTTGGGGCGTGAATGGGCGGGCGGAACGATCGCGTCACGGGAAAGGGGAGCCCGGCGGGCGCGGAGACTCCCCTGGTAGAGAATGGACCAGCCCATCTGCCCGTTGGGAACTGGCGAAAGAGGCGGTACCATCTCCTTGTCTGGGGGTAGGGACGGCAGTTGTAGCCTTTGTAGCTTCATAACCTTTCCAGTATGCGAGGGGAGGGAAGGGCAACCGTGGTTGAAGACGTTGAGGGACAAGGGACCGGTCCCGAGGAGCAGGGAGGTCAACGAGGCTCTGTGGGGTGGCCCTGGAGCCCGGTGCCTCATCCCCTCAGGGCAGCCTGATCCGGACGTGCGTTATGGTTCGCCCGTGGCTTCAGGGGCTCCTGCTTCACTGCCCATTGTGCTGCTGCGTCCTGACCAGCCTGAGGTCCTGCATGGCTTCATCCTGTGTGTCAGAACCCTGAGTGGTTTGGGTTGGAAAGGACTTTAAAGTTTATCCATCTCCAACCCCATGCCACGGGCAGGGACCCCTTCCACTAGAGCAGCTTGCTCCAAGCCCCTGTGTCCAACCTGGCCTTGAACACTGCCAGGGATGGGGCAGCCACAGCTTCTCTGGGCACCCTGTGCCAGCGCCTCAGCACCCTCACAGGGAAGAGCTTCTGCCTAAGATCTCATCTCGGTCTCCCCTCGGGCAGGTTAAAGCCATTCCCCTTGGCCTGTCCCTGCAGGCCCTTGTCCAAAGCCCCTCTCCAGCTTTCCTGCAGCCCCTTTAGGCACTGGGAGCTATTGCCAATGTGAAGATCCACTTGTGTTAGGCTGCCATTGTGAAAACTGAGGTATTGAAGGGTTTTTAATAAAAACCGCTATGCTGTGAGCTCTGTACTTAAAATTAGCCCATTCTGAAAACTGGCTCTGCAAATAACTTTCATACTGCCCAAATAAATATACTGTGGAGACCCAGTGGAGATGGATGGTAAAAGCGGTGTAAACCCCCACCCCCAGATTTCTGCTAAAATGGGATATTCTGTCCCCATCTGTAGCTGTGCAGGCCATGTGGGCATGGAGCATTTGCTCTGCAGTCGTTGTCTTTAGCTAGAGAATTTATGTAATAACACCTTCTTCAGTTCTTTCTTCGTCCTCTTTTCATCTTTCTCAGCATCAAAATTCCCTGTGCCATGGTATAAGCATCTGAGGGAAGAAAGGTTTTTTGTCAAGGAGATAATGTGGAGTCATGCAAATTCCATTCTGTCCAGGCGTTAAGTATTTTATCAGAGAAGATGTCTGAGAAACCTGGTGCCCTCTTTTCCCGTGCAATTGATGAAGCTCCCTTAGAAGTTCTGTTACCAGCTTTGTATCATAGATGTTTAACCTTGGACTATGTAGCAACAGACATACTATAAAATAAGCATGTTTATTCTTCTTATTGCAGGGAACCAGCAGGAATAATGAAAGCAGAATCCCACAAGTTTTCCGTGCATGTGTCTTGTACCTGAGACATCAAGTTCACATCATCTTATCACTGATAAAAGTGTACAGATAAAAAATGAGACTTATTAAGGCAGGTTCTAATCACAGTGTGTTTTTTAAAAGCACATATATGTTACATGTTCTGTAACCAGAAAAGCTCAATGTAAAGTTGTAATCGCTTGCTAGTGATGACAGATCACATTGTTACTGTCTCACAGACAGGAGAAAAGCTTCCACAGTGGGCTTTGGCTAAGAAATAGCCCAGCAGACTTGCTTGTGAAGTAAAATGCAGCCCTTGCAGCACACATAAGGAGAAGTACTAGTTCTGAAGACAGCTTTTTAGCCAGGTGACTTGCGCATGACCTTGCTGTTTTCTTCCCCAGTGCCTTTACACTCCGAATGCTGGGTTCATCTTGGGGCTGAGTCTCATGGACCTGTTTGTGTGACATAGAAGCCTGCTGTAGAAAAACTGCTTGACTGTCCCCTTTACAAGAGGAGAGGGTAACCGTTTGGGATGCTGAATATCCCTGAACGCTTCCAGTCTGACAGTCTGCAAAATCCATGCTGCCACACACATAGTCAACCATCAGATAGCCTGAGTTAGCTCACCCGAACTGTGTGGTGGGCTGCATCACCCTAGGTCTTGCTTTCAAAATTACAATTAACAATATCCACTTTTGCAGAGCATTTTGAGCTTTACAGTTGGAGCACTGTATCATCATTTAGTAGTGTTGCATTAATTTTCACTTGAACAGCACCGTTGGTGTCAATGGGACTTGCTGGAATGTGCTTGCTGAGGCCTTGAACCAGCAATACCAGACCTAATGATCCTCTTCCCAACAGTCTCAGTTGTTTAGAGAATTTTTTGACATGCACAAATAAAGGCACTTTAAAAACAAATAGCACCTGATTTCCATATATAGAGTCTTTGGGAAAATACCACCCCATCAATTACGGTTTTTTTTTAAACACTGCCTTTTATTTCTCTGTCTAAAGGGGCCCATTTAATACTGCGAGTAATGTTCTGAGTAGTGCCGGGCTTGGCACAAATGAGGCGCTTAACTGAGTTCCTTATTTTTATTATCCATTGTCTGCTAACCAGTTTTCTGTTGTTTCATTTATTTGCCCTCTCCCTGGGGAAGGAGGATGGCAGCTCGGCGTGCGCTGAAAGCTGTCTTGGTGGATCTCAACGGCACACTTCACATTGAAGACTCAGCTGTGCCAGGCGCTCAGGAAGCTCTTAAAAGGCAAGTGACCTTTTTAGATTCCCTCTGATAGGCTATGGCAGTACTGTTTGCACAAAGATGCTTCTTCAAGTAGACAGGCCTGAAGCTTCTGTGCTTTTTGTGCTTTCGTGGATAAGCAAACATGGCCCAATTCTGCTTCTATTTACCCCTGTATCAGTACCAAGAGAAGTCACTGAAGGGCACTGAAAAGTTGCCTGAGCCCCTGCAGCTTTCCCGAGTTGTTCCACAGGTCTTGTAGTTCTAAGTTTTTTGACGCTGTCAGGTTAAATATTGTCCCTTCCAACCCAAATGATTCTATGATTCTATAGTATTCAGAGTGTTTCTGCTGATGGCAGTACAGCCTCAGCCAAAGTGGAATGTCGTTCAATTAACCCAAATTATCCCATGTACACCAGTCACTTCAGCTGACCTGTTCCTTGCTGCTTTGTTTAATCACAGGAGTCTGTGTCCGTAGGTCTGTGGTAAGCTAAAGTGGAATAATAGAATAACTTGGCCTAATGAACAGAGCATCCTTTGCAGAGTTTTCATTTTGCTTGGTCTTCCAGCCAAAGCTTTGCTTTATTATTTGTTAAGTTTCTGCTAGGTAAAGAGCCTCAGTCTGGGAAACATCTGATAATACAGCCCACCTTTTGTAGGTATTCCAATGTGTTAATGAACGGGACAGTTTAGTACCTCTCTTTCTTGTGATGAAAGGGTGTTTAAAGAAACTGAGACATAGTAAAATGACTTCATCTGGCCAAGTCTGTGGCACAATACGATATCCAGCCCCAGGGATCCTTGTAGTGTATTATGAGATTGTTGGCCTGGAGAAGACATCTTGCAATAGATGAAGTAAAACACAAAGTGATGTATACTGTTGTGGTGAGTGAGGGTGGATGTCTTAAGGTGCTGGGATCAGGAGAGAGGAATAGGGTTCACTTGAGGATGAGAAAGCTTTTACTGGAATTGTATTTACTGCTTAGAGTTTTTATAAAGGTATTGCTCGGAGGAATAGTTCACAGAGGGGTTAGGAAACTGTGTTTCTATTCACAAGTAGCTCTGTGGAAGTAGTTGTCTCCTGAAGGTGTCCAATTGCAAGGAAGTAAAAACTGCTGAAGTCCTGGGTACTTATTCATCACTCATTCACTGAACCTTGTCTGCTTGGTGTTTAGTGCAAAGGGACAACTTGTGCCAGGTGAGAGTCAACATTTTCAGAAATCCATATATATATATATATACATATATATATGTATATAAGGTGTCATATATCAAGAAGAGCTTGGTATCTGTTCTGTCTGCTGCTACTCCAACCCCTTAGGCAGTAGATTGGACATAAAAAATGGCTTCTGTAGAATCAGAAGACACACTGTTCTCTAAAGTCCCTAGTTCTCCTTTGTCTTTTGCTTGATTCCTGCTGAGACATGCTCGTGTGGGCCCTGTAGTGGATTTGGCATGTGAGGGGGTCAGAGAAGATACAAGGTGCAGTCTGGTGCTGTTTCTCAGCTTCAACCTGCTGGCACAAGTGTGGAGAGGGGGTGCCATTGCACTGCAAGGAACGGGCAGATCTTTTTGCATAGAGGTTTGAATAAAATTTCTCATATTCTTTTCTGCTAATTCATGTCACTGTCCTTCCTAGAGAGAAGCCGGAATGTTTGGCAGGCAGGGAAAAAATAGGTACATCCCATTTTTAGAGCTACTTCTTAGTACTGAGGTCCAAAGGAAAAAGAAAATTATGAATTTATATTTTATTAGCAACAAGGAGACTTTTTTTACTAGTTCATTTGTCTGAAGGGTCAGTGTACCTGAGAAACAAGAAGTGGCAGGTGCAAGCAAGTCTGCAGTATTGACCAACTTTATCCTGATGTTCTCCATGCAGCCTTGACGCTGGGATTTGTTTCTATAGCAACAAACAGAAAAGTGATGGTGGGGGAATAATTAAAGGGAACGCTGTTGAAACTGTCACTTAAAATTATTTGATTGTTTGGTAGCACGTACTGTCAGTGTAGGGCAATAATGTGGGTTTATGTGATAGCGGTGTTCCTCATTAAAGGGAGAAAAGGCTTCAGAAGATGACACAAAACCACCACAAGGGTAAGGCAGGCTCCTAGAGCATCCTGCGTCTCTGAATGAGACATAGTGCTGTGAAATTCACCCAGCACGTGGAGTTCAATACATTATTTTTGCAACAAGGTTCTTCTGTGTATTTACTTTGGTTCAGGATGCTGCAGATCCAGAATACAGGACTGGTTTTTCATAGTGGCTTTCCAGTATTAAAGGGCCTACAAGAGAGCTGCAGAAGGACTTTTTACAAGAGGAAGTAGTGGTAAGACAAGGGAGAATGGCTTTAACCTGCCAGAGGGGAGACTGAGGTGAGCTCTTAGGCAGAAGCTCTTCCCTGTGAGGGTGCTGAGGCGCTGGCACAGGGTGCCCAGAGAAGCTGTGGCTGCCCCATCCCTGGCAGTGTTCAAGGCCAGGTTGGACACAGGGGCTTGGAGCAAGCTGCTCTAGTGGGAGGTGTCCTTGCCTGTGGCAGGGGTTGGGACTGGATGAACTTTAAGGTCCTTTCCAACTCAAACCATTCCTTGATTTTATTACGATTATCTAGCTTGAATTAAAAGGCTTTTCATGCTAGTTGTTGTTGATCATAGATGTGTTTGCTACTGCTATGAAAATGGAGTTTAGAATCACCATTTTTTTCCAGACTTCTCCTGATAGAAGCAATGCAGAGGGGCCTTGGTCTTGTTCTGTTAGCTATAATTCTTGCCATCTGTTTCACATTACCCTCCAGTCCACAGAACTTAACAACCTCATGGTTCTGGTGTGGCACTGTTAGTCTGGGATGTGTAGTCTTTTCACCTGCATCCTTTAGATAAACAGTCCCTTTTCTGTCCCAGATTGACCTATGAGTGTGTAAATAGAAAGATACTGTGGCCAATATGCCTTTGCTCCTCAACTATCAGGCTGCGTAGTGCTCCGGTTACCATTCGATTTGTGACGAACACAACGAAGGAGTGCAAGAGAGAGCTGCTGGAGAGGCTGGTGAAACTGGGCTTTGACATTGCAGAAAATGAGATCTTCACATCTCTGACTGCAGCCAGGAACCTTCTGGAACAAAAGCAAGTGCGGCCACTCCTCCTGGTGGATGATAAGGCCCTGCCTGATTTCACAGGTAAGGTGATCAGAAAACAGTATGGAAGAAGTCACTGGCCAGCTGAGGAAACATAGTGCCCTCTGTTTTGTAGAGTGACAATCATGTATATACTACTGGCCATGATGAAGCCTGACATAAGGAACTCTCCAGAGTCATAAGGGTTCTTTCTTCTTTTTAAGTTACCATTAAACATTCTGAAGTCATAGCTTCTTGAGGAGTTGTGGAAATAGTAGCCAGAGCCTTCAAAAAGTTAGAATTTGTGTAAAACTTGATGGTTTTTATTACTTTGCAGTGTAAAAAACCCCAAACTTATCATTAGATCATTGGAGATATATTGCTAATTTGTTTTATAGCAAGGATGTGTCAATTTGTTGGAAATAAACTTTCCCTCAGCTATTGTACAGAGGTTTTGCTCATAAAGAGCTGAAAAAGCCAGTGTGTAGGCACACAGAGGAGGCTATTTCTCTCTTAATAGGTTATTATTAAGCGTGAAATCTCAAAGTAATTATTGTTACTTACATTGTATTGAACATCTATCTCACTCCATGTACTTTGATACCTTAACTGGTGACAGAACCTTCACCATGCTGACTTCTTTAGAGTCTCCTCCCTAAAGACCTGGTTAAAATTTGGTTTACTTGCAGATATTCCCGTTCCCATTTTCCTCCCTCAACAATAAGGGCAGTAGAAGACGATATATTCTAACTTGGACAAATCTGGCAGATGCCTGAAGCAATGGCAATTAGTCATTGCCTTAACTACATTGTTGTTTCAAGAGCAGTGAAGATACCCACATTTTTAACATACTCAAAGTTGAAAACTCTGCTAGTCTTTCATTTAGCTTCAAAAATGTGAATGGTTTACCACTGCTCCCTGCCTCTTGCCTCATGAACTGAAATCCTTGTGGCAATTTAACTTACATACAATCTAATCGTGCTAGGAGCCGGACATTCCCTGTGAAATTTTAGTGCCATAGGCTAATTGTTAATCTTCAGAAGGGTAAATGTTGAGGAGAAAAGCCTCTGTGGGCTCTGTGAGCAGTGAAACCTTGATAATCTGTTCTATCTAACATGGCATCCAGAGAAATATGCCCCCAGCAATATTCTGTGTTTGTGTTCTTGGGAAGGCTTTCCTGGGTCAGAAACAGCAGAGACAGCAGCTATTTCACTGGAGGTAAATCAGTTTAATCTCCATGTATTTGGGATCTTTCCATCAGTTTCAGAGTAGCTGGTGCTAATTTTGTAAAAGATGGCAAAGTACACTGGAGGCATTATCTGTATTGCCTGGGTCTGGAATGGATTGTTTTGTCTCTTTTTGCTCTAAGCAGTTTGGCTCATATTTTCTCAGTGCTGCTCTTGAAACATTTAAATACAATGGAGAATGCTTTAAATTCCTGTTAATGGCTGCTATTGAAGTATTCTTGGCTAATCTCTCCATAAAGTTGGTCACAGATGGATGAATGTAATCCGTCCTTGGTTAAGGAACCCAGATGCTCTTGAGTGGTGTCACAAATCCACACAGCATTTCTGCATGTACGTTTTGCTGCCTGAGTTAACTGAAGGACAGGCAGCAGGACACATCAGCTGCAGCAACGCTCCCTAGAGACCCAGGAGCTCTAGGTGTCTCAGTAAAGGTGTAGAGGATGTGCTGTGTGAAGGCAGAACAGAAACCCCATGAAGTGCAGGATGCAGCTGATAACCTGTCATAAGAAAAACTCCGGTACTCCTGTGTTACTTGTGAAGGATGGCAGAGTTAGTTCCACAGATGCTTTCCTCATTTAGAAAAACTTAAAACTAGTCAGTATGATGTGTCTGTGTCAGAAAATGGTCATGTTTCCTGTAAAGTGATTAATTGCTCTTTTTGACTCTACTGCTAGGTATGAATAAAATTCAGTTCACTTGGAGTCATGTTTTGATTTTCCAGGGATAGCCACTAATGACCCCAACGCGGTGGTGATAGGACTGGCTCCAGAGCACTTTCATTATGAGATGATGAACAAAGCATTTCGGTAAGTTGTAGAATGCCAGCCTGACCTGTGTTGGAAGGGACCTTAAAGCTCATCCAGTTACAACCCCTGCCATGAGCAGGGACACCCTCCACTGGAGCAGCTTGCTCCAACCTGCCCTTGAACACTGCCAGGGATGAGGCAGCCACAGCTTCTCTGGGCACCCTGTGCCAGCGCCTCAGCACCCTCACAGGGAAGAGCTTCTGCCTAAGAGCTCATCTCAGTCTCCCCTCTGGCAGGTTAAAGCCATTCCCCTTGGCCTGTCCCTACATCCCTTGTCCCAAGCCCCTCTCCAGCTTTCCTGTAGCCCCTTCAGGCACTGGAGCTGCTCTAAGGTCGCCCCTTCAAGGAGCCTTCTCTTCTCCAGGCTGAATCAGCCCAGCTCTCTCAGCCTTTCCTCATATGCTGCTCAGTCCTTGGATCATCTTTGTGACCCTCCTCTGGACCCTCTCCAGCCCATCCACATCTGTTTTGCATAGCAGGGACCGAAACTGAGCACGGTGTTCCAGGGGTGGTCTGACCAGCACTGCGTTATGTTTTGGTTAATGTAATTTAAAATTTTTGCATGGGGAAATCAGATGGGTTCTAATGCTACAATGTTCACCTTAGTGAGAAGTGAGGCTGCTTAGAGCAATGGATCTAATTGCAGGAGGGGTAGACAGGATTTAAATATTCTTACTTGTTAAAATCCTAGAGATAATAAACTCTTTATTTGGGGCATTTGTTCTATAATTGTTTCTGTGGAAAGGAAAGGAAGGAACTGTATTTAACACCCGACATGAATCATAGAATCATAGAGTATTTAGGGTTGGAAAGGACCTTAAGATCATCCAGTTCCAACTCCTCTGCCATGGGCAGGGACACCTCACACTAAACCATGTCACCCAAGGCTCTGTCCAACCTGGCCTTGAACTCCGCCATAGATGGAACATTCACAACCTCCCTGGGCAACCCATTCCAGTGCCTCACCACCTTTACAGTAAAGAATTTCCTCCTTATATCCAATCTAAACTTCCCCTGTTTCAGTTTTAACCCGTTACCCCTTGTCCTGTCACTACAGTCCCTAATGAAGAGTCCCTCCCCAGCACCCTTGTAGCCCCCTTCCAGATACTGGAAGGCTGCTATGAGGTCTCCATGCAGCCTTCTCTTCTCCAGGCTGAACAGCCCCAACTTTCTCAGCCTGTCTCTATACAGGAGGTGCTCCAGTCCCCTGATCATCCTCATGGCCTCCTCTGGACTTGTTCCAACAGTTCCATGTCCTTTATATGTTGAGAATGAATGCTAGGTTTTGTTACCATTTGGGCCTTCATGAAAGTCAGTGGGAGTTTTGTATTCAACAAAAGCCTTCAGTTGTAAATTTAACATAGCCTTTGTACATTGTTCTTCGTTCATTCTGTAGACTGATTTTGGATGGGGCTCCTCTTATAGCTATACATAAAGCCAGGTATTTCAAGAAAAAAGATGGCTTGGCTCTGGGACCTGGACCTTTTGTAACTGGGCTGGAATACGCGACAGACACCAAAGCAACTGTGGTGGGGAAGCCAGAGAAAACCTTCTTCCTGGAAGCTCTGCGGGGAACTGACTGCACGCCAGAGGATGCTGTCATGATCGGTGATGTACGTATGTGGGGTATGAGTGCCATTATCACCTGCACTTGTCTGCATTGTGTGTGGAGCCTTCCAAATGCTGCAGAGAGATCTTTCTAAAAGTGCTGGGATTAAACAAGGGGTGAAAATGGAACCATCCAACCTCACAGGATTTCATATGTAGTCCATGGGGGTCACTGTCTGAGCAGGAAAATGGCACACAGTAATTCATTCCTGTGACACTTTGTCTAGTAGGTAGCCAAAAGATTTGCCTCAGTGTAGCTGCTGGAGAATGTTATGAAAAACTTAAGTGACCACTAACCAGCTGATCTCCTGTTTGCCCCAGGACTGCAGGGATGATGTTGGAGGTGCTCAGAAGGCGGGTATGCGTGGGATTTTGGTACGGACTGGTAAGTCCTCCACAGATCAGTTGTTTCAGGAGGCAGTGGTGCATTTCATGGTCTCACCCTGGGTGCTGGCAACCACCGCGCCCAAAGATCTGGTGCTTGTGCTTTGCAGACTCCTGCCATTGCTCTGGGTGAGTCAGGATCAGTGGGGGTGGCTGATCTTGCAGATGTGAATTTTGTGCTCTAATGACTATAAATCCCGAGCACTAATCAAAGAACAGAGAGAACTGCTACTGTGACATCTTAGATTGCCAAAATCAGTCATAGCAAAGTAACCTCTGATCATTCAGGAGCTCTGGTAACATTCCCTAGTAATTACACTAGTAATTATAGAAGTAATTTTGCTTCAGAAAAAAAGTGGAACATTAAGGGACTGACAGGTATTACCAGTGTTATTGACGTACTGTGGACAGGGAAGGGGCCTTTCTGAGGTGGCAGCTGCTCATGCCACAGAGTCCATTACATTAATAATGGAAGCAAGTGATCCTACTCTTCCTCATAAAAAGCCAGAAGCAAAGATGGTAACATTATTATTTCAAGAACCTGCAAAATGAGTATCTGAATACTCAGTGAAAGAATAGTGCCAGTACAGCAGAGTGAAACCGGTGCATAAGTAACTTTGAGCCAGAGTCACCACTGGAGAACTCCTCAGGAAGACTCAGTCTGGAACTAGATGATCTTAAGGTCCTTTCCAGCCCTAACTATTCTACGATTCTATGATTCATTTAGGGAATACTTTTGTGGGGTATTTGTTGCAGAACCTCAGATCACAGAATCATGGTTTGGGTTGGAAGGGACTTAAGATGAGCTTTAAGAGCTCATCCAGTTCCAACCCCTGCTACGGGCAGAACCACCTTCCACTACAGCAGCTTGCTCCAAGCCCCGTCCAACGCTGCCAGGAATGGGGCAGCCACAGCTGCTGTGGGCACCCTGTTCAAGAGATGGACACTCCTGCTGTTTCTGGCTGTTACTGATCTGAGAAGGCTGTAGTGTTCAGGGGAAGAGAAGGATACTCAAGGTACCTCGGTAAATGCATTATTTTGTTAATCTGTTACAGGTAAATATCGACCAGCAGATGAAGACAAAATCAATCCAGCTCCTTACTTAACCTGTGAGAATTTCCCAGAGGCAGTGGAACATATCCTGGAGCGCCTGCTATGAGAATTGGGGGGGTGTGCTATGAGGAAGGGAATAGTTAGTTTGAAGAAACATCTGTTTCACATAATTTCCTTTACTCTTGCTTCATAAAATTGTCACAGGATCAATGCATGCCTTTCATCAGAAAACTAGCTGTGAGCTCCTTCCACTCTCATTGTGAAAGGGCAGATGATCCACAAAGCCCTTTTCCTGTAGTAGTTTCAGGAGGATGTGATGAGGGGCTGTGGACGCTCGCAGGTGAGACAGGCTGCAGCCTCCTGAATGACATGGGGAGCACTACAGAGAGGTCTGTTTATTTTCAGTTTTCAAGAAATAACTGATGAAAAGCCCTGTCTGGAAAGTGTCATGGTTCTGCTGCTGAATGAGCTAAACTGAACTCCCCCCTCACTGGAAGTACTCATGCAAATAAACCTCAGAGACTAACAGAGCCTCAGTCAGCCTGTAGTGATTTCACTGAGGATGTCCCTGCTCTGCTGTAATTTAAAGGTGGAGATTATGCATGTTTAGAAGTGACTTGAAAATGTCACCATTGTTTAATAATAATTACTGTTGGTATCTTTCTTCTCATTAAGAACAGATCCTGGGTTTTTTGTTTTGGAAATTTGACATAAAAACTGTCAGCATTTTACAGATGTTTTAATTAGGTGCTGTTATTAAAAAGAATGATACTGAAACAAAGCCCTGGTATTAAATGCCTTTGAGACTGTGTCTTTTAAAATTAGACTTCAGCAGGGTCCTATCGATCCTACAGTTGCAAAATGTCACTGTTATTGGAGGGTTTTGTTTCTTTTTAACATTATGGTAAAAATCCCTCACAAGCCATGGGGACAGATTCCAGTTTTTACACAGTTGGTTAGCAGTAAAATGAAATTTAATTCTGCAGTATGCAGTGCTTCTCCTGTGCACCAAATCCCCCAGTACGAACCAAGTTTGTAATGATGGTAAATAGCTTTTCTGGTCCATTTGCAAACCGCAATAATCCAAGTCCTTTACAGTTGTTTTACAGTGCTCCCGAGTGTTAAATTATCAGATTAGTAATTATACATTACTGGATTATTAACCTTACTGAAAAATACAGTTTTGTGTTAATGAGCCATGCTTGTTCTTGTTAAGAAAAATCATCGTGATGGATGAATTTCCTTACGTGACAGAGTGTGTGGCTGCAGTTGCACGTGGTGGATGGTTGCCTATGCTCACATTTAATCTCCCTCAGAGACAGGACACATGAATGGAGTACACTTTGCAGTGGAAACACAAGAACTGATAAACCTTCCCACCTAAAAACATAAGACATCTTTAGATACCATTTGTGTGCCCTCATAAATTGTTAACCTACAGTTTTGAGTAAATCCACACATCTTGTGTTCATGCCAACAGTTCTGAACCTGGGTTGGTTTCTGCTTGGAGTACAGAAGGGAGGTCTGTGGTTTGCAGAAAGAGATGCGTAAGCAAAGTCCTGTGAACACATTTCTCATAAAGACTTCTGACAAGCCAACTGGAAGGTAACACATTTGGCACATGAAGGCTTTGATCTTGGCTGAAAACAATGTCGAACTAATCAAATTTACAAGGCACTGCTAAGGTGCTGAACTTCACTGAAAGCAGTTAACATTTCATTGCAAAGATGCTCTAGTGAGTCTCAGAAGTTGAGAATTCCACTAATACCACAGAATCCCAGACTAGTTTGGGTTGGAAGGGACGATAAAGCTCATTCAGTTCCAACCCCTGCCATGGGCAGGGACACCTTCCACTAGAGCAGCTTGCTCCAAGCCCCTGTGTCCAACCTGGCCTTGAACACTGCCAGGGATGGGGCAGCCACAGCTTCTCTGGGCACCCTGTGCCAGCGCCTCAGCACCCTCACAGGGAAGAGCTTCTGCCTAAGAGCTCATCTCAGTCTCCCCTCTGGCAGGTTAAAGCCATTCCCCTTGGCCTGTCCCTACAGGCCCTTGTCCCAAGCCCCTCTCCAGCTTTCCTCCAGCCCCTTTAGGC
Source organism: Pezoporus wallicus (assembly GCF_028554395.1). Lineage (NCBI taxonomy): Eukaryota > Metazoa > Chordata > Aves > Psittaciformes > Psittacidae > Pezoporus > Pezoporus wallicus. The sequence goes on from NW_026637482.1 coordinate 2,597,466, forward strand.
ACTAGAGCTGCTCTGTCTCACCGGAGCCTTCTCCATGTCTTACTGTTTATATAGTATCTAATTATTTTTAAGTGTTCTGTTCCTTTTTTTCTACCTCAAACCTGTCAACAACTGTTGTGAATAAAGACTGATAATCGATCTTTTAAGTTTTTATACATAAAATTAAGGCTGGAGTCTTCATTACATAGCAACTGCCATTACATTAAGTCCATGAAGAATGTTTCTGGAATGGTAATTAAGAAGAGCTAATAAAAACCAACACCAGACCTCCCACCATTAAAAGGTTTCAAAAAGGTTCACCGTTTTTGAAAGCAAAGATTCCCCTTGACTTTTGTGTCCGCACTCTTTCCTGGAAACAACAGCACTTGGATAGCAGAAGTCTTGGAAGTTTTCAATCTTTGGGTTTATTTTTTCCTTTTTAAACTGACTCAAATTCTCTCTGCCAAGCAGCGTACTTCTGGCTTAGATTCTTTGCTGATGGCTTGGTGTGGGTGATCACATCCAGGAAATCTGCTGTGGTAATCGTGTCTAATTGGATCACAGGTAAGTTATGGTTACCTAAAAAGAAGAGAATTGATCAAATACTGCTGTTATTGCCAGAAGACATTCTTTTATGTCCCTGCATGTGTTGGGTTTGCCTGACTAGGTTTTGGTAGTGGCTGGACTACAGCAGTAGTACCTCTGGGATAATGTGTTTAAAGAGGGGAAAAACCCCTGTGTAACTGCAGCTCAAGAGGGGAGTGAGAACATGTGAGAGTAACAGCCCTGCAGACAGCAGTGGTCAGTGAAGGAGGAGGTGGGAGCTGCTTTAGGCTCTGAGGCAGAGGCTCTCCTGCAGCCTGTGGTGCAGACCGTGGTGAGGCAGGCTGTGCCCCTGCAGCCCATGGAGGTCCCCACAGTGGAGCAGGGGAATGCCAAAGAGGCTGTGACCTCATGGAGGCCTGCACTGGAGCAGGCTCCTGGCAGGACCTGTGGCCCATGGATAGAGGAGCCCACACTGGAGCGGGTTTGTTGTCAGGAGCTGTGATCCTGCGGGGGATCCACATTGGAGCCATCCGCTCCTGAAGGATGCACCCATGGAAGGGACCCACGCTGGAGCAGTTCATGAAGAACTGCATCCTGCAGCAAGGACTCCTGTTGGAGAAGTTCACCTGTGCTGGAGCAGGTGAAGCGTGTGAGGGGTTCTCCTGAGGAGGAAGGAGCAGCAGAGACAACGTGTGATGAACTGACCACAACCCTCATTCCCTATCTCCTTGTGCTGCTGAGGGGGAGGACGCAGAGAAACAGGGAGTAAAGGTAAGCTCAGGATGAAGGGAAGGGTGGGGGAAAGATGTTTTTTAAGATTTGGGTTTATCTCTCATTACCCTGTTCTGAATGTTAATAACTCAAGCTCATGTCCCCATGTCAACTCTGTTTTGCCTGTGACAGTAAATGGTGAGTGATCTCTCCCTGTCCTTAACCCAACGAGCCTTTTGTGATGCTTTGTCTACTCTGTCCAGAGGAGGAGGGCAGTGATGGAACAGCTTTGGTGGCCACAAGGCCTCCAGCCAGACTCAACCCACCCCACTGCCTAATGCAGCACTTCCTATATGAAAACAACAGAATAAACCTAGTGATATGAACTAAAAACTGTATCTGTGCACAGAGCACAGACACTGACAGCTTTAAATAGAGCCCTGGTTTTCAGCAAGGTCATCTTAGGTAGATGTTTAGAAATCCAGGGTTTAAAACGTCTCCACGCAGATGACAGAGCTCCACCTGCTGGGGTTAACGGTGATTTCTAGAGTTACAGAGCTACGGCAGCAACTCCCGGAGTGGATTCTCTTCTCAGAGCTGTGGTACCTGGCTTATGATTTTCTAGAGCATCGAAGATTTTCCTCACAGGTCTCATGGCTGCTTCCTTGCACACGAGTTTTATGTCAGAGCCGGAGTACCCATCCGTTTCCTAGGATGGGATCAGAAGGATACGTTACAGCTTACAGATGTATAAATTGCACAGGAATGGGGATTATGGTTTATATAAATATACATAAAATATCTGTAAATTATAGTGTCTGTAATATATATGTATCTATATATATATATATATAGATACACACATCTATAATTTTACGTGTACCCTCCCTTCAACATCACGTTGCTTGTTCTTGTTTTGAATCCTCACAGTACCTTCTAAGAGCAAGGAAAATACTGGAACAGGATTCACTGGAACAGGCTGCCCAAAGAAGTGATAAATGCTCCATTCCTGGCAGTGTCCAAGGCCAGGTTAGACAGAGCCTTGGGCGACATGGTCTAGGGTGAGGTGTCCCTGCCCATGGCAGGGAGTTGGAATTGGATGTTCTTAAGGTCCTTTCCAACCCAAACCATTCTGTGATTTTAATAGTATTTTCTTTCTAAAGGGAAATCTGCTGTAGGTTAAATAAAACCCACCTTTCTGTGTCCATTCCTGGCTTTCCTATTAATGTAATACCTGTGTTTCCTTATTAACATCTGTGAAACAAAAACTGAGCAGTGTTGTGTCTGTGAACAGGCATGAAGAGGGCCAACTGAGTAAGCTGCAAGGTATTTTCGAAGAACCTAGGATGTGACAAAGGGCTAAATGAAGAAAGCCTGGGTATCAAGTGGATCTCTTCACTGTCTAAATGCTTTTTTTTCCTGCAGCAGTGGAGCTGTGGCAAACCTTCCCTACACAATTAACTGTTCATTACCCTGATGAATTGGAAGTGCTCCCAGCCTGGTGAGAAGAGTGATAAAATATACTGCTACTGGAAGTCTCCCTGTATTGAAGGCTGAAAAGCTGGCCCAACTGAGGGGTTCAGAATACACCACTTTGCAAGCAGGGCTGTGGGAAACCAATGATTTCCATGGGCAGGAACATGCCTGTGAAACACTAAGTGGTGTGCTTCACCCTTTGGCTGGAGCCTCAAACTGAGCTGAGGTCCTTCCCCCATCTCCCTGTGTCACAGATGTGTAATTCCATCAGTGTGGATGACGAGTGTCACTCTTCCATATGGCTCCCACCCAGGAAGACCTGAAGCATCATCCCAGCTGCAGCGCTGTCTCACCTGGCCCAGCAAGCTGTAGTCCAGGTCTGTTCTCAGCTCCACTCCTCCGCTGTTGCTCACAGCGGGCAGCCAGTGCTGGATCATCACTTGCCGTGCCTCTTTGCTTGGGAGGTCAACCAATATCCTCTTCTCCAGCCGCCGCAGCATGGCAGAATCCAGCTCCCTGCAAAAAAGAGGAGGAGAATTGTCTCAGTGCGTCTCATTGTGGAGACATGGCTTTGGCAGCAAGCTCCTCGCTGCAGGGACTGACATTTTTCAACCCCACCTGCAACTGTGTCAACCTAATTTGGGGAAATAAAAAGAAGAAAAGGGTTAATTATTCAGTGTATTCCTCTTCAGTCTGTTAGTGAAGAGATGCTGGCTTGCAACAAGCTGAACAATAAGAAAGAGAAGTTTTAGTTACCTTCCCTGGCTCTGATACCCCTATGCAAGAAGTCTAGTCAGTAACAACCTCTCCCTTTCTCCCTCTGCTATTAATTGTCTGTCTGGGGCACTGTCAGGACTAATTAATTGCTTAGTAGGTACAAAATACAGACTGGAGGTGTTGGATATGAGGGCATTCAGTTTATGACTGAATGAGACATCGATCTGAGACTGCTCCTGCAATATAGATTATAACTAATAAGCCAAAAGGAAAATATCCTTATAAAAAGGGTGGACAGGCTGCATAAATGTGTCGGTGAGCCAAACCCCATGATGCCGTTAGCATCAACACTGATAAAGGTATTTTACAAAAAAAAAAAAAAAAGGTAAAATACAAAAGATTGGGACTACTCTTCATTTTTGCTTGCTTGTGATGCCAAAAGGAAGCTTGAAAGAAAAATGACTGGTTTTCTGTTCTTTTCTCAGTGTGCTTCATCACCACCCAGGAACAGTCTTTCAGGCCAGTGTCCACAGATTCCACCAAGTGTCAGGAGTCCTGGTATGCCTGGCATGCCAACTTCTCTCAGACACACATCCAAACAGTTCATTCTAATCTATTTTTTCCCCCACAATTATTTTCAGTTGTTTGCATCTAACAGTAACACAACCAAACAACTGAATACAAATTCCTACTCCGGTTCATCCCTTGCCACTTGTGTCATGGGAATGGTCTATGAGTACTCCAGTCATCCATACAATTTTCAGCAAGAAATAGTTGTTAGTAAATATTTACTCAGTTATAAGTCTCCAGTGCCTTCCAGGAGCTGCTCCAAGCTATTACCCTTCCAAGTGCTGTACCCATCTTTCTCTATTGGCCCCATTCAGTCACAGACTTGTTATTTCTGTTTAAAATACAATTCAGTCCTCGCACCTGCTGAGAAACTCATCAAGGGGAAACTCACTCCAATGTGTCTTGTGCAGACAGAAAACCAGGAGCCCCAAGCACCATTTCCACCCTTGTTGGCTGAGCAGGAGCAACCAGGGAGGTTTGTGTCTGTAACCTGTGACTGCAGATACACATAAATAAACCTGCCTCCATATCCCAATTCCCTGGGTGAAATCTTTTTGCCAGCAAGGGCAATATTTAAGCAACGCTTCTTGTATGGAACTCCTCTTTAATTTACAGGGGGCTCGAAGCCAGGTCAAGATGGATCTGTAGCACACCAACAACTATATTTCTGTCACCTTTGGTGACTTGTCCTTATTTTTTAATAGCAAATATTTTCTACTGGCATAGCACATGACAAAGAAAACCAAAATGGGCTCCCAAATCTGCACATGGGTGCCTGCATTCCACAGACCTCAGCATGCCCAGCTCTCAGATCAGTGGGAGCAGAAACATTTTCTCCTGTGAGGGTGGTGAGGCACAGGAATGGGTTGCCCAAGGAAGCTGTGAATGCTCCATGCCTGGTGGTGTTCAAGGCCAGGTTGGACAGAGTCGTGGGTGACACTGTTTAGTGTGAGGTGTCCCTGCCCATGGCAGGGGGGATGGAACTGGATGATCTTAAGCTCCTTTCCAACCCTAAATATTCTATGGTTCTATGATTCTATCCCTCCCCACAGAAAGGACCTCTTGGTTTGGGAAAGCTTGTTCCATGTGTGCTGAGCCAAAAGCAATGAAAGCAACAATCAGAAAACCAGATCAATAGGAAGTCAGAGGACAACAGGAATTTGCTCAAAACCCCAGAAGTAAGTATCATAGTTTGTTAATCAGTGGCTGTTCGTATACTGATATTATTATTGATTTTTTTAAAGATGTTTAAGATGCTGTCCAGCATTCAGTGCAACATGTCTTACACAGGGTCCCACCCAGAACAAAGAACCAGGTTAGTCCCCACTCTCCTTAAAAATGTATTTTTCAGCTCAACTTCTCAAAATTGCTTTACTTGTCTGGAAATAATTACTCTCTGGCTGACCAACCCCTTGGCTTATTTATCCATATTATCATCCTTTGCATAAACAGGGTAAAATTGCAACCTTTCTAGGTAACAGAGCAACTTCTGTGTATCAGTGGGCTTGGTGAGGATGTTCATGAAACTGTGATCTTGGGGGACACCCCAGGAGTGCTCTGAAGCTGCTTGTTGGCTAAAGAGGAAAATAAAGACAGAATATTTTTATTTTAAGTGTTTAGGCTGTTGTTAAATTGTTTTGTTAGGAATCAAATGCAAGGTTAAGGGACACTAATGAGAATACAATAATAAGCACTAAGCCAACCAAAATAGTCTCTCAAACAATAGCCAACAGAAGTATTAAGAAATGCTCATGAAAAGATACCTATAAAAGCAGGTGACTTTATGGAGCTTTCCCAGATAGACATCAAGAGGCATCGTGCTACTTTATCACTCCCAAATTTCACGAAGATAAACAAGATAAACACCTATTTTCATTTCCAGAAAGAAAAAGCATAACAATTGTATCTTAGGCAGAAATTAAAAGACCTCAAGAACTCCAAAGATGAAACCCAAAATGGTAAAAAGAGCTGACTGGTCCATAATTACTCCCTGCTTAGTGCAATCATCACCGCAGTGCTCTAGATGAAAAGGCACCAGGAACAAGGGAACTTCTCATCCTTTCTACTTCCCACCCTCCTGTGCAAATGGCCTGAGCAGAATCCACATAAACTGAGGGCTTGGTCTCACTCCATGTCTTAGGGCTCCTCTTAGGGCTTCCCCACACCATCCTCTGCTCTTCTTCCTCACTGTCCTCCACCACACACAGAGTGCACTGCTGAAAGTGAAGGAATGGGTTTGTTATGGCGTAATCATAGAATCATAGAATGGTTTGGGTTGGAAGGGACCTTCAAGATCATCCAGTTCCAACCTATCTGATTTGGGTTTCACAGCCCACCTCTCCTTCTACCTATCTTGGCCATGTGCTCATAGCTCCAATGGGACTAGGCTCAGACAGAAGCAAAGAGTCTATCAGCCGGCTCCAAAGCTTCACCCACCATGAAGGGGAAGAAGAAGAAAGCAGCACTCCATGGAAGTTGAATCAAATGCACTAATACCTTAGGAAACGTTCACTGCATGGTTAAGGATCACTTTATTTCTTTGCTAATGAGGCCTTTATTTAATTACATTGAACCATTTCAACAAGTAATTTGTCAATGCAAAGTGCCTTGCTGATGAGTAGCAGGAAGTGCGACTGGGCAGCAAGCACTGGCTGAAGAGGAAGATCAATAGCTGTAGCTTAAAGACAGAATAAAGAGCTTTGTTTAGGCTTCTTTTCATTCATCTAAAAGCAGCTTGGTTTTTTCCATGATCAATAAGTATCCAAGTTAAACAAATCTCTTGAAATCCAGCTTAATACCAAATGTTTGCAAGAACACATGGCTGTTCTGTGAAGCCACAATCTCAGACTGTGGTACTAGGGATCCTGAAACTTCATTATGAAACATCCCTATGCAGCTGAAGTCTGCGTGTTACAGCAGGACTGAATGTCACCTAACGTACACAAAAATAATCTGTAAGCACATAGTTGAGATCTTAAAAGGGGTTCAAACCCCGCTGACCTCTCTGGGAGCGGATACTCCCATATTCCTCAAGGTTTAAGCTTCAATGACAATGTAAGATGCTCATGGCTTTCACTAGCTTTCCATCCCCTAAACACCTTTCTAAGCGTATGCACAGCCACATCTTAAAGCATGTTCTTTGCAGCAGGGACATTTATGCCAGACATTCTAGCTGTTACACTTGGAGGTTAGGTCTCCTTAAGAGAGGGCAAAACCCAACCTGCCCACAAGCAACACTGTGAAAGTCCAAAAGGAAATTCTAAGCTCTCAGGTGTAGAACTGTCAAAAGCCAGACCTGGCTTCTCACAGTGTCTCAGTTGCCACCCTCATACCAACACAGATTGCTTTCTGTGGGAGCAGAAATCTTGTCATTTTGGATCTTCCTTAAAAAAAAAAAAAAAAAAAAGAAAAAGTGTCATTTTTTATGTTTCAAAGAAGCAGTTTTGCAGAATTTAGCACTTCAGAATCGAAAAAGGGTCCAAAATCAAATGTGTAAACCACTCCAAACTGTATTCTACAATTTCTGCATGACTTTCCAGAAAGAGTTTATTGACTGCAGAAGGCAGACACATGGTAACAACTCAAACACAGGAATATCTTTTGTCAGAAGCAGAAAGAGGTCAGCTCCATGCTTTCATTAACACATCTCCAAGATCCCTACATCCAGCATCAGCCACACACTGACCTTCAGACCCTTTGCTGTCTCTGAACTCTTCTTCAGTGGGTTTCAAATACCCAATTTTTCCTTTCAAACCGATGTGCAGGAGTAGAAAGACATGAATCCTCTAAAGACATCTGATCCTTTTTAATACTGCCATGCTGCAGCATTACATGTGAAGCTTTGGTGCTCACAGGATAATTTCAGAGACAACAGAAAGGTGCAAAGCACTGCCCAGAGTTTCTCTTTTTAAAGGGTAGTGATACTACAGTAACATCAACATCTATAGTGTAAAAAAAAACCCAACTGAATTATTAATATATTACTTTCAAACTTAAACAGCTACTATGTGTGTGAACAGTTGTTTTTCAGCATTTTGTTACACAACTGGAACACAATTGAGTCAAATTCTGCTCAGTTCCTTTCATGTAGATACTGTAACACAAAATGGGGTGGATTTTGTACTGATTTAAATTCATGAGTTTGTCCAAGACATAAATCCCCCAAACCAACACACAGACTCTGCTATTACTGCTATAAGAGCCAGTGATGGGTTTGTGTTCGTGCTGTTAGGTCAGGGTAGGAACCACCCTAACTTGTACATCTAACTTCTACATAAATTTTAGGTGCCCACATAGCTATTCTCCAAGTTAAAGGGCCTGTAAGCCCTGGGCAGGCCATAGAAAGTGGCAGATGAAAGCTTCTGGTTATGTTGCCACTTTGGCACTTGAATTTCAGCAAGTGGCTGTCAGAAGCACTGCTCTTTGGCTCTATGGGAAAGTAAGGTCTTATGTAAGGAAGGAAAATGTAGAGGGAAAGACAAGCTTGTAGAAGGAGGTATACTGGCTGTCTTCCCATGATGGACAGAAACTCCAGCCTTTACATCAGAGAAGAACTGTCTAATTCTCAACTGAGTTCTTAGGTATTTATTTCAATTTGTCTAATTTTAATGAGGGATACTGAAGGGTTAACACACTGCCTGTTTTTATGCAGCAAGTGTGTCTCTGTGCCTAAAGGCCATTTCCCTTTGGCTTTCTTACATTCAGAAGAGAGAAATAATTAAAAATTACCCTCCTGGTACCTGGATGAGGCCCCTGCTTTGATTCACAGCACCACAAAATGGTTTCATGTATTGGTAGCCCAGGGACAGGTGGAATCTTGGGGCAGGCAGAAACCCAGACTAGTTTAGACTAGAAAACTAACTTCAAAACCATGCCCGTCATCAATGTGCTTTTAATTCCCTGTACAGCTCTTGGCTTCTACTCTGGAAAATGATGAGTGAGCTACAAATCAGATTGTTAAAACTAGCTGTGCTAGTTTTAACCAACAGCCATTGTTATTCCCATGTACTAACTGCAACCACTGGGGGTTGGACTAGAGGATGGGGGTTGGACTAGATCATAGAATCATAGAATAGTTAGGGTTGGAAAGGACCTTAAGATCACCTAGTTCCACCCCCCTGCCATGCGCAGGGACACCTCACAGATCCCTTCCAACCCTAACAATCCTGTAATTTGATGATGTTTTGTATGAAAGAGGAAGATATTTTACAATAGTTCAAATGAATGACCAAGCCAGATAAACATGCTGGCTCTGGCAGTGGCCATGGCACATGACTTGGCCATTTTCTGCTGTCTGTTGGATTCCCCTGAGCATCCACAGTTGTTACACTACAAATATTACCTTTCCACCTCATCCCCTCCTGTCTGTCTTGCCCTCAATACATGGCCTGCCCATTTTGAGTACAATGTGATGAAGTGCCATAGTTTAAATCTTAAAACTTTTATTCTTTTATTCTAAATGATGTTAAAGAAACTGGACCATTTTGTCCTTCAACTTTTCAAAGTCACATTTCACACAAATAAAATCCAACATTCCTACTTATGGAGTATCCTTCTAAGTACTAGATGTTTTAAGCACCTTACAGTTCCAGGCTGAAACCCTTCTTAACTTAAACATAGTAAATAACTTGCCTATAAAGTCAAATACTCCATTTTAAATATTAGCAGCTGGTAAGACCAGCATATGTTGACTTTATTATGGATTATTCTCATGTGACACAAATAGAAAGAATTGTAGAGTTTAAAAGTAAAAGCTCCAAATTAATCTTTAAATGCTTTAACCAAATATCAAGGCTTTTTCTGCAGAAGTCTAAATAAAATCTTTATCTGTGCTTAGAAGCTCATGCAAATGTATTCAAAATGTACTCTCTGGATCTCTTACCATGGCAGATTGGAAGCTGCTAAAACAAATACAAGATCATCAGATCGGGCCAAGCCATCCATCTGCACCAGTAATTCTGTTTTCATCCGTCGACTTCCTTCATGTTCACCACTACCAAGATTCAGAGAAATATTATTTGCTCAGTGCATTAAAGTAATCATCTTTATTTATACAGTGTCATTCACAGCAACTGAGCCCTTGTCACAGTTTTGCCCCACTTCAAAGCATGATTAAGCTCCATTAGCTAACATCTAAGCATTAAAAATCAAGCTTTCTAATGATTACTTAAATGGACTCTCTTCAGTGCATTAAAGTGAGGAGAACTCACTAGAATCCACAGAAAATATTTATTTTTTTATTTATATAAATCTCTACACAACACTGATATTTACTGGAAAACAGCTAAAGTTTGGTTGATCTATGTAAGAGAACATTTTTAATGTGATAGTTGCCATTAAATAACTAACACAAGGCAAGCATACGGCAACTACTGGCATTTTTCTGTGAGTTAATGCTAAGTGGCCATAAGAAGATTTTGAATTCAGTATTTTGCAAAATGTTCTGTCAAAAGCAAACAGAAAAATATTCCATATTTAAATGAAAAATGGGGCAGAGACCACACGGAAGGGATCCTTCCTCAAAAATAGAAGGGGAACTTAAGCAAAGTGATAAGAACTCTGGCCCTGATCCAGGTAACCAATTTTGCAGGAAACCAGTTTGAACTCTTGGTCCCAGATGTGGAGTTCTTGGAAATTCCAGGATCAAACTCAGAGAAAAAATCAGAGTCTTAAATGGTAAAAGCTACAACTCAGGTTTAATGGCTTACTTCTGCAGAAGCATAGACACATTAGTGCCAAGTCAGTATTTAATAAGGATGTGTAAAAACAACTATATAATCTTTGATAAAAATCCTTACTAAAATACATAATCCAGTGATGTTTAAAAGTATTTATGAAGCCAAAATCTGGCTCATAATTAATAGCAATTAACTGACAAGTATTACAAGTTGTATCTTTACAATATGGCATACTGTATTTATAAATCTTTGTGAGTATATAATTTACAGTACATGAAATCCACTGTAATGGGCTTCTAATGGATATAGCAGTATTTTTATATTTCTCCTGCTTCTTCCTCATCCCAAAGCTTTTCAATCTGTTTTTAACAATAAACTGTCTATGCCCTGGATGACAATAATGACATCCTCCCATTCCTGCATCTGGAAGTCACAAGAACGTCACCTAAATTTGTCCCATTAGTGGAAATGTCATTCCACTGTGTACACCCATCTTACCCTGTTACACCTAAGCCTGTCCAGTGTCACAACATCAGCTGCTTCTTACTCGGCTCAGACAAGTCACCTGTTGTTTGCCCCCCCACATTTCTACTTCAAATCCCTCATCATTTTAAAACACAGCACCACTGGTTACACACTCTTGCACTTCCCTTGTTCTACCAGTCTCACTGAACCCATAGTCCCTTGTTAACCTTACACAACCTTTCACACTTGCGTTTCTACTGATCTCATCTATTGTGAATGGAACAACCACTGTATCTTGCTCTTTAAATCCCCACAGCATATGCAATACTTCCATGAAGCAGTACTTTCAGAGCTGAATGATAGGCATTCTGACAATAACACACTGTGAGGCTCTGACAGCTGACAACAGAACAAAAGAAAAATTGCTTAATAAAAAGTCAAGAAAATTAACCATTAGCACTCAAAGTAATTATAATGTCAATAAAGTCTGAAAGACATGTCTTTCAGGGACACAGTCATGCTCCTGTTGAAGTCTGTAGGGTAGCCTCAGGCTCTAGTTTAGCTAAGATTAATCTCTAACAGGTACACTCTGTGATTAAACACTGGTCAGCACCTGAACACACACACAGAGTATTGAAAAGATACAGTAAAAGGGAGAAAAATATTCTCCTAAAGCCATAGTAAGTAGTCTCATCAGTTACCCAGAAGCAGTGCCTCTTTGACTCATAACTGACTCCAGCTCATCCAAGAAAATTGTGGAAGGAGCATGGTACCGGGCAAGCTCAAATAATACCTGTTTAGAGAGAAGAGTAAATGTGAAAGAGAAGATAAACTTACACAAAAAGGCATTAAGGACCACTGGACAAACTTACACAAAAAGGCATTAAGGACCACTGGACAGAAGATAAATTTAACAGCACCCATTTTCTAAACTCCTAGGACAAAAAGGGGTATCTGCTGGGAAAAAGCTCTGGGTAGGCTGAGCATCCCTGAGTCCTCTCAGATTCTCAAAGGTCTGTAAAGGAAGTATAAAGAACACAGCCCTGTAATCCTGTCTCTATATGTATATAGAGATAATAAATGCATTCATGGGACCTCACTTGGATCATTGTGTACAGCTGTGGTGTCCTCAACATAAAAAGGACACGGAACTGCTGGAACAAGTCCAGAGGAGGCCACGAGGATGATCAGGGGACTGGAGCACCTCCTGTATGAAGACAGGCTGAGAAAGTTGGGGCTGTTCAGCCTGGAGAAGAGAAGGCTGTGTGGAGACCTCAGAGTGCCTTCCAGTATCTGAAGGGGGCCTATAAGGATGCTGGGGACTGTAGTGACAGGACAAGGGGTAATGGGTTCAAACTTAAACAAAGCAAATTCAGGTTAGATATAAGGAAGAAGTTCTTTACTGTGAGGGTGGTGAGGCACTGGAATGGGTTGCCCAGGGAAGCTGTGAATGCTCCATCCCTGGCAGTGTTCAAGGCCAGGCTGTACAGAGCCTTGGGTGACATGGTTTAGTGTGAGGTGTTCCTGCGCATGGCCAGGGGGTTGGAACTGGATGATCTTAAGGTCCTTTCCAACCCTAACTGTGCTATGATTCTATAAATATTTCTGGATAAATCCTATCAGAGTATCCTGTGAATAATGGGATAGAATAAAATGATCATCTGAGAATTCTGGGAACTCCTCAATTGTTATGAGACTAAACATATATCTTTTGTTGTTGCTCCATTTGTAGTTCGGTTTTTTTTTTTTAATATGGATTTAAGAGAAAAAAATACAAGTCATCTGAACCATGATGAAAGAAAACGGACTGGTTCTCTTGATAAGAAACAAGAGTTCTTTTGTTTTTCCTGGTGAAAGCAAACATAATCTTTAATCAAGATTAAAAAATAGAGTATAAAGCTGACACAAAAAATCTGGGTCTGCCATTTGGAGAAAGAAATTTCTTCTGTATTTCTGTGGACAGGCTTATATTAGAGGTAAGAGCATACTGTCAGTCCTTCAGTGAAGTATTCTTAAGAGTTTTTAAATGAATATCACTAACAATATACATTAATTCAGCACTTTCTAATCTGAACACTTAAAAAAAAACCCCAAATTTAAAAAGATGATATGTATCTTCTACATGTTGGATATGAAGCACAGGGTTTAAATTATTTGCCCAGTCTATATTTTTATTACAAATCTGAAATATAAAATCACATCAATACAGCCAAGAACTGAGGAGAACAGGTTGAGTGGACATGCCCACAAATGACTACAAAAGCTCACTTATCCTTCACACAATTTCAGAAGACTCCTGCTCCAGCCTCATGTGAATTCAGGATATAAATTCACACAATACTTCTCTTAGAGCTGTCCTGATCGACAATCTTATTTCATTGTTGGACTCTGCCAAAAACTCAACTAAGGGTAAAATGCTACAAATTCAGTATCACTGCAAACGCTGCAGCATGTTCGCAAAAACCTTTTGGATGATGGTGTCAAAAAACAGACTGTCCCTTCCCTATTCCTGCCAGAAGGGAAACTTCTAGGAAGCTACTGAGACAGACTTCAAGAGGATCAGTAACACAGTAGGTTAATGTCAGAAGAAAAATGTGCTATTTTAAAGGACACAGGACATATGAAGAGTAATCATGTTGCAGACATTGCCTAAAATTCAAGAGAGATTAACAATGCTTGCAATGCCATTTGCCAAGCGCAATCTGTTACGGTTATTCACTCTCAAGAGTTCTGTATCCATCCGAAGTGCAGCCAACGAGATAAGCATAAGGGAAGGCAAAGAGCTTATGGATTTCTCACACCAAAATGGTGGACATTTATAACAGAGATGTTATATTGGGCAAGGATGCTACACCTGAATCCCTGAATGTTTCTGTACCACAGCACAGCCATGCATGCTAATTGCTAGGCTATATGCAAAAATACATCTGCCCATTTACCATCAAACTACCTTCTTTAAAATATCATCACATCTGTATTTGACTGTAAGATCTCTGTGACACAGGAATTCTTTGCCAATTCTGTGCCCTAAGAACTAAGAATAGTAGTGAATTTGGGAATCTAAGTAACATTTTCTAAGGAGCCTAAGAGCCAAGCCTTGCAGAAAGGGTATGAAGTGCTTTGAAACGGTCGCTAAGCAGACACTGCTTTACTCAGGAGCTCTGCTTGCCTGTCTGTTATTCAGCGAGTCAAGAATAGAATCACAGAATCATAGAATATTTAAGGTTGGAAAGGACCTTAAGATCACCCAGTTCCAACCCCCCTGCCATGGGAAGGGACACCTCACACTAAACCATGCCACCCAAGGCCGTGTCCAACCTGGCCTTCAACACCACCAGGGATGGAGCATTCACAACTTCCTTGGGCGACCCATTCCAGTGCCTCACCACCCTTACAGTAAAGAACTTCTTCCTTATATCCAATCTAAACTTGCCCTGTTTAAGTTTTAACCCATTACCCCTTTTCCTATCACTACAGTACCTAGTGAAGAGTCCCTCTCCAGCATCCTTGCTGCCTTCATCAGCTTCATCTTACACTACAGAACTAGAATTCCACAGCAAGAATCCATTGTGAGACACCTACAGAAGTGATGTTATTCCCATTTGAAGAACAAGATACATACGTTGTCCAATACAGGAGAGATTAGGAGTATCAGATGAATACTCCACTGTCCAGTTCTGTGTTAAACTCCAGTTCTTTAAGTGGGAACCTGATGTTTGTTAAAGTACAAGAAATGACAGAATAATTCTTACCCGGACAAGTTTTTCTGAATCACCCCTCCATTTGCTGACAATGGTGGATGCTGATATGTTGAAAAAAGTTGTATTGCATTCTGTGGCAACAGCCTTAGCAAGCAAAGTTTTCCCAGTACCTACAAACAACAGTGTTGAAGAAAGTCTCTAAAGATTTGTTAAGACTCTAAAGACTGTTGATTCAGTCTTTAAAGAAATACAATGCAAACGTTTGAATAATTCCCCTCATTATACTACCAGTCAGATAGAAACAGTAAAATAGGAGTCATAGAAACATAGAATGATGTGGGTTGGAAGGGAGCTTTGAAGGTCATCTAGTCCAATCCCCCCCAAGCTGATCACGAACATCTTCAACTAGATCAAGTTGCTCAGAGCCCTATCCAAGCTGACCTTCAGTGTTTCCAGGGATAGGGCATCTACCACCTCATGTCTACCGCTTGTGCCAGTGTTTCAGAGTCATTCACTAGCCCGAATCTCCCTTCTTTCAATTTAAAACCATTACCTTTTGTCCTGTCATACAGATTCTACAAAAAGCCTCTGTCCCCATTTTATTGTAAGAACACTTTAAGTAGTGAAAGGCTGGAATAATGTCTCCCCAAAGCCTTCTCTTCTCCAGGCTGAACAAGCCCTGCTCTCTCAGCCTGTGCTCACAGCAGAGGTGCTCCAGCCCTCAGATCATTCTGTGGCCCTTCTTGGATTGCCTGGAGAAGCTCAGGTAATACAGCGCTAGAAATGCATTCCTCAAATTCTGAAGTACTATATGCTGAAATGGTTTCATGTCTTCGCTGCCAAGTACATTTAAGATTTACAGGAACAAATGGAGTTTACTGCAGTGACAGTCTTTGCAACCTGGCTCTGGAGGTACGTGTGCCCTCTGTCTCTTTCCAGTCATACTCATGGTGATAATGCTTGTGTCAGAGTGGAGCACAGGGAGCAGTGAAACTGTGCTGACATGAACAACACTCAGCTAGCACAGCAGAGAGCAAGGCTTTCACCCCATTTCTAAAACAACCCCCAAACACAAAAGAAAGAAAGAAAGGACAAAGGACACCTCCTTAAGGAGGTGAGTCCAGATTTATTCACATTTCGTAAGATCAGGTCAAGCCAAACTTGATTAATATGGTCCAAGCTGAGTGAAAACAGAGATACGAGTTCTCCCTCCTCTGAATGGTTAGCGCAAGTACTGGTTTTGGAAGGTTAAGGTGTAGAAATGATCAAGGGTTGTGAGAAAGGAAAATGGACAGGTTTGAGTGCCAGAGATAGACATAATCACTCAACACTATCTCCTTTTATTTCACATTAGAGAACATGTTCTTCATTAACACATTTGATCTAATTAGCATCAATGATTTATCCATGGGACAAAACAGGAAGCAGTGATAAACAGGGTATAAAGCTCTCCATACCTGGTGGTCCATACAGCAATAATCCTTTCCAAGGAGACAGAATGCCAGTAAACAGCTGTGGGTACTGTGGAAACAGAAAAGTAACTGAGGATTAAAAATGCAGCAATTATAAAAAATGCAAGGGACTCTAACCCCTACCTCCACTGCTCCTAACGTGTTCAGGAAATGTAAGAAATTTGAAGAGAGGGGGATAAAACCCCTCCAAAACAATCTGTGTTTGCTATTTGAAATGTGGTTTAAATGAATTCTTCAAATGCAATTGGTTTGAGATTCTCTTCTTTAAGCCGTTTTCCACTGAATTAATACAGGCCAAATCCAGCACCTCTTACCAAAAACAACACCCAACACTAATAATTCTAATATTGAAAGGCCATTTTCCTGTAGGAGAATGGGTATGCCATTGTCAGATGAAACAGGAACAGAAACAGTTTTAACATAACTGCCTACAAAAGCACAGAAACAGAGAACCCTAAAACACCACCATAATTACAAGGAAAATGCTAATGAGCCAAAGAGTGGTTTTCTCGAAACTATTTTGCTCCTTACTCTTATAGGATAAACAACTGCTTCCTTGACCAGTCTTTTAGCCGCATCCAGCCCAATAATATCATCCCACTTCACGTTTGGATTATGGAGATAAATGTCCTGCAACATACACCACATCCTGTTAGTAAAATTTCTTGTGCATTTGGATAATAATCTCTGGCAAACTAAAAGAATTGACTCAGCTATAAAGAGTGCTTTTAAGTGATAGAAACCATATTATTTAACCTTATGTCCTGGAGACCTCCCCAAAGGAAAGCATACACAGCAATCATTTCTACAGAGCTGCTTCATTGTGCCTTGCTTCCCTTCAAGCCCCTAGTTTCCCTAAGAGTATATATACTGCTAAATGTATATGTTGAGCAGATCTGTTTCTCAGATCTGTTTTCTGATAGTTGCTTTTAGTAACCAACTAACACATGAAGAGCTACCACGACATGAACCTTCACTAACCCTAATATTTTGTCTCTTACGCTGGCAAGTATTGGATGTTTAAAAACAAGTGTAAGCAACAGGAGTGACATGTTGGTTCATATTTACATTCACCAAAAATCTGCAACCAAAGGACTTTGATAATTAAAATTACATCTTAGTCTTTGAATTCAAACACCCTCTGACATTCATTCTTAGGTGAATTTCTCTTACCTCTGTTTTGAACATGTTACTCTGTAGCAATGAGTTCCACAGTTTAATCATGTGCAATATGAAAGTACTTTTGTTTGGTTTAAACTTGACACTCAGTAACTTTATGGCTGCACCTATTGCTTATATTATTACTTATAAGTAACAGTAAAAAACTGCTATTTACTCACACTATAGAAGACTTTATATGTTGCAGGAAAAGCTGTGAGAAACTCTAACAGCAGGAAAATATTCCCCTAAGCATCTATCAAAAGATAGTCGGTAATTAGTCTATGCCCTGAAGCACTCACTAAATTAATTTCATTTAATTCATCAAACTTTCCAAATCTTCTATGAATCTTTACATTTGCCTTAGCAATATTCTGTGGCTTTGAGTTCCAGAGACTAATTGTTCTGCACAGAATATCCTATCCTCAGTACAAATACTTTGGATAAGTTCTGCTCTCCAATGAAAACAGGCAGTCCCCAGAGACTGAAGAAAAATTATGTGCTTATATCCAAGGGGAAAATATGATTTAATACAATTAGGGAAAATATTTATATAGATTACACTTTCCCTTTTTATTAACAGCAAATTAAGATGAATCAAATTTCTGCTACTAAGTAGAGACTTCCATAACTGTTTCCAAATTAAATTAGATTGTATTGTAAAATAGATACCATGTGCTATTTATTTTTATTGATTTACACAGTGTTGATTACCATAGCAACTAGGAACATACTAGCACTCCTTACAAAACATACCATAATGAAGGTTTAAAACAGTTTACAAAACATACCACAATGAAGGTTTAAAACAAGCCTGTTGCTTCTTTATAAAGTAGTAATAAGAACAACATTCTTCTAAAGGTAGACCATTAATTAAATTTTATTTAATTAAATTTCATGTAATGAGAACTGAATTGAAATTACTGAGAATTTTCTTACTTTAAGGTTGGAAATTTCTTAAGAGGTCAATTCTACTGAAGTGCAAACGCAAAACTTGTAGACCAACAGTTTCAGCCATATATAGCTATAAAAATCAGTCAGCAAAAGTTTTACAGCTGGTTTTAAGTATGTGTGAGCAAGAGCTGATACCATTTCTGATGCTTATAGAATGTAAGAGTCATAACACTATCAGATATTGTGATACTCCAAAGACAAGTGCCTTTTGGGTTTTGGAAACTGATGCATGCAAAACATTTACCTGCTTCATAGCCACTGATCCCCAGTAGCCCAGGGCGTGTTTGCTAGACTGCACCTCAACTCATGAGTGAAATGAAAAGAGGCTGACAATATTGGAATTCCTTCCAGGTACATTAAATAATAGTTGATATTAGCTAATATATTTAAATATCTCTTTTCAGTGTTGTATATAGCAGTAAGAACAAAGGGAAAAGCTATGACAGTCTCATGGGTACAGCATGATTAGATTACATGTTGCCCATTAGAAAGGAATGGTCTTAATTACTTTCTCCCATTGGGAATCAGAAAGAAACATCATTACGTAAAGAAATGACCTGCTGGGAGTTGCATGATAAGAAAATATCCTGCACATTCACGAATAAACACTATCAGTGACAGTAGAAAGAAACAAACAGAATTCTCAGATGACAAAGATAACCACGATCTCTATAAAACCAAAATGGAGATCCAATCTTACTTTGCTTACAACTGTTGCAAGTTCTCTCATCTCACCAGTCATGCCAATAAAAGCACTAAGGGGTTTTAATAATCGTTCCTAAAAAGAAGACAAATGTAAGTTCTTGTCAGACCTCTGCTATTTTGAAATAGATAAACCATGAAATAGTTGCAAAAAAGCTGATACATCATAATATCTGCTTTGAAGGCTGTAAAAATATAGATAATAATTAAGATTTTGAAGTAAGCCGTATTTGCAGTAACTCTTCTCATCTGAAAGAATCTAACCCTGAAGTAACGTTAAAATGAGCAGCACTCTTACTGCACATGTCCTAAACATGCCCTACATATATTAAGAGGACTGAAAAATGTCACTAGGGGTCACTGTATCATCACATTCTGCGTATTGACAGTCTGCAGACTGCCACCACCCAAGTTGGATGCACCGTCTGAGAACCAATGGCTTGTTTCAAGGAGTTATCAGTGAAAATTTCTCTAAACCACCCAAACTCTGTTCTTATCTCAGCCAAGGCAGACACTAAATAACATACTGAATTCAAAGGAACCAGTATTTCACCCTCAGAAGTTCTGCATGTTTCTGCAGTATGTTTTTGGGATGAACCCTAAGGCATCATTCGTATTTGCTATCTTCTTTCATGTTCAATGACAACATTGTTGTGGTATTTTGCTCCTTGTTATGTAAAACTGATGCTCACATTCATTGGAAATATGAACAGAAACACTTACTGATGGATCCGGGTCACAGTTAAGGCTGTTCAAGACTATTCCATTTGATGATACTTTGACAGCATCCTGAATCATCCCATGGAAGTCAGTTACCTGGCCCTAAAGGAGAAAATAATGTTGTGATAGGCTTTACAATGATGGTAACTATGTTGTTAAAACTGCACTGGTCCAAATTTTGCTTGCCATTACAGCAATGAATTTCCTTACTTCATATATGGTTTTAAATATGGAAAAAACTGCCCCCAGAATCTATGGTAGCAATGGGAAAAGAACACACATTTCAGTCATACAACCATTTAAGCGCTGAGCCTCCTATCATCTCATTCAGGAATCTGAAATTTATCTTCAATTTTAGCTATTACCACTGGGTTTTAAAACCAGAAATATTTCTTCTTCTTGATTATGTTTGAAACACTATTTAATGCAAAGAATTAATGCCCAAATAATAAAATTCACCCTTTGGCTAATTATATATGAAAATTTTCTCTAAAATTACATAAAAAAGCTGGTATTTAATATTTGTGAAAAACTCTAAGATAAGTTTCTTTCTACAAGCATATTTCTATCATAAATTACATACTAGGTTTCCACCAACCCTTCTTGTGTGAGTGCCATCTCCTCCACTTTTGCTGATTGCTGAGATGTTTAAGCCAAAGTCAGACTGCTCCAGAGTAACTGCACTGTCATTATTCTAGAGAAAAGTAAAGTTTAAACCAGACGTGTTACCAAATAGATGAGTTTCACCTCTTCATACATGCCCAGACAAACCATATCATTATGTGTAAATTGCAAGAGTAATCCCATATTTGTCAGACAAACACCACAGTGCATTTAGTTAGACTTCCTCTAACTGGTGACTGCAGTGGTGAAAACTATGTCTCTGGAGCTCAGCATTCAAGCTATTTCATGCATGGAGCTCCCAGTTTAAGTTGCAGGTATCTGCATTTTACATAGCTATGAGAAGAAACACAAACAGTGGAAACGACATCCATATATAAGGCACAGCATGTCAACTCAGAAATTAAGAGGTTTTTCAGATCCAAAGTTATTTTGACATACACCACAGCAGCTATTGCTGTAAAATCAAAAATCTAATGCTTGTTTTTTTAATTTTTTTTTTGAAGGGTGAGAATTGGTCAGAGATGAGGTGCTCTCTGTGAAGGAATATAGACAAGGACCTGAAAAAAACCCAGAGGTTGTCCTTCACCTAGCTCCTCAAAAGCTGTAAGAGACATGGTGCTCGCCCACCAACCTGCTGTTCCTGCTCCATCCTCTGTAAAGGATGATAATAAAGTAGTTTTGACACAATCTTACCAAAATGAGACTCACAAACCCAGAAATTACAGAGCCAAATTACTCCCCCAATCTCACACCTTATGCACTGTGAAGATGCTTAAAACTGACTGCAGACTTTCTACTTGCTTGGCTTGTCCTGCTTTCTGGCACTAAAGGATGAATCTAATGGGAAAACTCTGGTTGCTTTCCATATACGCTGGATTATATGACTCTTTTTTCTCTAATTTTTGCTTGTGACATGCTCCCCAAATCACAGCCAGGAAGCATATTCTCCTTGCATCAGTCTTGCATTCATAATCCTTAAATCGCATAATTAGTAAAAAGTATTAGTAACATAATTATTAATTGAGCAACTCACATCCTCTCGCTGCCTATAGCCTCTCAAAATAAACTCACATTAATTTCAACGACAGTGCCAAGATAAAACACATGCAAACCTGGCTGGGGCTCTTCTTGGTGAAAGATTTGAATTCTGCTGCACTTCCAGAGGAGGTTGTTAACAATGGTTGTTGCACTGTCTGATGTCTGAGCCTTGGGAGGTTATGAAAAGAGCTTGCTGCCCTAAAATTAAAAAAAAAAAAAAAAAAAAAGAAAGACTTTCACAACTTTTTTCCTTCAAAATACCAAGATTAAAAGGCAGAGATTTCAAATAAAGCAGTGTCTAGCTACCTTTGCTCCCACTGAAGTTAAAGCATCAATTTCAATCACAGCGAAGTTCAATCTTACTGCTTGCAAATACGCCACCCCACCTCAGCTACACTGCAAAAACTCTGTAAGTTGTCTGGATCTCCATTTGGGAAATAAGTCTCTGCTTTCCTCTAGCAGATACAGGAAAATGTGCCACAGAGTCAGCAGTGTGACTCTACACTTTAGTATTCCAGTGGTACCACAACATTATTTTAACCATGCTGCATATTGCTTTTATAGGAAAATTTTCTGCACAGGAAAGAAAACCATATATTTCTCTTACCTTCTTGGTCTTCCCCTAGTTCTCAGCTGTTGTTTATTTTCTGCTGAGACAAAATTAATATTAAAATGGAAAATAATTAAGGATATAAAAAAGAGCAACTTGATTTCATTTCCCTCACCCATTCAAACATACTTTTGAGCACACAGTAACGACTTTGGAAATACTGCATAAACAGGAATAGCATGATTATAAGCAATATAAGCTTGCAAAAGTGTTTTGAAAAAAAAATGATATTGGAGAGAGCAGTTTGGCTTTGGGCTTGTTAAATTTTAGGTTCAATTCAGTCTTTGGTTTCTTTTCTTTCATTTTAAAACCAATATCATTTTCAATGTAAGATGGACACGACCAGAAATCAGATTAAACACTAACTTAAACTAATTTAATATACCACATGGAACACCTATTTAATGCAAATATTTTTTTTTTCATTGGGAAATAAGAATTTGCCTTACTTGTCTTAATACTGATTTTATCATGGTTCAACATACCAAGACAGTATAAATGCCACATTACAATGGCGGTTATCAAACTGTTTCTAAGTCATTTTACCTATATAGGAAATTTTTTGTGTTTATCAAACATTTCATTTACCTGTGATCTGAAAGTTGTTGGAAGCCATATGAAACAATGACAACTGCTCAGAGATGTTCTCTGGTCAATCTTCCCCTTCTCTGATAACTCGTATTTTTCTTACAAGACAAACAGGTACAGATGTTGGTGTTCTCTGTAGCTTTCAAGCTTTTCAAAACTGATTCTTACACAGTAGTTCTTATGGCTTCTATAAGTTACATTTTGTGCTCAAGTACAAAACCACTCAGGCTCTCAGCTTCATAACAGAATGCTCATATTCTGATTTGCTTTATTCTGTATCATTCATTAATAACTCAGACTTCAAGTCCTTTGGAGCAAATAAAGCTATTACTTTTTTGGCACATTACCTTTAGGATATGAAAACGTGCAAAAGAGATGGTTAACGAGATGAGTGATGATAAACTTTTAAGCAATAGCTTGGATGAGCTAAGTTATAATATTTCATTAAAGTGGTTTAATTTCAAAATTAAATCCAAAATAGAACAGACTTACTACGGTCTTCCCAGGAAAGGAAAGTGAATACATCTATGGCACAATATTTTGCACTTACATGGCATTTTCCATGATCAAAGCAGTTTTAAAAAGACAGAAAAATACAACCTTCTTGTTCCTCTACAGAAAGAGAGAAGGAAGAGCAGAAGAGCTCAAAGCCCCATGTCTCAATTCTTACATCATATGTGCTAGAACTATAACTCTGTAACTGTATGAGTTCAAACATTAAATGCTGATATACAAGAGAAGTGTGGTGAGCACATCAGGCAAATACACATTTTAGGCTTTGGAAACAGTCTTTCATTTTGGAACACAGCCACATACCAGTGTCCGGGACCTTTTTGGTAATTTTAGGATACTTCTGAAATTTTACAAAGTAATAGCTTTCATATTCCATCAAAATTGTCTCAAGATCAATGTTGTCACAAACTTCAAAGCCACGTAAACTTAATTTCGTCTCTTGTTCCAAAGCATATGCAGCATCAACGTACCTGGTAATTAAATAAAAACAACAAACGAAACCAACAACTGTGAGTCATTATCTTACTCTGATTGTTGAAAAGGCAAACAATGGCATTAGTGTGCGTATGGTATTTTTAACCTGTCCCCAACTACGTTTATTATAAAAGCATGAAGTTCTTTCCTGTAAGGGTGGTGAGGCACTGGAATGGGTTGCCCAAGGAAGTTGTGAATGCTCCATCCCTGGCGATGTTCAAGGCCAGGCTGGACAAAGCCTTGGGTGGCATGGTTTAGTGTGAGGTGTCCCTGCCCATGGCAGGGGGGTTGGAACTAGATGATCTTAAGGTCCTTTCTAACCCTAACTATTTTATGAATCTACAAACCCCATTAAAAAAACCTTTGCTGATTCATCTGAAATATTTTTAAATTATATAGGAAATTTTTGGTCCAGAAACTGAAATAATTTAGCAAAGTAAAGAGCCAAGACATGTAATAGTAGTTTAACTCTTCCTCATATGAAACCAAAAGGCCATGCTGTGAACCCACCCAACAGAAGACAGGACACATCACAAGAGGTCAAACATGCGCAAACCTACAAATGTACAACATTATTCTTTAAAAAGAACATACCCTTTCTCCATTAAATAATGCAGAATTAGAATGAGGAGATTTTTTCGACGAGCTTCTGTTCGCATCTCATCCTGTGAATTAACACAAAGCTCTGGATCAAATGTAATATTCTCTTTATTGCTGTAAACAGCATCTAAATGTAGCCTGTGGAAACAAACAAATTAAGACAACAGCATGCAAGAACTGTAAAACAACTCACTGTTAATAAACACAAGGAAAGCTGGTTTCAATGTAATTTTTCTTACACATTATCAGGGCTACTGAATGGGTAGAAACCTTTTCCTAGGGAAGAGAACATTACTTTGAGGTTGCAAAAATAACTTACTTCCCTTACTATGGTTGTGGATTTCCACCATGTCCAGGCTGCTGCGGATTTCAGGGTAAGACTCTTGCAGACCTCATGCACAGTGTCTCCAAGGGCTGTGCAAGGAAACCTCATGCTCCAGTTTGGCTGTGTCCTTCTCTTTCAACTAGAAACACACCTTCTGAGTGCTTGGAGAAGTGCGGATGGAGAACAGGTATGGGATCTGCATGACTACACTACAAAGACCAGCTGTAACGCTGCTGGCACCTCCCATTTCACAGGCCTTGATACATAAACACATGTGAAATAGAGCACGTGAGGGGTTTGTAGTTTGGGGTAACACCATACTTGCCTGATTTTAACATATGATTGAACAAAGTCAGGTCCCAACATGCGGAAATTTTAATATGGAATTAGTCCCTGGATTTCTCCACACTGACTGGAGAATCCAGTTATTCACAAATGGCTCAGTGTTAAAACAAGGCAGCATGAAATACCTTCACCATCATTTAGAGAACCCACATCTGTATTGAGTACAACAAAAGGGGCAGTGGAAACAGAAATCTTGCAAGATACTAGAATAAAGCCTTAATCTGATGAAACATGCCATATATGCCAAGTGTCTGTAGAGAAACCCTGAGACTCTAGGGTTGCAACTGAAGTTGCTATAAGGAGAGCTCTAAAAATCAGCATATTGGCTTTGATCTGCCTCATCGGGATTTGAAGCTGTGACCACAGGAAAAGCAGGTATGGCCAAACCCGCATTTACGATAATAAATAATTTCCTTTCCCTTTTAGGGTGCTGGCATTCAGCACTGGGACCTGCACTCGATGATCCTTATGGGTCCCTTCCAACTTGAGACATTCTATCATTGTATGATTCTGTGATTACTTACAAGGACCCAGTGTGAGCATGAAAGGGTTCAGTGAACAGGGAAAGAGCAGTAGTTTTTGTTGATTGCAGAGCACATACGTATATACTTCATCACATTGCACAGCAATGCATACACAGACTCCCAATTCCACCGAGTTTCCCTCCCTTCTGTTCCAAATCAATCAGTGCCTGCATCCATTCCCAAGAAAAAGCCTAGCCCAAATGTTAGGAAACTACAGGTGACAAACCCACAAATCTTTGTCCTCTTCATACTGGAAGCAGAGCCCCAGCATCTGTATCTATGGCTTCTGCTGCTCTCTGACAGTGCCTGGCACACAAACAAGCCAAAGAGTTAGTACTGGGCTTGTTTTTAAATCCCACAAGATGCCTAAAAGAAATATTCACATGGAAAGACAATTTCTCTATCCTTCCTGGTCTCTTTGAAGGAAGCATCTTTATTGGAAATTGCAGATACTGAAGAATTAAGGTGCAAAGGTGCTTTTGGGTGATGTAATTTGCTGCAAAACCAACTTTCATCTTTTTGCATGCTGCTCCTTTGTCAGATTAGACCTACCTGCTCCCTCTGCTCTGGACACAGCAGTGGGTATCATATAGTGCTCTGCTGCCGATTTAAACACTTGAGATAGCACAATCAGCTATTGTTTTATTTTAAAACTAATAGCTCTCCGTGTGTTTGCCAACCTGTAAAAAGCACTGGGTAGAGCAGGCAAAAGTTCCGTCTAGCAGGTGTTTTCTGGGATGCCTGCTTCAGACGTGGGGCCATCTAGTGACACAAAGAAGAAAGGGCTGGGGTTTGCTTTTACCAGTGTTTCCTGGGAAGTGGAAAGTGCGTTTGCATTTCACTTACAAATAAAAAGACTAGTAGAATCTTCATTCTGGTTTTCTAGTGATAAAACTCAAACTAGCTGCAGAAAAGGGAAGAAATCATATCGCACTTCTAGCCTTTACGACCTTTGATACCCCCTTCCTGAAAGTTATGTGGTCACTCTGCTTCTGACTCCACAAGAAGCTACAAGACCATTTACCTTTCAGCAGTGGTACAGAGATGATTGTTTTAAACCATTTGGGGGAGTAAGAGTGCCGTGTAAATGCTTGAGTGAACTAGATAGGCTCATGAGAGGTGCTGCAACAAGAAATGAACCAATTCTGAGAACCGTCATTAGCAAAGAGAAAACATTTACTCCTGGGAAAGGATCTTTTCCTTCCTACTGTTCTTTGGTGTTTGGAAAACAGATTTTGAATTGTGGACCTTTTACCATTTCTCCTGGATGATCTGAATCTTCTGAAGCAGAGTTGGAGGTGCAAGAAGGAAGCTGGAATCATCACTCCTGGACAGTCCCACCTGTATGTTCTACATGCAACTGCTTCTGCTGTTTTATGCTGAGAAAAATTAGCTGTTGTGTTTACTCACATATCAAAGGGCAAGATCACAGCTACTCTGAATATTTAAAACATACTGTGAGAACACAATGGTTGCAACAGAAGACAAACACATCAAGCGTTTCAAGTATTTACATTAATACTCTGACATGAGATGAATTGCATCTGCCTGACAGGGCTCACAATCCATGCTTGGAACTTTCCTTGAAAAGAATTTGTATTCTGGTGTATCTTCTGCTGCTGTTCATCCAACTAGGTTACTTCTGCTATCCCTCAGGGCATTTGAAATTACAGTGACGGGCAGCATCTCAAATACTGTAAGCAGAGATTTGCTTTGGGTATAGGATAATGCTGTGCCTATCCATGAGCAATCCACTTCAACCTTAACCTGGTAATGTTCTTGTTCTGTTGACCAAGCAGAAACAAAAGTGAACCTTTACATCAAAGGAGAGACCCATCTAAAAATCAGAACAGAGTTTAGACAGAGAGGTACATTCTGTCTTTATCTCTTGTTAATAAGAATGCAAACAACAATGGCTAATTTTGAGAGGTCAGATATGTGTTCAAAGAAAATTAGCTGGATGTTAACCTGTTGATAACAAAGAATTCCATGAGATTGGATCTGAAAAAGAGAACCAAGATACTAGTATATCCAGTCCCAGTTCTGTGAGGTTTCTATAAAACAAAAAATTAAGGGCCTTACAAAATTACAGGTCTTGAGAGTCAGTGGTGCTTGACCAGTCTCAGAAAGCCACCTCTCCCAGCCATTCACCACTCCTATTTTACCATGTACTCTTTCCATGAAGTAGATGAACCTCTGCATGTGTCAGTGCCACCAGTAGCTTCAGCTGTCCACCCAAAAGACCACTCTGCCAATGAGATAGGATCTCCTGTCCTGACTCCAGTTTATTGTCTAGGGACTGACCCCCACTGCAAGTATGTCCACATAACAATGTGCCTGAAACACTGGATGAGACCCTTAGTGTCATGGCTTACTGGTGGGGAGCCAGCAGTGCTGGGGTAATGTTGGACTTGACGATCTTGAAGGTCTTTTCCGACCAAAATGATTCTATGATTTTATAACACTGCCCAGGACTTCTGCTGTGCTTAGAGAGGAAATGGTAAATCTTATACAGCATGAAAAAAATAGGAGCACTTATAAGTGCAAAGTTACTTAAAATTCTGTTTAGCTTTATAGTGATTTAGCCTTCCTGTTTAATTAGTATCTAGAATTGCATGTTGTTTATAGCCACTGGTGTTTCAATAGATGTTTAAATGTTTAAAGTTTAATAAGCTTCCGTTCTCAAAAGAACAAAAAATGTATGTAATTAAATTTTCAATTACTATAGGGGATTTTGGGGTCCATGCAATTAATAAAAGCTTAAGGCACTTAAGTGTGATCTTGTTTTAAAAACTAAAGAGTTGAGCACTTAACTAATTAGCTCCAACACTTGTAGTGTATTTTAGTTATTTCCAGCTTAACAAAAGTGTATGTATTCCTTTCTTTGAGCTGTTTAAAATTAAACTATTAGAGCTACGCATCTTTAAATGCCATTGTTTGCACAGTTTTTCCCATACCTTTTACAAAAATGCATTTACATTATAAATCAATCTGGTCTCCTGCATAATTCCATTAAATACTGAAAGATTAATTTAACCCTATAATGCTTTATTATAATTTGATTCTGTATTTCTGCATTAATATATTGGATAGAATGAAGAAAAAAAAATACAGAGTAAGTAAGCTCGGAAACATGAACAAGAAGAAACCTGGAGAGGGGCTTTGGACAAGCTCCTATAGGGACAGGACAAGGGGAATGGCTTTAACCTGCCAGAGGGGAGACTGAGATGAGCTCTTAGGCAGAAGTTCTCCCCTGCAAGGGTGGTGAAGTGATGGCACAGGGTGCCCAGAGAAGCTGTGGCTGCCCCATCCCTGGCAGTGTTCAAGACCTGGTTGGATGAGGCTTAGAGTAACCTGCTCTAGTGGAACGTGTCCCTGCCCATGGTACGGGTTGGAAATGGATGAGCTTTAAGTTCCCTTCCAACCCAAACAAGTCTGGGATTCTGTGTTACTGTAGTGCTGTGCCCTTGTACATCGAACTGGTGCAGTCAAGATGAATTCAAGAAGGGATCTGTGGTTAGGAATTCAGACAAGAGGCAAGAAGTTTGCTCTACAGTCACACAGGGTAGTCTAATAATACATGCATTGTCCCTTTCTTCTTTTGCCTTTGAGATCCCCAGATGTCTGCGAAGTATAGGCTTCCTCAAACTGGCATCATATCAGGGTAGAGAGAGTCACTGAGGCATGATGGACTTTCATAGTTTCCCACAGCTTTCCCTCTCCCCTAGCCCCTAATATGATATATTTGCAGCCTCGTCAGGCTCCTTTGAAGGCCGACGTTCAATTATTGTTTGGATTGCTGACAGTATTTCTTGAGAAACACAAGCAGAGAAGGGAAATGGTGAGTTTTGGCCAACGTGTAACTTGGCTGCCTGTGAACAGAATTTCCCAGCACAAAGAAAAGGCACTTTTTTACTTTCTTCTCTCTTCCAAATTATACAAACTTGCTACAAACAATAAGAGTTGGCAGTTTCTCAAGAAGGATTACAAATAGCTTTCATAATTAAAGACATACAGAAAGTTCACACAGATGTTACAGCTGTCCTAGTAATTACACTAGGATGCATATGGAAGGTGTTACACTTAAAACGTAAAGATATTTACAGTCTGAGTTTTGTGCTCTGAAAACAGAAACCTTCCAATTTCTCCACTCATTCCAATATTTACATGCCATCTTTCATTAAGTCATGCTTCAATGCTAAAAGACACTCATGGATCACTATTATCTCCCTTTTTCAAGAGGAACATTGATGAAGCCAGGTTTTATGCTGTCAAGACTTCACTAATTTGAAGTGATACATGTTATGAACACATAAAAATTAACTGACATGAAGTATGGTGAATTATTAAACAATACAAATTAAAGATGTTGAATTCACAAATTAATTAACAAGCATTAACTCTCCCACTCATTTGTAAGAACTGTACTGCAGTTCACAATAATATTACTTGTCAAGACCGATTTGCAGAACATATGACATATTCAACAGTGAAATGCCTCACAAAAAAGACTGTAAAACTACACTGGATAGTAACTGTAAACAGCTACAGAGTTTTAATGCATGTAAGAATTTGTATTTCCAATGGAATTTATTTCTTAAAACACTTTTCCATCATAATTACTAGAAAATAATAATTTCCATTCTGTAACACAGATCAATGGGAAAATGCAGTACAAATAAGGATAGGACTAACTTAGGATAGGACTGGACTGAGTTATTTACTGCTACAAATTAAAAATGTAGCAGCCTAACTTTTACATACTGCACTGCAATACTGGGATTCAGAAAACAGAAATTAAATACCTAGGCTCCCTCCACAGAAGTCAAGAACCTTAGAGCAATAATTAAAGTAACCTCTTTGTAGTTTCAGGCTGTTCCTTAGACACTGACTGACTTTAAAAAAGCAGGCTCCAAACTTCTGCCTCTCTGCGAATAACTCCCTGTACTCTGTACCCCAAATATAAACTCTGATCTTCACATCCGTCCTGCCAAAAGCCTACAGAGAAGCCAGACTACAAAGCAAACCAACCCATATCCAGTGAGAGAACTCACAGGGAAGGATTCTTGAGCGCCAGGTTCTAGTCTCAAAAATGTTTCTGCATTTAGCAGTCAAAACCATCCTTGGGACCAGGGCCAGCCAAATCACCATTGGTGAAGTTACTAATCAGTCCCGTTTTTCTCATTTTCCTTCTGCACATTAACACGATTTCAATACCACACCTTAGATCACCATTCTCAGTGGCTGTGATCTGAACCTACTTTAGGGCTCAGAAGGATACTGCTGTAGGCTCCTGTTGTCAGGTATATCTATAACCTATTAATCTAAGAGTCCGGCATAACCTAAAACTCAGCCTAGGACCCCCTCCCCAAACTAACCGATCCTGTCCCATTCATACACAGCAGGAACGTGGATTTACTGTATGCATTCAAAGCACCCAACACCTTTGTGGGACAGGTTTTCAACAGTCTTGCAGTCTGTCTTACTCTGGCTATATTTGACCAGCAGATGGAAGCAAAAGAACAGGTTAAGAAAGTCAGAAAACTGCTGCTTCTGGGCTTCCTGGATCCGTTGGATAAAAGCATGGCGAGGCAGTACAGCCTTAACTTGTGGGAAGAAGCTGAAGGGGGAAGGAACATGGACTTGTCCCCTTTCGCTGTATGTGCTCCTACTATAACCATGCAAATACAAGACCTGGGGGCAGCAAGAGGCCCTGCGCTGAGAGGCGAACAGGACAAAAGCACTTCCATCCTGCAAAGGGAAGGGAAACCAGAAATGGAAGTTGCATGTGCCCACCCTTAAGAGGCAGGACCGACATCATCCCGGTGACTCCGAGACCTCCACGCCCCACGTCCAACTCCAGGTCAGGAGGGACCTGATGGCTGCCTACAACTGCCTGACAGGAGGATGAAGCCAGGAGGGGCTGGGCTCTGCTCCCAAGGAACAAGGGATGGGACAAGAGGAAACGGCCTCAAGCTGCACAAGTGAAAAAATTCTCCCCTGAAAGGGTGATCAGACATTGGAAGAGGCTGCCCAGGACAGTGGTGGAATCAAACCATGTAGACAAGACATGTTCACAAACCATGTACGAGGCCCTTAGTAACACAGAATCATAGAATAGCTAGGGTTGGAAAGGACCTTAAGATCATCTAGTTCCAACCCCCGTGGTTCAGTAGTAGCCTTGGCAGTGCTGGGGAACAGTTGGACTTGATCTTAAAGGTCTTTTCCAACCTAAGCAATTACACGATTCCAAGATTCTGTGACGGCTCTAGAGAGCATGGCACTCAGCACCACCCCTTCACATTTTTGCCATCCACTTCCTGTAGTGTTACATTAAAAAGTAAATGGCTCTGGGTTAGGAAAGATGATGGAGAAGCCTAAGGCTGGCCTCCAGCTGACCTTGTAAAGTTCCTTCCTTAAAACAGTGCACATATACACAAATAAAATCTACTCATCTCAGCTGATCCCCTCCAGTTTTCTCACTGCTTGCAAATCATATCCAGTTGTCCATTAGCAGCACAGGAGGTTGCTGAGGTGTAATGCTGATGAGTGTAATTGTTGCAATGCTGAGAGCAGTTATAGGATGGGTTGTTAGGCTTTTTTGGTTTGTTTGGTTTTGTTTTGTGGTTTTTTTTTTTTAACTGTTGCATGTTTTGTGGGAAGTAGGGAGAGTTTATTTAGAAGATCAGATGTTCTGGGTGGGTTTTCTTTCCCCAACAAGCCTAACTCAATTTAGGGAGCAGAGTGATTAGCACCTATAGGCTCCCTTGTTACCCTAACTAGGGCCTAATGGGATAAAATTAAGCACAGGAATAGCTGCAGTAACAGCCTCTCACATAAAAGCATGACTGCTTTGAAAACAAGTTGTCTGTTCCTACAATGGCTAGTTCTGGGTTGGATGTTGATGCTTGTCCTGTAAACCAGGAAAATGAGGGAGTGGGAAATGCTGCAGGAGCTGCAACAGAGGATTCTGAGATGGAGTGTAGAGAAAGGAAGAATTACAGCAAGCAGGGGAGTAAGAAGAAGCAGCAGAAGTATGGACCATTGAAGTGCCAATACTGGAGGTAAGTCTTTTGAAAGTTTGGTAGGAAGAGATATTTTTGGAGAGGTTGAAAGTTTGGTAAGCTGCTAAAATGGTGTGGTTAACTGAGGAGTGCAAGTCTGGAGTTGACGTGTGTGAAGACTCTTGGAAAAAACAGTGAGATTTTGAAGAACTAGAACAAAAGGAGAGACTGACTGTAAGTACTGAAAAGAATAAAGGAGGGAGACTTGGACGAAATCTTGGTGTGGAGATAAGTTAATGGAGTGGGAGAGGCTAGGCCTGAGCTTTTGTGGATAGGACCCAGGAAAAAGCTTGGGGAGGAATGTAAGTATTGAGTACTTGTTTTTTTTTGTGGGCATGTCCCCTGTGTTGAGTAGAAGGCAGGCTGCAAGGGAAAACTATGGGAGAACAAAATATGATGAAGAGAGGACTGTCAAGCATAGGAATTAGGATAATATGTAAATTCATCTTGCACATGTGAGGTGTTAAAATACAAAGTATGGTCTGTTTTATGCTAGTGGATGTTTGGGATGAGATGAATGGGAAAGTTGAAAGACGTTATGAAGTGAGTGTACGTAAGGAAGAAACGCCAAGCTCTGGCATGAGCCTGAACACTTGATGGCTGTCTCAATGTATTTGAAGAAAGAAACATGTGAAGGTGTGTTCAGAGAAGGCTTTTGTCCAGCCTGTGCTGGTATATGCTTTAATGATCAAAGAGATCCTCACCTGCAGCTTGCCCCTTTGGTCTGGTACTGAATTGCAGTCAAAAAGACGCATCTGATGGACTTAAGAGCTCAACTTCTGCAGTGGTGTTGCAGACAGCATGCTTTGTTAGGCTGCAGATGCCTCACAAAGGGGGTCTAAAATGAGCAAATTCCCTATGTTTAAATTTTCAAAGAAATGGCTGCTGCAAGACCAAGCATAGAATCAGTTTATGCAAAGAAGGACTAGCTCTCTGTGGTTATGGCTAGCAGAAATAAGGGTTTATCTTGGACTAGCTGGTAGTAAATGAGAAGGAAGGCCATTGCAAAATTACTACTAATTATGTTAATTATCTAGTTCTTACATTTCCAGATCTTGTAGTGATTTTGAATGACCATAGCCACTGTGTTAGGTGGGTGCTAGTACCCTCTAGACAAGCTCAGTTAGTTGTTCCTAGCATTGCTTGCCCAAATCCCTCTCTAGCACAGCACTCTGCCAATGTGTCCTCTCCCCTGGCCCATGAAGAAACTTGTGTAGCATCCTCACATTTGCTCTGACTTGTCCTATGGCTGTAGGTGTCACTCCAAATCCATCGACTGTGCAAAAATTGCTGCCTTTTGGTTAATATGGGCAAATACATTTTGCATTTCAGATCTTCTCCCTCTCTTCCCCCCAAAGGTCTCTTCAGCTTTGTGTTTGGGCTGGTTTGGCTGTTTGCCTGTTTGTTGGCTCAGTTTTTACTTTTTCATTTCTATTTTATTGCAATAAACCGGTTGTTTGGTTTAATGGCACTGTTGCCAATGAAACTGAATATTGTGACTAGGTAATTATTGTGACTAGATAATGATCTCTCGCTGCTTTTGAAAATAATATTCTCAGCTGCACCTCAATGTTTATTTTTCTGTAAATGTCTCAACATTTCCCTTACAGCAGGAAACCCATTATCCAAGTTCTGAAGCTTACAGCCAGTGACATTTTCGCTTCATTTTTTATTAATAAAACGTGTCACATCACCGTTATAATGCAAATTATGAGAACGTTCTTGATGAGATGGATAAAGCTAAGAAAGCTATAAAACCGCAGCAAGTTTGACCTTTCCATTTCACGCAATGCAGTAGCGAGGCTATATTATTTGTTTTTCCTTCTTTTTAAATGAATATAATAATAATGTTTAACGGCTGAGTACGTCCTCCTCGCTGTTACCCATGACGGGAGGGAGCGCGGCGGCCCTGAAGGGGCGCAGGCCCACTCGCCTTCACGCCCCTCCGGGGTCCGCTGCATACCTGAGCCGCCGCTTCACCTCAGCCCCGCGGGGTCCGAGCGGCCCGGCTCGGTACGCGGTGTGTGTGTACGTACAGAAACCGGCGGGTTTTACCTCACGATCCCTCTCCCCCGACCCCCTCCAGGGCCGCCCCGCCGCTCGGAGGCACGGAGCCCCCTCCGTGTCCCACCCCTTCCCCGCTTCTCGCCGGAGCCGCCCTCCGCCGTCACGTGCCGGGGGCGCGCACCGGGTGCACGATGGTGGCGGCGGGGCCCGGCGACGGCGGCGGCAGCAGCAGCAGCAGCAGCAGCGGGTAGAAAATGGCGGATTTCGAGGAGCTGCGGGTGAGGAGGGGGAGAGGCGGCGGTGGCGGCGGCGGCGCGGGTTGAGGTCCTACCACCCCCGGTCCCTCGGCCTTTCCTCATCCCTGGGTGCGTGCCTGAGGAGGAGCGGTGAGCCCGGCCGGGAAACACCGGGGCCCTTCCCCGGGGAGGAACCGCTGTCTGAGGAAACCCTCCCTTGGACTGCGCCCCCCCCTCGGCACTCCTCTGGGGGACCCCGGCCAGCCCGCTCTCCGTTCCCGCCGTGTGGTGTCGGTGCCGTTCTGCCCCCCCCCCCCCCAATCCCGCTCCCGACATCTTAAAAGCTGTTCCATGCGGCCCAACCGCCCGGGAAGCCGGGCCCTGATCCGGTACTGGGGCTCGCATGGCGACGGGCCGGGCTCTCGCGGCCTCAGGAGGGCGCAGCGGGGCGAACCGAAGGGAGAATGCTGAATAATTACCGGATCCTTGAACATGCTAATGATTACTGAGTTTTTT
Organism: Pezoporus wallicus; assembly: GCF_028554395.1. Classification (NCBI taxonomy): domain Eukaryota; kingdom Metazoa; phylum Chordata; class Aves; order Psittaciformes; family Psittacidae; genus Pezoporus; species Pezoporus wallicus. The sequence goes on from NW_026637482.1 coordinate 2,632,778, forward strand.
AAAATTCATTAACCGCTTTCTAACCGGGAGAGCTGCGCCTGTGAAGCGTAAAATCTTGTATTCCTTTTCCAGACCTGTTTTATCTGCAGTTCAATGGCTTTATATTTCAGTCGTGGACTTTTATGTAGTAGCTTTTTCTCTGTGTGTGTGTGGTGGCCTTTCGTATTTTAAGATGTGTGCACAAAGAGCTGACTGCATCGTTTCTGCCTTTCCTCGTGTTTCGTGAGCAATCTGTGATTATCTTTGTTCAGAAGGAGCAGGTTGTCCTTCTGCAGCACCCACACCTGCAGAAGTGCTGCCGAGGGGATGCTGCATGCACACTGAACACACCCCCCTGCCCCGAGCTGGACTTCCCTACAGAAGGAATAAAAGTCAGCTAAATAGGAACGGCTGTGAGCGAGGCTTCAGTGCACAGGGAGGTCTCATGGCTGAGTTGACTGTAGTCTGGCCAACAGTGGGAAATACACAATTGCCAGAGAATCGCTTACACTTAAGCCTTGTTCCAGCACTTGCACTGCTTGGGTTGAAGTGGCTGTAATGTAGCTTGGGAGCTTGGTTATAAAAATCTCATGGAAAGAATTGAGTTTCTTTATTTGATTAGTTCTCTAACTCAGTTTTAAGGAGGGTTGGCTTATTTTATCTTAAACTTTTTTTTAAAAACTTTTTTATGTTTGTACATCTTCTTGTTTAGTGTTCTCACTCATTTTCAGCTACGTTCCAAGGTCTCTCAAAGGGTTTTAGCTATGCAGGTGGCTAAAATCCTGGTGTAAGCTTTGTAGCAGGGATAACTCTTTTTGATGTGGCTCCTCTTCTCCAGGCTTGAGCTAGAGCAGTGATCCACATTTTCCAGGTGCTGTGATCACTTATCTAGATAGTACTGGTAGTACTATCTAGAGTACTGAGTACTGATAGTACTGGTGGACTCTGGTTGAGAATTGGGTACCTAAAATACCTTTGAAATTATATATACACCTGAGTTGCTTGCTAGAAGTAACAGAGAAAGTATGGAGGGAAAAGAGGATTTCAGGCCAACTACAGGAGTGCCCTTTCATCACTCAAAAAAACCCCCAGGTATTAGTAGTTAAAGATACTAGTCTGGATAAGTGTCTCTTGGTGTTCCTATTCATCTTACTTGTGAACTAGGGTGCCTGTGAAATGAATGTTAGCCTGGAGCCCCTCTAAGCTTCAACATCTAGCTGATAATAATTCATGGTCCATTTTGGGAAAGTTCTAGATGTTTTTGGAAGAGAATATAGTAGACTGCCTCATGTCTTCAAGGTCTTTACTGCCATTATTTTTTCTTTTTAAGGAAGAATGTGTCTGTTTGAATACCAGGCACTTGGTCTGCAGATTTAAGGGCTTGGGTGGTTTTTTTTTGTTGTGTTTTTTGGTTTGGTTTTTTTTTTTTCCATAGCGCCAATTATTTCTGCTTTTGGCCAAAGAAGAGACACTCTTCCCTCCCCCACCAATAGATTTCATTAATTGACCTTTTGGAATGATTTAAACTGCTGCTTTATAGGTTAAGGTACGAGACGTTTTTATGGCAGTATTGTTTGCTGCTCTATTGTTGATTGTAACTTCCTTTCGTATGCGAGTTTTACCTGCCTTGTAAAAAGCCACTGGGGCAATTCAAACAGTTGAATTTATTTTAGTATATTGTTAAGGACTGAAGGCAGGAGGTGAGAGTTGTCTCTTAAATCCTGTTTATGAGGGAAACTTGTAGGGGCAGCATTTTTCTGCTCTCAGGACAAGGGATTGTTTTAGTACTTGTTAGAATATTGTTATGGTCTGGGTCTTCAGAGTAAAAGTTCTGGGGAACTGTGACTAAAAGTTTATTACTGAGAGACTGCAGTGAAAGAAACTAGACTCAAAGGAACCTGCTGTTACATTGTGCCTTTTGACAATCTTAAGTTTTCTTAAAGGATTCGGAAGCAGCTGTAACCACAGTCACCGCTTCTCACGCTATTGCTGAAAATGTCTATTATAAGGTTTACCCCTCCAGACCTTCAGATTAACTGCTGATTAATTAGTAATGCTTATTGAATTCTGTAGCTTACTGGTTTCTGGAATATTAGTGAGTAGCTGAGAAGCTTTGGTGAGCACAACTGTAGCTTTCTTGTATTTTTAAGGTACAGTTACCAGACCTTCTGTTCACAGCTGTGTTCTTAAACGTGGCTCTTAACTTTATCCATAATTTGCACTCATGGGCAGCCCAGTGAATGTCAAAGGGGTTACATGGGCATAGGCAGACATGGAACAGAAGTCAGCAGTATGGTGTGGAGGCCAGATTTGGCATGTGAACACAAATTTTGAACAGAATTGGCCCAGGAGAGGGGAACTACAGCTCCTTGTGAGAGCCATCTGTGAGACAACAATTCCAGCTCCAAGCAAATTCTGATCAAGATTTGGCTTGAAGCTACAGTTTGCATCACAGCAAAATACTGCTGTTAAGAAGATAGGTTGTATTTATTGCTTGGAGAGAAAGACAGTTTCTTGGGTCCTCTAAGTTTCTGCTGACATCCTGACTCTAATTTGGAAACAAATAATATGTTATCCTTGAAACATTGCAGATCCCTAGTTTAGAAGATAAGAACTTCAGTCTAATAGTTTGTGTTTAGTTGGGTTTTGAAGTAATGTGTTAGTTTCATCTTTATGGACAAAAAGAAAATCTCTTTATATGCAAACAAATACGCTTGTGTGTCCTGCTTTCAGCTGTAATAGTTAATTTTCCTAGTAGCTGATGCAGTGGTGTGGTTTGGCTTTAGCCTGAAAATAATGCTGATAATGCAAGGCTGTTTTAATTGTTGCTCAGTAGCACTTACTCTGATAAAGGACTTTCCAGCGTTGAATGCTCTGCCAGTGAGGAGGGGCACCAGAAGCCAGGAGGAAGCAGAGGCACGACCCCTAACCCAAACTAGCCAAAGGGGTATTCCATACTACAGCATGTCACACCCAGTGTATTGGTCTCAAAGTGGCATTATGTCATATCTTGCTTGCAGTATACATTCCCTGTTTTGGTGTTTATTGCTGTTGGGGCTTGGGCTAAGGTATTTTGTTGCACTTTAAAATAGTGGTTTGTTCCCAGCATTGCCACCACCTCTATACTTTATGAGCTATCTAATGGGAACTATTAATAATCATACCTCTTCCTTTTTCTCATCAAGGAGATATTCCCCCCCATCTCCCCCACTAGGATATTTAGAGCAGTGTTTAGAAGTTTGAAAACTTTTGAATGTTCTTGGGATGCTGAAACCAGCCTGGCCCTATTGCTAGGTGTTGATATGTTGTTGAATATGGTTCATATCTTGCTTAGGGCTAAAAGCTACATGTGGCAGCTCCAACCTGCCTGAAAAGCACTGTGGCTCAAAGGAGAAAAAGGACCAGAACTCTATTGACAAGGAATTTGGCTGCTTCAACCCCTGCAACACACTATAGCTACTTAGCTCCCAGTACCAAAGGTATATTCCGTACCATGGCTTGTCGTGCCCAGTATATGAACTGGGAGCAGTTACCCAGAAGGGCAGATTGCTGCTCTGATCTATCTGGGTATCAGCCTGTGCTGAGCAGTTGCATTGTGTATCACTTGTGTTCATAGCTTTCATTTCTTTTCCTACTGCTCCCTCTTGTCATTACTGTTGTTTGTTTTTTTTTCTGTTATAACTGTATTTTACTTTGTTATTAAACTGTTCTAATCTCAGCCTGTTGACTTCACATTCTTTTGATTCTCTTCCCCTGTGTGGGAAGGGAAAGGGGGAGAGTAAGCGAGAGGCTATGTGGTGCTGGGTTTAAACAACAACAGTGCCAAATCTAATTTCTGTGACCCTGGCAATCAGTTTCAGGGCCACTGTGGGAAGAAAACATCAGTGAGAAGAGATGGATGTGTGCTCATATTTCCTGTGCAAAAGGGGAGATTATACAGAATTTACTGGAAATCAGGGTTTATATATGGTGAAAAGAAGTCCTACTTTTAATTTTTGCTCTTGCACAGCCAGTACTGAAGTCATGAGATTCAAATGTGAAGAGCTATATGGTTTGAATGCCATATTAAAATACAGAAATTGAAATTTCCTTCTTGTGTGTATTGGATCTTTTCATACAAGACTTGGTAGCTTTCTGCTCCTCTTGCTTTGTTTTTCCAGTCTGAAAAGACAGTATTTGCCCGTTTACCAGGTGAAGCAGTGCTTAGTGCTAAATTGGTAAACAATAAATCAGTTTTCTTGTGTCCTTTTCAAATTCCATTGCCAGACCCTCTGTTGTATTGTTTTGTTTTAGCTGTGTTAATAACATTGTATTGCATATGCATTTCATTTGATGTAAAAATCAAATATCTTTTGTTGGTTTGAGGCAAACTTAAAAATGGATAGAATAGATACCTAGTTTCTGTTGGTGATGTAGTGATATAGTTGCAGTTAATGTTGCATGTATTAAATAAGATATCCTGTGATAAAATACGGTTAATAACCTATGAAAAGATATTGTTATTTTGTATCTATACATAGTTCTCCTGTTCCTCCTAGAATGCTCAGTCACTTTTTCAGACCAGTGAGGCTGCAGTGAGTGGTACCTTAAAGTTTGTTGTATCTAGAATAATTAAAAATTAATGATTTTGCTGAGACACAATGATGGGGTGAGGAAGGAGTTAATGTAGCTTATTGTACTTAAAAAAAAATGAGTCTGCAGTGGAATGGGTCAGGCTTTGTTTGGAGTGTCTAATGTGAAATGAATATAAACATTTGATTTAGGATTTCCATGTTACATTAAGTACATACAGCTTGAAAAATTAATGGCTAATTCAGGAGCCAGGCTAGAGGTAGTTCAAAGAAAAATCCCTACAATACTGAGGACCACCTCAAGACAGAAGTTGTTCTTTCTTACTGTTATTAGACATCTCTAGCCCACTGTAAATAAGCATGTATGTAAATCTGTTGCAAAAGATGTCACAAATACAGTTCTCTGCTGAGTGTCCACAAAAGGTCTCAAAGCCAGGACTGAGGATTTGTGGGGTTGGACCTTTTTATGTTCTTTCGATATAGCCTTCATACTCTGCAGAAAACGTCTGGAAGTTGCTGGGGCTGAAGCAGAGCTCTTAGGGGAGACTGATGAGAACTCTTGAATTGCTTCTGCTGGTTCAAGTATAGGGTTCAGTACTTGAGCAGTTGCTGTTGCCCTAGAAGCAACAGTTGTTGTTTACTGTAGACATGTCAAGAATTTAACAGACACTCTTGGTTACCTGTCATTCATATATGTAAGTACAGTGGCTGTTTCAGGTAGTTTTGCAGGGGGAGTGTGGAGAATTGTGTATCTCTTGAGAGAGACTTTTGTTCTTTTACTGTGCTCTGGAACGTGATTGCCCTTGATTTCGGTGGCATGTCAGTGTTTCCTGGACTCCTTAACATCACCCCTGAGAAATGAATGCCATTCTACATAAACCTATGGCTTAATGCTTTAGAGAAATATTTCTGCTTATGAATCATGCCTGCTATACTTTAGCAGTAAGAAACAAACAAACAAACAAAAAAAGCCCTGTGAAAATTCTTATGACCTTCAAGTACCAATTTGAGGGGAAAAAATGTTTCTGGAATATGGAAGAATTATCTAGTTTGATTTCCTTCCTTAAAGTTCTGTGAAACTACTCTTTGTGTTCATGGAGGAACATTAAAAATGAAATGGCTCTGGTCTTCTGTATTAAAGCTGTGTTAAAAAAGCTTTTTATTGGGCTGCACAGCTGTAAAGAACTTCTCAAGAGAAAATTGATGGCTTTTACATGACACAACTTGAGTGTCTAATCTTAATTCAGTGGTGTGAAAAGCATGCTAATAGCTAGGCTGCAGTCTTTTACAATATTGCTGGAACTCCCAAAAGAAAGTAACTTGGTAGCGTTTGTTTGAAGTATTATCTGTCTTTCACCATGATCAGAAATGCTCTTAAACATATGCTATGTCTCCATGAAAGAATGTTGATCGTAACAAATGCCCACTTTGATGTATCTGTAAGTGGAGTAATAAGCTAAAATGTGTAAAGAATCATAGGATGGTTTGAGTTGGAAGGGACCTTTAAACTCATCCAGTTCCAATCTGTTGCCACAGGCAGGGGCAGCTTCCACTAGACCAGGTTGCTCCAAGTCCTGTCCAGCCTGGCCTTGAACACTGCCAAGGACAGGGCAGCCACAGCTTCTCTGGGCACCCTGTGCCATCACTTCACCACCCTCGCAGGGGAGAACTTCCTCCTAAGATCTCATCTCAGTCTCCCCTCTGGCAGGTTAAAGCCGTTCCCCTTGGCCTGTCCCTACAGGCCCTTGTCCAAAGCCCCTCTCCAGGTTTCTTGTAGCCCCTTCAGGCACTGGAGCTGCTCTCAGGTCTCCCCTTCAGGAGCCTTCTCTTCTCCAGGCTGACCCAGCCCAGCTCTCTCAGCCTGTCTGTAGAGCAGAGCTGCTCCAGCCCTTGCAGGATCTCCATGGCCTGCTGCTCATGTTCTGGGGTGCAGCCCAGCACACAGGGGGGTTCTGGCCTCAAGTGCATGTGGCCGAGTCATTGGGAGCTCATCAGCCAAACCCCCAGACTCTTTCTCAGGGCTGCACCATGTGGTCTCCCTCTGCTTGTGTTTGTGCTTGGAATTCCTCTGGCCCATATGCAGGACCTTGCATTTATCCTTGTTGAACTCCATGAGGTTCATATGGTCTCACCTCTCCAGCCTGTCCAGGTCCCTCTGGATCCCACCTCTTCCCTCCAACCAGTCAATAGCACCATACAGCTCAGTGTCAACAGCAAATGTGCTGAGGGTGCACTCGATCCCACTGTTCATGTCGCTGACAAAGATGTTAAACAGTGCTGGTCTCAACACCAACCCATGAGGAACATCACTTGTCACTGGTCTCCACTTGAGCATGAAGCCCTTGACTACCTTACCCTCTGAGTGGCCTGTCCATCAAATTGGAGTTTCTCTCCAATTTAGAGACAAGGAAATAAATGGAGTCCAGGTAGATGGTGTTAGTTGTTCTTCCCTTGTGCACAAATGCCATAACCCTTTCATAGAAGGCCACCAAATTGGTCATGTGTGATTCGTAGGTCAGATTAGCTGTGTTTTCATGCATGTGGTGGTTGCCTTAAAGGGAATATACTGTCAGCTTCAGGAGAAAATGCTGCAGAAGCTGTTGTTTAGTAACTTCAGTAAAACTCACTCTTGTAAGACTTCTTCCAAAAGCATGTATAAGATTTTTGCATTAATGGACAAAACTGAGTTTTTTTTATACTCTTACATATTTTATACTTATTTTATAGAAGATAAGTATACCTATATAAGATACTTATATCTTCTATACTCTTATATCCTTATTTATACTCTTCATTTTTAATGAAGGTGTTAATTTAAAATCTTGCTGACTCTGGTATTGAAGCCAGCCTGTGTCTTCTAATAAAATAAAATCCATCTTCTAATGAAATGCTAATTTGTGGGGTTTCAGCATAAAATGTTAGCTGTTTCAAGGCATGATTGACTGCACATTTCACCTTGATTAACTTGCAGGAATGCACAGAAGGTAGCAGGCAGGGTAAGAGGCAGTATTTTGCAGTACATGCTATTTCCCTTAATCTCAGTGTAAAGGATTATTTTATTCATATGCATTCTGATTATGGAATCCATAATCATGCTTACTGCCTGCCTCTGAAATAAAGGGGGTGATGTTGCTATCAAGCTTATGCTGTTAAAGCAGGTAACATGAACTTCTCAGTAAATTCTTGAATTTCAGGATTGTCTTTTAACACAATTTCTTATGTGGCATGACTATAAAGCTGTTAAAGTACTTTAAGCTATTTTTTTATGAATACTGAAACACTTAATTTTCTTCACCCTGTTTGACTGTGAAACTAAGGAAAATTGGCAGGGGATTGCCAGGTGGAAAGTAGCCTTCTCCAGCAGCTTGCAAACTGAATTGAGTTCCGTTTCCCTCTCCTCTTTTCTTGTATTGTGCTGTTGAGAGAAGCTGCTGAGATGAAATTAAGGTGACATCTGCTGTTGGCCTGTTCTTGAGGTGAACCACTCAACACCTCATGAGATGCTGCTTTCACTGATAATTGCATCTGTGGTGCATTTATACATAAGGGGGAATACCAGACTGCTGGGATAGCTCCCTGATAGCTACTTGATAGAAGCATCACTGTTCCCAGACTGGCTGTCTAGAAATGTTGAAATAGGATAAACCTCATCCCATCAGCAATAAGGAAAGGGTGCGTGTCTTAAGAGTACTGACATAGTATTTTAGATGGTGGTCTTGATTTGCATGAGTAATGTGGCCCTTGAGAAGGCTGCTTGCTCCTGCTGTCTGGTAATGGCACAAGAAGTTCTGGACAGGCTGGATAGATGGGCTGTGGGTGATCGTAGGAGGTTAAACAAGGCAAAGTGTCAGGTCTTGCACCTGAGCCACAACAACCCCATGCAGCGCTCCAGGCTTGGAGAAGAGTGGCTGGAAAGCTGCTCATGGAAAAGGACCTGGGGGTGCTGATTGACAGAGCTGAACATGAGCAGCTTGTGTCCAGGCAGCCAAGAATGCCAGCAGCATCCTGGCCTGTAGCAGCAATAGTGTGGCCACAGGGCCAGGGCAGTGGTCATCCCCCCTGTACTGGGCACTGGTGAGGCTGTACCTGAAATCCTGTTCGGTGCTGGGCTACAAGAGAGACATTGATGTGCTAGAGCGGGTCCAGAGAAGGCCAGTGGAGCTGGTGCAGGCCTGGAGCACAAGTGTGATGGGGAGTGGCTGAGGGACCTGGAGTGATTTAGTCTGGAGAAGAGAAGGCTCGGGGGAGACCTTATTGCTCTCTGCATTGAGACAAGGAGGCTGTCTTTCCGAATCAACAGCTACCAGAAAGGAGGTTGTAGCGATATGGAGTCAGTAGCAAGTGATAGGACAAGATGTAGTGGCCTTGAGCTGCACCAGGGGAGGTTTAGACAAGGTATCAGGAGAAATCCTTTCCTGACAGGGTTTTGAAGCCCTGGAACAGGCTGTGCAGGACAGCAGAGGAGTGTATCATCCTTGGTGGTATTTAAAACTGTGTAGGTGAAGCCGTTAATGGTATGGCTTAGTGGAGTCCTTGGTAGTGCTGGGCAACGGTTGGACTTGATGATCTTATAGATCTTTTCCAACATCAGTGATTATATGATTTGAAGTTCATTTTTCATCTGGCTCAGTTCTCTGATCTGTCTTTCTGTAAAATCAGTTAGAATCATAGAATAGTTAGGGTTGCAAAGGACCTTAAGATCAAGTTCCAACCCCCCTGCTGTGGGCAGGGACACCTCACACTAAATCATATCACCCAAGGCCTCGTCCAACCTGGCCTTGAACACTGCCAGAGATGGAGCATTCACAACTTCCTTGGGCAACCCATTCCAGTGCCTCACGACCCTTGCAGTAAAGATCTTCGTCCTTATCCAATCTGAACTTCCCCTGTTTAAGTGTTAACCCTTTGCCCCTTGTCCTATCACTACAGTCCCTAGGGAAGAGTCCCTCCTCAGCATCCTTGTAGGCCCCCTTCAGATACTGGTAGGCTGCTGTGAGGTCTCCATGCAGCCTTCTCCACGCTGAACAGCCCCAACTTCCTCAGCCTGTCTTCATACAGGAGGTGCTCCAGTCCCCTGATCATCCTCATGGCCTCCTCTGGACTTGTTCCAACAGTTCCATGTCCTTTTTATGTTGAGGACACCAGAACTGCACGCAATGCTCCAAGTGAGGTCTCAGGAGAGCAGAGTAGAGGGGCAGGATCACTTCTCTCAACATTAAGGAGAAAAAAGGGAGCAAGCAGCTGAGGGCACAGGGGGAGTTCTGACTCTTTGGTATCTGACTGCATGGTTGTGTTACAACTTCAGCTGACATCCCATTTATGTTGGAATACATGGCTGTAAACATTACAGTAGTATAGTAAGGGTTAGGGAAGGTAAACGCTAAACATTCCACTGTGAGATGTATTCCTTCTGAAATCAGCGCCCAAAGCTTTAAATATTTTGCATTGGACTACAGTTTAAAAATTAACAATGCACTTCTGAGCTGTTTGTAAAAGTATCTTTTACCATGCCAGATGTCTGCTAATGCCTGCCTTCTCTGTTAAGGTCTTAATATGCCAGTCCTTGAATGTGGAGCTGGTACAGTACAGCAGTATAGATTAAGGTTGGATGTTCCTTAATCTTTAAAACGTCATCTCCTAGTTATAGTGGAAATGTCACACAGAAATAAGAAGGTGGATGGATTAGAAGAATTCTGGATAATGTTACACCTCTGAAGAGAGCCGTCTCACAAAAATGTGAGATCATGTGCCTGTACCAAATTACTTGTTTGTAGTAATGGGGGTAGAAAATCACCTTCTCTGAGTTTGCTTTTTAATTTATTTTGTTTTTAAATGAGAATATTTCTGTTTATCAACTTTATAGATCAATCCTCAGTCTTCCACAACAAACTCTGATAAAGTAAATAGTATTGTTTTATTTTGAAGAGATCTTTGTGTTCCGCAATACCAGAATGTGGTATGAAAAGGACAAGAAGCTTACTGTGACTTTCTGGAAAAATTAATTATGTTGGTTAAACAGTTTTTTAATGTGATATGTACCTCTTAAAAACTGTCCACCTTGTTTTTGGCATCCTTTCAGGAATGAGAACTGATGTGCCTGTCTCTGTTCGAGCATGTGTTCAACACATTGCCCAAAATAAAAAATTAACTAGGCAGTACTTAAATACTTCCTTGTTTCTTAAAATGTGGGAAAGTGGTGATAATGCTGATAATTTTGGTTTTTCTTTATTTAATGGAGTGAAATATTGTGTTAGAGCTTATATTTCTTGCCTGTGAATTTAAAGTAGCACTGCCTGGGTTGCATTAAGGTTTTGTTGCTCTTGCTTGAGAGTGGAGACAATTAGAAGTCTTTGAAATACAACAAAATGTAATTTAATAAAACCAAACTCAACTTTCAGCCTGGAAACTTTATTTCTGTGTTTTAAACTAACTGTATTTTTGTTCTGGGAGATGGTATAGGATAGTACCTGAGATAACAAGTGTGAAACTAGAATGATGGAAGCTCAGGTGCTTCACTGTGGTCCTCAAAGTGTTCTGCTCAGGGTACCGTTTGTTCACTTCTGCTTATTTCTCTTTTTATAGAATATGGTATCAAGTTTTCGTGTTTCTGAACTACAAGTATTGTTGGGGTTTGCTGGACGTAATAAAAGTGGGCGGAAACATGACCTCCTGATGAGAGCACTGCACTTACTGAAGAGCGGCTGCAGCCCAGCAGTTCAGATAAAAATCAAAGAACTCTACAGACGTAGGTACCCAAGGACAATTGAAGGTCTTCCGGATTCATCGGCTATAAGACCTGCTGTTTTCAGTCTGGATAGCAGTACCTCTGTCGAGCCTGAGCTGGGTGCTGCCGCCATTCACCCGCTCCCTTCTACTTCAGTTGCATCTCAGTCTCCTTCCTCACCTGTCAGTCCTGTGCTCCTCCGAAACACTAAATCCCACATGCAGCGGCCATCCTCTCCGATTCCACCTGTTCATCCCGACGTCCAGCTGAAAAGCCTACCTTTTTACGATGTGCTCGATGTGCTCATAAAACCTACAAGTCTGGGTAAGTGTTTGTTGGCTCTGTGTGTTGCTTAATTAATGGAATAGGTCTTGCTTGTGACAGCACTAACTCCAGGCTTAAATGGCTTTTGCAGCCACGGATAAGGGGAAACTCCCTTCTCCTCTTTAGCCTTGCTTTCTCCTCAACACTTGTTCCTGAAAGTGCCAAGCCATGCTTCAGAAAATAGTGTGCTCTTTTTTAAATACTAGATGATTAAAGATCTTTGTCTTTTTGAATATTAAGTAATAGAGGAGGATAGTTTAGTTAGAAGGTACCTACAGTGGTCGTCTAACTGGCTGAGCAAAAGTTAAAGAGTAAAACTTAAGAGCACTGTTCAAATGCCTCTTAAACACTGACATGCTTGCAGCATTGACTGTCTCTCTAGGAAGCCTGTTCCAGTGTTTGACCACCCTCTCAGTAAAGATGCTTTGTAGTGTCTAGCCTGAACCTCCACTGTTGGCTGAAAGATCTGGACATTAAGTTTCTGCCTGGTACAAGCAAGGAATAACTGTCGGGGCCAAATGAAAAGGATTTCAGTAATTGCTAGTAATTAACGAATTGCAATAACATAATGAGAACAAGTTCAGTGGTTTGTTAATGTAGTATCTGCACATACTGCATGCACATTACATGCAGATCACTGTGACAGTTCTGCAGGTTCTGGTGTGTGGCACTGAAATAGCGCAGCAAAGTTTAGTACCTTGCTCAGCACAGGCTGGAAGTTCCTCAGCCTACAGGTTGTTGCTGTACTGTGTGCTAAAAGGCAGAGTGGACCTTTGTCTTCTGAATAAACAGGAGTCTCAGTTTAGCTTTCTTAAATACTTCACTCAAGCATAATTCTTTAGAATTATGTTTTGTCTTGAAATTCAACCTTTCTTACATTCCATGGTTGCCTACCTATTTAGTAATGTAGTTTAGAAACACTTCAGCATTTTGTAAGCTGTCTTCATTCTTTTAAACATTTTAGTTTCTTATCTGATAGTCTTTTAGCTGTGATTTGTACCTCAGTGAGGTATACTCTGATCACTGGTCACCCCCAGTACCTAAGCAGCAAACATTACTAACATTATGTACAATGCCTGCTGTCAATTCTCCTTGTGAGTTCTGACACCCTGTTAAGAGTTTGTATTGTACCTGTGTATCAGTACAATCACTGCTTTGGTGTTGGACAGCTCATGCTGCTTCAACCTTTACAGAGATAATGTGTCAGTGTCACAGTGCCCTGGCTAACTCCTACTTGCGCAGTAGCAGAGTATCTGAATTAGCCTCCTGAATTATTCTGTGCTGTGGGACAGCTGCTGGCTTATAATTAACTGGACTGGTTGCCGGCCACGTAGTCACTCCATTCTATATAATGCAGCATATGCCGCACATTATATTTCTGCTGTGTGCTGTGCAGTTATCTTTTGTTTCCTGGTCAGTGATTTGTAGAGGTGGTTAGAAATCTCTCTAACAGCTGTTTTCCTAACTTTGGAAATCATCTGAAAAGAGTAATTTCCTTTTCTGAGAGAAGACTTCCTTGGGAGTATCGCCATGTTATAATGTGTCTGCGAATGAAAGTTTCAGAAACCAAATAGGTAGATCAGAGAGCTAGGAGTGTGGTCTGCTTCACTGCGACTCTTTAAAAGGGATGAGTGTAGCTATTCTTTTATGTTAACATCAGAACACAAGACCAGGTGTAGGTGTGGGGTTTACTTTTAACCCACACTCAATTCAGTACCAGAATATTTCCATGATCTTTCTTGCGTGTGCTCAAGTAATATTTTAAAATAGAAAATGCTGTCTGTGGTGTGTGTGTGTGTGTCTGTGCACAATGTTGCTGTTTTGAATTGTTTGAGGAACTTGGTGTGTATTTGCTGCACCTGGGTCCTGTTTCATGTTTGTGTTCCTTTTGTGTGTGTGTTCTGGGCGTAGAGACCTTGTTTTCAAAATGTCACAGTGTACAGGGCAGTCTGGCTCTTCCAAATGTTCCTGGCTTAGTTGTGCTATGCCTGTGTTCATCCTCCTTGCTGGTTACTTTAAACTGTTGGACAAGTCCAATCTGCCTTTATTTCAGGTCAAGATCTCTAACTTCTCAAGTCGGAACAGAGTAGAAAAGTAACATCTGCATCCTGTGGACTCTTAATAATAAAGTATTTCTGCTTCCCATCAATGACAGACAAGTAGGATTCTGATATAAAAGTTGTATTTAGTTAATTTTTTTTATTGCCAAATGTTTCTGAGGGGTAAGTCCCAGACATGAAGTCTAGCTGGCTTCTCTGGCAATAGGGGTTGTGCTCTTCCCCTTCCTCCCCAAAGGCTTTAGCTGTTTCTGAATTGAGTAATTTTCCAGCTGCTCATTTATAAGTTCTGGTGCACATTCTTGTAGTACATAAAAACAAACATCTTCTATGTTTTGTCAGGTATTCAGTATTACATTTGTTACATGTTTGTTTGAACCTTTCTCCTTTGGGAAAAGGGATTATAATGTGGGTTGCCAAACTGCTTTAGTACTGAAGTGTAATGTGATATTAAGCCACCTGAATATGGTTGAATGAATTATTTGTTCCGTTGCTTTCGTCTTGACAGTTACATGCAGTTTAACCACAATTTGATTGTATTAAATGACTTATGCCTTGTTCCAGAAAAAAAACTCAATTGCAGATCCTGTTTTAATTAATGACTTTAATCACCATGCTTAAATCTCTCTTTTTTGTGTTTTCTAGTACACAGCAGTATTCAGAGGTTCCAAGAGAAGTTTTTCATCTTTGCTTTAACACCTCAGCAGGTCAGAGAGATCTGTCTTTCCAGGTAAGTAAGAGTATGTCATGGTAAGGAGAAAGTGTGGATTTTTGGTCCATTAATGCATCACATAAGCTCAGAGATAAAGTAATAAAGTCAGTATAACTTTGGAGAGGATTGTATGTTCTGTTTTCATCAGGAATTACTGTGCACAGAGTTTATGTGCATCAGGGAGAAATCCTATGCCACTAAAGCGATAGCAATTACTTGGTTCCAAATAATATTGTGACTGTTTAGAGGGGTGCTAAGCTTTTCTTCCCTGCATGTTTCCTGGCTGCAGGAATGGAACACTGCTTTTGTCTTTTATCCTGGGTTTCATGTTGTTGCAAGACCTATGGTGTAAGCCAAGAGAATTCAAAGAGTATTTTGTTCTCTGGCAACATCATATTTCATTGTCACTATAAACTCTTGACAGAGGGTGCTGATCCTGAAGTTCTGCTGAAATTGCAGTAGCTAAACAGAGGTGCTTATAACACATCTGTAACAGATTGCTTATAAGGTCTGTTCACAGCTTAATAAAAGAATAAAAGCAAAGTTTAATGATGTTGGGGCAGGTGTGCCAGTTCTTTTTGCGTACAACTGGAATGTAAGTTTTGCTGTCTAAATAGGTACTTCTCTTTGTCACAGGGACTTCATGCCAGCGGGCAGGAGAGATTACACAGTCCAAGTTCAGCTAAGGTATTTTTTTCATAGTGCTCCCTTAATTATAATTAGCTAATGTAACAGAAGTCTAGATGTTTGTGTGGGTATATCAATGTGGTGACACTTGAAAATGATGTTTTCTTTTTTGGGATGTAGGTTTTGTCTAGCAGAGACAAGCTGCCCTCAAGAAGATAATTACCCTAGTAGTTTGTGTATTAAAGTAAATGGGAAGCTGTTTCCATTGCTGGTAAGCTTGTTTGTACGTATTTGTGGTTGCTTTATGACCTGTGGTGTATGTATTTTGCTAAAACAATAAGCTGTTTATTGTTATCACACAAATTTCTCAAGTTACTAATGTTAGGCATATGCTGTGTGAGATAGACATTACTGTTATTAATCTTGCTACAGCCACTACACGGATTAATTGTGTTTTAGCCACCTACAGCAAACGTCATCTGTTGCAGTTAACACAACAAAATATGTCAAAAAGAAACCAGTGTCTGCATGGGGAGTCCTCATCAGAAGTCTTGACTTGACTGGTAGGAGACCTTGATGATTAGCTTGAGTTCCTCCTTGTTACGAGGGAATGGTTATCACCCTCTTGAGTACATGTTTCTATGCTGCTCAGCATCTGTCTGGTTAGAGTAGAATTCATTGTGGGGATGAAGAACAGACACATCTGATGGTTCCTAGTGTTTGATGGTACTGGAACAGAGCCGTGTTGATAGTGCTACACTTCAGTGGCATCTGATGTTGTAAAAGTATGTGAGCAGGGTCACCTCAAGGCTTGAATATTCTAGAAAAAGGGAAAAACACTCTCAGCTTTCTTGGAGGATCTCTGAAATGGGTATCTCTCAAAAGAACAGAGAAACTTACATGACTCATTCTGGAAGCTATAGAAAATGGAAAAAGTAGTAGTACAGAGGCTTATTTTCAGCACTGGGTTTTGAAAAATGCTGTATAAAGAAAGGAGGTGTGACAAACTTTTTCCAAATGTTTATCACCTTATTGGTGTCAGATGTGTTGTCCTATATCATGACATATGCAACCTGCTTTTTTGCCTATACTCAGCTTAAATGAGACTCTCTAGCTTCTCTTCCCCCTACTTCAGCAATTGCATCGCTATTCTTCCATCTGTCTTCAGCGTGTAAAAGGATTTCTTTTCAGTGTTTTTGGGTATTTCCTGCAAGTGCCAGTTACGTTCTCTGTGATAAAATTGAGGATTTTCTCCTTCCTTCTTTAGATTCTCTTCCTATAAGCTACCCACCAAGAAGAATTTGGTCTAATGTTATCTTGTGGACATCAATGTCTGCTGATTCTCAGTCTTGCTAAGAAAGTTTACATCCTCTATGCATAACATGTCAGTCATGGCAAAAATAGTTTGTAATCGTGGATTGTTGCTTTGCTTTTGATATAAATCCTGTAAGTTCTTCTTGCACATCGTAAGATGATTCCTTAATCTGTCAGAGAGAAACTTCAGGTGAGAAAGTGAATAAATGACAATTGTCTTAGTAACTTTGTTTTCTCTCCTTCACTGTGAGCTGAATGGCAAATGTAGTCTCAGTCTTAGTGCTCCTGCAGGCATTTTTTTTTGTAGATTTGGTCGATGTCTGCATCCCTCTCGTGTTTCCTTTTTGTTGCAGAAAATGTAAGGTAACTTCTTTGCTTCAAAGACCACTATTGTCCAGCTCGGTAGTGTTGGTGTTAGGTAATTAATCAGTGCTGCCAGCCTCAATTGCCAACTTACACAATTCTGAAGTAAGAACTGCTCTGTTTTAACAGTAACTGGTCTGTACTTACATGAGTAAGTACTGTTCCCTGATATAGCATTTCATGCCACTGCAGGTGTCTGCATATTATTCTTTGTCATCTTGTTGGCTGCAATATGTACCAGAAACTTCAGTGAAATGCTGCCAGCACTGCTTCAGGTCATGCCAACCCATGTTAACACGGTGTTTTCCTGTATTCCTACAACTGTCTGCTTCCTCCTTTTTCAGTGTTGGTTCTGATTTAAAAGGAGTAAATGCAGAACCTTACCTGCTGGTGTCTTGGCAAGTAACAAGGATTTTACACATAATGCACTACAGCAGGTGGTTCTTCTGACTTCTTTTGTAGGCAGGACAAAATGTGCAAGTTCAAAAAGGTAAATTGCTTTTCTTCTCGGGTGACTGCCACAGACCACTGTACATCTCTTTCAAAGGACAGAATCAAATATGTCAGGGCAGGCTGGAAAGGCCAAGTAGGAGAGCAGTTCTGCTTCCTATTGATCAGTTTTCCTGGTTACAGCAGATTCCACCTGCTTTGACTGATGGTTCTTACAAGAAGCATGGGAGACTTGAAGACCCAGATAATGTTGCCACTTGCTAGCCACTACAACTGGCAGTCTGATTAAACAGTGCTGGTTGTGATAGGCAGGTAAAGTGCTCTTTACTTAAGTCTTGGAAGACTAGAAAGGGAACGTTTAAAGTGTTTTAGGAGTACAGGATTGAATCTTATCACAGGGTTGTTGCTCTATGGAAGAGCACATCAAAAGCTTGACTGAAATGAAGCATATGTGCAGCAGAATCTGTCTCTAAAAAAAAGAAATATAAGAGAACTTGCATCTTTCCTCTCTTGAAAACAAGATGGCCTCATTTGAGGTTGGAGACCAGCAGGTTTGTGGCTGGTACAGTATGTGTGGAAATAATCTCCTAAGTATTGCAGGGATAGTGTGTTTATCCACTTGAACTCATTATAAAGTCACCATAGTAAAGAAAGGCCTTCTATAGCAAAACATTTGGGATATATAGTCTATAAATGACTGCAGCTGTTCTGTTTGATTAAAGAAATGGCAAATCAGTCATTCTTTTAAGTCCCCATACATCTGCTCCCTCTGTTCTGCAATAAGGCATACACAGCGAGGTTCCTCGTAACTCCTGGTCACTTTTCTTGGGTGAGAACCATTTCAGGGAGGGACCTTCAGCAATTGCTGTCTATTGCTCTGGCCTCGCAGACCTGCTTGTAGAAGCTCCATGTCCCTGTGCTGTCACTGCAAGGAAGAGTCCTGCCTAACATTTGTAAAGGGCAGTGGGGAGGCACAGTCAGGGCTTGGTTGTCAGGTGAGACATGTGGATTAGTAATAGAGCAGGTTTGGAAACCTAGGAAATTATGACCACTGTCATCCTCCTTGGATTAAAAGCAGTGATCGTTCTTTGGTACACTTGGTTGAGGGAGTGCAGAGGCTACTTATTTCTGTTTATTTTCAGACTGAGCATCTCTCAGAGTAACTAATTTTTTTCCAAGCACCAGGCTGTGTGTTTCTCTGGGTAAAAGAAATGTATGTGTGTGTGTTTTCTGGCACATCCCTACTGGGAGAGTTTCTTGTATGGAAAAATTTCTCTTGAACTAAATGAGATCTGGCAGTCAGTTCTGTCAGAGACAAAGGGCTGCAATCTTTTGGTGGCATTCTTCTGGTGCGGGATGGGTTGTTGAGGAGTGGACTGCAGGCTGGCTGTGTGAGCTCAGAACAGATTCCCAGATTTCCTGCTGCAGACTGGCTTGTTTCACAGTGACAGATGTAGGATGAGATGAATGAGCTGTGTGCTTCATCACAGAGCATGGGTACTTCCTGTCTGTGATATGCTGGAGAGTGTGTGCTTGCCTAGAAGCAAAGGGAACCGACTGGCTCCTGACCCTTGAGGGTCCCTTGCAACCTGGTATTCTATGATTCTATTCTGTGATTTAATTTGCAAACATCATAAAGGAAATAAAACTACAGAGAAGTCATCCAGGTTCTGAAAATCATCATCAAAGCTGAGCAAATAAAATCTAGTTTTTTTGGTTCCTGCAGACAACAGCTAAGCCTATTAGCTCTTAGAGCTGATATTCTGTGTAGAGCTCTTCTTCAGGGCCTTTGGTAGAGTACAACCTATCACTACTGAGGCTAGGTGTAGCTGGCGCACATTGAGGAGTGCTCCTGAAAGCACACATTGAGGAGATTTGGAGCTCTTGGAACAAGACTTTGTTTCTTAAATAATTGAGGTATTTACTGGGTGTGAAACACTAAATTAACTCCTCATTACTTGCTATATTTGTCACTAAAGGCTGTGTCCTTGTGTTGTTCTCCTCTTTCAGTGGGGTGAAAAAAAAAAAAGGACAGAAAGCATCAACATGACTTTTTACTCTTCTAGTAAACTTACACCTGGCCTTAAATTGCATTCTCTCCCACTTCTTTAGCACGTCCCTAAAACCACTTTAGAACAAAACAATGCTTTAAAATTATGGTTGACTTGTGGCATTAAGACTTCAAAGGCTAGGATTTCTCAGAGTAAGTGTTGAATTTGGACTCCAGCCTGGAGAGCCTCTAGGTTTACTTGCTTCCCATAGATCTGTTTAAAACTAACAAGCCTGCTTCATCAGGTTTCAGAGTACAGTGGGAAAACTTGGTAACTGTTATTGTCTGTCCTGTTCTTTCCACAGGGATATGCTCCACCACCAAAAAACGGGATTGAACAGAAGCGACCTGGACGTCCCTTGAACATAACATCTCTAGTTAGGCTCTCATCAGCTGTGCCGAACCAGATTTCCATTTCCTGGGCTTCTGAAATTGGGAAGGTAAACTGTATGTTCTGTAGGATGTGGGAAGTTGTCTAAATAACCTCATTTAATAATAACCTGAGAAGGAAAACTCAGTATTGCTGGCCAGGTGTACACCAGCAAGTGTTTAGTATTAGGTGGCTGAACTTAGAATAAGTGTCAGGGAAGATTTGCTCTAGAAGTATAGTATTTTACAGTAACATATATAAGATTCACATACACGTGGCAATGACCTCCTTATGGAATACACATTAGAAGGCCAGCTGTTAGGGGCTGCCTGAAATGTGTGTCAAAACTACCTGAAGCTACTTGTGGCGTGAACAGTACAAAACAGTTCAGACATGACAAAATAACAAAAGGAAAACCTGCTTTCCTCCTTGTAGCCTCACAGTGTAAAAAATGGCTTTGAGCAACTTGGTCTAAGCGGTTGGAACTGGAGGAGCTTTGAGGTCCTTTCCAACCCAGACCAGTCTGGGATTCTGTATTCTAAGGCATGTTTCACAATATCTGTCCATTAAAAAGCCAGAGAAAGAAGGCTTTTTAAACTGCGGATGTGCCAAGGCCATGAGAGTGGAAGCATGCATTTGCTTTTGAGGGCTTTGTATTTTCTAACCAAGTAATAAGTAGCTTCACTGAAGCAATTTTTATTTCATAGGAAGAACTGCTCAATGGATGTTTCCATCTCTGTTCTTCTGAGATTCCCTTTTTTTTTTTGTACATGAAAATGGTTTCTCTCTGAGTCAGTTTAAAATTGAACTTGCAAATATACCAAAAAAGGGGTGGAATTTACAGGCAGGCAGGGTTTCCTGGGGAGGTGCCAAGCTGTTTCTGGACTTGATGGGTTTCAGACATGCTTTGTTGGACCCTACTTGTGCAGGTGTGTGTTTCTAAAGAAGGATGTTTGAGCAGTATGTTCCTTAAGAAATGACCATACATCATGTGTGTTCTTTCCAATGAAGAGTATTCTGGAAGTTTGGGTGACCTGAGGGAGAAGTGACTCAATGTGGGGAGGGATGCAGAGTTGGAGGGGAAGAAATGAAAATTGAAGCTTCTTCATAGAGTTCTAAACTTCATGGAAAGCTGCAGTGAGGGGAAGCATGCTAGACTTGAGGTAGCAGGAGATAAAGGCGATGGTGACTGAAACATACCTGTTGCTTCCTAGTGCCTGCAGTCATTAGTCATAATTGAAAAGGGATTAGCCTTCAAAACGACTGTGTGTCTGTTTAGAAATCCTCCTATGGATTTAGTAAGGAAAGGAAGGGAGAATGTGAAGAATTTCTGAGTTCCTCCTAGGTATGGGTGGCTGTTGCAGCAGCATTTCAGCTGTTGGTAAGTCAAAAACTACTTACAGCTCTGTCTGTGACTAGTGTAAATCCATCTGCATTCAGTTATCAAAGCAGTTTACTTCTTTTTTTCTTCAAAATCAAAGCCTGTGGACTGGAGACATGCCACATTTCAAAGTGACACTCCAGTATAAGCTTTTATACGCTAAATACTATTTCAAAAAGAAACTGGAGAGAAAGCTAATGTTCAGGAAGCAGGTGAAGGAAACGGCAAAGGTTTCATTTCTCAGAGGTGGAGGGAAAGATCTATGCCATTGTTTTCCAGTCATAAAGCACAAGGATCTGGAAATGACAGCAGCATTGTGTGGTCTTGGCCTGTCCTGCTGATCCCTGCTTTCTTTCTCCCCTCTGTATTGCAAAACAATACTGTCTTGGAAGGAGATGAATTGGAGGTTGTCCCTGCATCTCCCTTTGCACTGAGAGGTAGAGTGAGTTCTTTGGGTTGTTGGTGCTTTGCTGTAAGTATTAGAACTTACAAGGGAGTTGTCAGGATTCATCCTCATAAATAAAACCCCCAGGAACAGTTTGGAGTGGACTTGTGGACGTGTTGTTGTCTGATAGTGGAGGGCTTCTGATCAAAGAAGACATTAACCCCACAGAGGTGGTCAGCCTTGAGCTGATAAAATTCTTTCTGTGGGCGGTAAACAGTGCAGTGTATGGTCATTCTTTAAGGATGAAAAAAAATTATCAGTTTGTTTTGGTGGTTTCCCATGTGTTTAGATTACTTTATTTGCTCATCTGGGTAAGCGCTTGTTTTCCTCTGGGTGGTAAAGGAGGAGTAGTGTGGTACCAGAAAATATAAGAAGATGGCTGGCAGGGAGTGATAATAAGAGATCACAGGTTGTGTTTGTTATACTGTTGAAATCATTATTATTCTGCAGCAGTGGGACTTGGAAGAATTTTCCCTAGTGACCTTGAAGGGAGACCGAACAAAAGAAGCTGGCAAGTGGTGTGAATTAGGGAAGAGAAGTGAATGCTAGGGAATGTAGCCAGCCTAGGAGGAGTAGGTATGGAGTAATGAGGCTTGACTTAACAGTACAGAGCAAGCTGAAGAACAGGTGCAAAGAAGTTGGTGCAGCTGCATGCCATGTGAAGGTGTTGTGGTTGTACCTGAAAGACCATTCATCTTTTGTCACTTTGAGCTCCCCATAACAGATTGACACTGAAAAAAGGGAAGGATTTAGGAGACAGGTGTGAGAAGTTCTCAAAGGCTGCATGCATGGGCAGGTGTGTTTCACTCTAAATCATCTTTCCAAGGAAAGAGCCCAGACTGGATTGACAGGAGAGTTCTGGCAGAGTATTGGACTCTTTCACAGTACTGAAGTCATCCTTTAAGGCTTTCATAACTGTGAAGCCCAAAATGGGCAAGTTTTTGTTTTTTTCTGTATGCTACAACTAGTGTAAACACTGATCTGTTGTCATGGTGAAAGTACTGTATGAAACTAATCTTTCATCACTCTCTTTGTAGAATTACTCCATGTCTGTATATCTTGTCCGCCAGCTCACTTCAGCAATGCTGTTGCAGAGACTAAAAATTAAAGGCATCAGGAACCCTGATCATTCCAGAGCACTAAGTAAGTTATATTAATTTGCCTGTCTGTACTTCTTGAGGGTGGTTGGTGGCTCTTTAACTGTTAATCCTTAGGGGATTTGCAGCATTCTGAAAGAAGTCCATGCCTGGATTATCAAATTTCCCTTTGCTATTGCTG
Source organism: Pezoporus wallicus (assembly GCF_028554395.1). Classification (NCBI taxonomy): domain Eukaryota; kingdom Metazoa; phylum Chordata; class Aves; order Psittaciformes; family Psittacidae; genus Pezoporus; species Pezoporus wallicus. The sequence continues at coordinate 2,655,423 of NW_026637482.1, forward strand.
GGGCATTATGCATGCTTTCAGTGAGGGTAGCTGTGCTGATTGGGAGCACATCTAAAGATCCTGTCCAAAATGTTCTTATGAGAATTCTATGAGCAGCCCTTATTGAGGTGGGTTGTGAGGTGCAGATATTCTAAACTCTCTTCACTTGCATGTTTTGCTGATTGTCTTTGTCCCTCACTCACTGGTGATTGTTTTATTCATCTTTGTATGCTGGGCTGAGTTTGCTCTACTAACTGTTGTGGCTGTTAATGCATCTGCTGCACATCAAACAGTCTTGCAATGAACAGTGTTTGCCAGTTGCTTATAAATAGTGAAACTGTTGGTGGTTTGATATTGCTATGATCTAGTTTCCTAGGTGCTTAATTTTTTTAGATAGCTTGAAATAAAGTACAAGTACTGGCAAATCAAGATTAGCAGTTTAAATAATGTCTGTTGTAACTTCTTTAATAGTTAAAGAAAAATTAACTGCGGACCCCGATAGTGAGATTGCCACCACCAGTCTGCGTGTGTCTCTGATGTGTCCTGTAAGTATGGCTGGAAGTTACCATATGCAGATCTGTATTTTCATCTTTCTAAAAGCAGCCCCACTTTTTTATATACTGCTTCATTAATATAAAGCACTGGGGAGAAGAGTGCATCTATAAGCACCTGATTATAGCAGTATTCAAACAACTGAATGCAGCTGGTGTAATACAAGTAGAATCAAATTGCTTCTCGTGTGTAATGAGGCCTGTAGAAGATGTAATCTTGCATATTGAGGTGTTGAGACTTAATTGGGTAGGGTGACAATAATTAAAGGATTTGGTGATAAATAAAACTTCTGATACCCTCATCTTGGTGGTATTGCTTATACTGTCAGCTGCTATGACAGACAGAATGATCACTGTGTAACGGGTAATGCTGCCTTGGGGTTTCTTTTCTTGGGTAATAACTGGCCTTGTGTTTGTGACTGGTCTGTTAAACTAAATGTTAAAATAGGTATTATGCCATTCTAATGTAACCTGAACTCAAACTCCCCTTTGCCATTTTTTAGCCAAGTATTCCAAAAGTGGGAACTTCAGTAGGTTTTTTTTATTTCCAGGATTCAGTTTTTATTCACATTAGTTATTGGAAGGGCATTAGTTATTAGCAGATCCATTAGGAATGTTTCTGGCTGTTTTCAGTTCAGTGAAGCCTTTGAGGATGGCTTTACTGTTTAAGAACAATGAAGGGTGGATTTGCCTGCAGTATCCTTAGCACTGGGCACCTCTGTGGAGAAAAGAGACACACGGATTGCCTATAAAAGGGGCCTATTAAGAAAGATGGGGAGAGACTTTTTAGGAGGGCCTGTTGTGGTAGAGTGAGGGGTGATGGGTTTAAACTAAAAGGGGGAGATTCAGGCTGGATGTGAGGAAAAAATTCTTTACTGTGAGGGTGATGAGGCACTGGTATGGGTTGCCCAGAGGTGGTGAATGTTCCAGCCCTGGAGATGTTCCGTGCCTGGTTGGACAGGGCTTGGAGCAACCTGGCTGAAGATGTTCCTGCTCATTGCAGAGATGTTAGACTAGATGACCTATGAAGGTCCCTTTCAATCCAAACTATTCCATGATTCTGTGCCTCTGACTTTGTTAGCCATCCAGATCTACTTCACTGCCTTCTGTTCTGACATTCTTTAAATGCCTCTCCTGCAGCTGGGAAAAATGAGACTGACAATCCCATGTCGGGCTGTTACTTGCACTCATCTGCAATGTTTTGATGCTGCTCTTTATCTTCAAATGAATGAGAAGAAACCCACCTGGATCTGCCCTGTCTGTGACAAAAAGGCAGCCTATGAGAGCCTGATCTTGGATGGGTAAGAGACTGGGCTTGGAGATTACACAGTTAATTTTTTTTGTTCTGCACGTGATGGCTACTTTTGCAGCTTTTGTGAGTTTTAGCCATTTCATACCATTTTTTTTTCATCAAAATATTTTGGTTTGGGAGGTATCATTAAACTATGTTTCTATTCCCATGTAACAAACTACAGAAATTTATCTCCAGACTGCATCATCAAACTCCTGATCCTCAGTGTATTTCTTCTGGAGAAACCCAAATGTGACATCTAAGGATTGATCTCCTTTTTACATAACCATTACTCTTAAGCTGTTAACTTTAAATTTAAACTTAAACTCATAAACAAGTATCAAACTTGATTCAGAGGATGGCAACTTCTGTTTTTTTATGAATTCTGTGAATTGCAGTAGTGTCAGAGTGGAATATTGGTAGGTCAGGTTGCTCTTCTAGGCTTTGTCTGTGACAGCTGTAATTACAGGCTTTCAGGTAAGATTAACTAAGGAGAAAGTACATGCAGTGGGTTGAAGGTGTGATCATAATTAGCTTTTCAACTGTGCCTCCTTTTCACTTACGATAAAAAAACTTACCTGGAGTCAAAAAATAAAACCATTCACCTTTATATTTCAGGCTCTTCATGGAAATCCTTAATGAGTGTTCTGATGTGGACGAGATTAAATTCCAAGAAGATGGCTCTTGGTGCCCCATGAGGCCAAAGACGGATGGTGTGAAAGTCTCAGGTCCACAGTGCACTAACATAGACAGTATGTACATCTGGTGACTGTATGTACTGACAAAAGTCCTGGAGACTTAATTGCATCCTGTATAATTCTTATGGATGTTGGCGTTTTGTTTTGTGGAGGGCTTAATACTTCTTGCCATTGAAACAAAAAAGAAAGGGTTGCTTCTCAAACAATGTGCATTTTGGGTCTTTGCTCTTCATAATAGCCGTTAAGAGAACGGAAGGTTTCTCTTATTTAAGGTCCTTACACTGATAAAAGAAGATGACAGTTTGTGCTTTAATAATCTCAGCATGGTACAGAATACTAATAAAACAGTTCCTGGGACATAACATTCTCTGCAGTAGCCAGGAAGATGAGCTAAAACAGGATTTGCATTTCTGGTCTGCAGATAGAAACTGCTAATGTCAACAGCCTTTAAAACAACAGTGATACTTTATTTTCTCGTTTAGGTTCCAGTGTTGTTAGCAAACAGTGTTCTGCGACAATTGCCAGTGAGGCAAACAAGAAGCAAGCTGATGTTATTGACTTGACAAAAGAAAGCTCTTCTGATGAAGACGATGCTCCTCCCAAAAGGAAGTGCGCTTATAAGTCCGGATCACGTGGAAGCCAAGCCAGAGGGTTTGTCAATTTTAAAGATAGATAGTTGTAACTCTGTAATGTCTCAGATAAACTGATGCATAGACAGGCAGACTTGCAATCTCTGTTCGGGATCCAGCTCCACACTTCCAGAGGAGAATTTCTAGGCCTCTCCTTGTAGAAGATGCAGTACCTCTGATACAGTACCTTTGTACAGGTGAAACACTATCAAGACTTGCGCTGACTATTGCTGTGTTTGCAGGGATATTTCTCCATAGAAAAAGAGATTCTCCTGAGAAAGCAGATTATGCCAAGTGGAGGAGTTTTGTGCATTCTTGCTAAGTTAGTGTCATCTTGAAAGCTTTTCTTTTGCTGTCTGTTACACCCTTGAATCTGCTGTGGTGCCCAGGAAACGAGGCTGCATTGTGTGTTTCATCCATCCTGTTGGTCTTGGAAGGGAGGCGCTTTGCTGTTTTGAATTAAGACAAGTTTTTCCTCCATCCCTCTGTTAAAATCTGGTATGTTGTGGATGCTGTTGGCTGTGGTTATCAGTCAGTCCTGCATCTCAGCACAGTCAACAGCTTCAAGTCCCCTGTCAACTGATCTGTCTCTGTAGATGTGCCAGACTTCAGGGTCAGGTTTAACTAGCTTCTTTGCTGTTGTGCTGCCCTCTGTCTTGTCGCAGTCTGTGCAACTTGGATGCAGTTGGTTTGTGGTTTCCATAACATTCTTGCTCTTGGCCTTTTGGGTGCAGGAGACCTGCAGGGAGAGAGGGGCACTGGTTAGGCTCACCAACAGTCACCGCTCCATGAGGCGGTGCTAGTCATGGCTTAGTAGTTAGTGTTGCTGCCTGCATGAGGTGTGTGTCTGCGTCTCGCAGCATAGTGGCTTATGTCTTGTACTAAAATAATAGTAATAAAACCCAAACCCCTTCTGTTTTGCTAGCTCTTGAAGTAATTAGCAGGTGTGCTGTGTTTCTAGTCTGCAAGAATGTGTGGTCTTTGGTGAGCAAATAGCTGGTCATCAACAACTTTCAGCAGTAATGCTGACATGCTGTTGCTTTTTGTGAGGATTGTGGAGTAGTCCTTCTGCAAAAGACTTTATTTTCTAAGAACAAAATAGCTACAAACACATCTCTTAATGAAGTTTCAGAAGGCACCAAGACTTTCTTCCATGCTCTTGTATTTGAGATGGCTACCTGCAACCATAATTGTGGGAGGACTGAGTTTTCTTGTGTCTGTGACCGATGTATTTTCCTTGCTGTTTGGGTATGGAAATGGCATGTTTTCATTCTTCAAATCCAAGTCAAAGCCAGGCTTTTGGGAAATAGCTTATCTCCTGTGAACAGGGTTGCCTGAATGCTGGTTTTGGCAAAACTGTGGGATGCATTCGTGTAGGCAGAAGCAATGTAGGCTGAAGTGTAAGAGGTGCTTGAGAAGGAGGGTCTGAAATCCAAGCTTCTGAAATCAGAAGCAGCATAAATATACCAATGCAGCAGTGTGGGGAGGAGAACGTGAGTAATACTCACAGCTAGAGTGGAGCAGCCAGGAGTAAGACTCTGGGTGTTTCTACGTGACTTGGAGCTTATGAAATACTCTATGCATGTGGCTGAATGAGTGTTGTGTTGTCTTTAACAGTGCTGCAAAGTAATCGGGCTGAAGGTGGGGATGCAGAAGGGTTTAAACTGGTTGCAAGCTCCTGGAGAGCTGAACTTAGCTTGGGCTTAGCCTCTGAGTAAAGGTGGGTTTGGTGGTTAACTCTGATCTGTGCTCCAGGGGCTGAACAATGCCCAGTCATGCCCTTGGTGGGATGGGATAGCACCAAGGAACACTCGTGGGGAGAAATTGACATGAGAAGTCTGCTGCTGGCTCTGTCTACCTGCAAATCCCTCCAAGGGTGCTCCTCAGATACAGATACCCAGTTCTGTGTCTGAATGGTAGACTGCTCTACATGACTCCAGCACTGTACTTTGTTTTAATGCCAGCTTGCTCTTATGTCACAGCTGCTGTTGAGATCCAAGATACAGTTATGTTATTATGAAGACTGTTATGAAAAAGGAAATTGGAGTGGAATACTGTGTAGTGAGTAGCCGTGCTGTGTTATCACAGAGTGATTTTGTGAGTAAGAGCGTGTGCTTTCTGCTCTGTAACTAACGGCCAGGTTGTTTGTTATTTCCCATGCTGTTTAAAACAGGGTGCTCATGTACCAGCCATCTACGGTCAGAGTGCCCAGCGTGACAACGGTGAATACTGCTGCTATTCCTCCTTCATTAACAGACTGTCCGGTACCATTCCATCATCCACGAATTTCCAATATTTCATCAGATCTGCCAAGTAGGTGGTGGCTGTTTATAATGTTTGAGTTTGTGGGGTGGGTGGAAATTGGAGAATTAATACTTACTGGTTTCTTCTTTAATGGAACAAGACAATATGCAGTATTGTGCTGATGTGATGTGTAAGACAGTCCAGTAGAGGCTGTTTTTTCCAGTTTCGGATTGCACTTGGCAACATTGATATGAAAAACATTACTTCTGGGGTACAAATCGGCGCTGTGGAACAGCAGCCGGAAATGCTCTTGCTGTATTCAGTTAGACTTTGAGTAAACATCCTGATATTACGTACTGTAGATGAAAGGGAGAGTAGGTGCTTATTTAAGTTATAGACGTGTGATGGCACTGACTCATCCCAATTCTAGACATAGAGATAGTTCTGTTAACTGATTCTAATGGTGCTCTGTCTAGACTGTATGAAAAAGGTTAAGGTGAGCTACAATATGTAAGCTGACCTCTATTGACTTTCTTTATCTAGACAAACCTAAATGCCTATGATGTATTCTTCAACACTGCTGCTAAATATCAGACAAGGTGGGGATACTGATTGTTTTCTATTGTGGCTCTTTGAAAAGAACACTGTATATGAGGGACTCTGGGGGTTCTGTTTGCTGGCTGTATGAACCCAGAGCCAAGGAAATGGTGACTTGTGGTGACAGGTGTCACGTTGGCCTCCTGTACTTCCCTCTCTTCCCTTCATTGCCTGTCTCCATTTCTCCCCTGCAACATCTCTGGGTTTTTTCCTCTTCTTTCAGCACCAGTTTGGCAATGGGATGGATGTAATTCCCCTTGTTTCTCTGTCCATTTTGGTTCCCTTACTGCTCCCTCCCTCCACTTCTCCCTTGTTAAGAATTCGGCTGTCTTCCCAAGTTGCAGAGTAAGCTGAGAGAATGGGAGTCTAGAACTGTTGCCCATCTCTGCCAATTGAAACCCTAGAATGTGCAAGAATAAAAGACGCTGCCAATTCTGCAAAAGTAGCTGAGCTTAAACCTCCTTTATGACTTTTTTTTCTCTACTGGAGAAGAGGAGGAGAGATGCCACTAGTCTGAACAGATTTGGAGGTGAAGGGAGAGGGAGGGAGTAAGTTTCCCATGTCTTTCTGTTGACATAGCAAACACAAGGCCAATATTTAGAAATAAAACAAAAAAGGCTGTAATTTCTCATTGATTTAGTAATTTTAAACATCTTGCCCTAAATGCTTACACGCTAATGGTGTATAAGATGGACGCTAGCTGTCACTGCTCTTGGAGGATATACCTTGAACTACTTGTAGTTTCCTCTTCTTCATTCCTTTTATTTGTCTAGACACAAAACGGGGATGATATTAGAAATGTTTCCTTATTGGCTGCCCGTGGGTGGAGGAAGAGACCTGCTGCTTGTTTTTGGACTTGTGCATGTTGTGACTTTACTTCATTCCAGCATCCTTAATGTGATGACACTCTTCATGTCCCAGTTTGGCCAAGTCAGGTACAATATGCAGTGAAACTTGCATTATGAACCAACAGCTCCAAATGGCAACCTCCATCTAAGCAACCACATTGAACCACCCTGCAATATCCAGTGAATAATACATCATTATGTCATTCTCATTCTTAAAAAGAGCCACTTTGTACTAGATAACTCGTTTTGCTGCTGCCTGAAGTAGTCGTTGAGAGTGGTGTCACAGTGGTATATTCCATATAGAAACTGTAACAAAATCTGTTCTATGACCACAAAGAATAGACAGTTCCTTAAATTTGTGGTTTATAAATAAAAGGCTCATCCACTTATTATCCTTTTCTTTTTTCTAGGTTTGGATTTTCTTTCGCTTATGCCAGTAGATTCTCAGGTATGTTTCTGAACTGCTGGGGGTTTAATTTCTGGGTTTTGTGACATACTTTTCAAGTAATTCTCAGGGTACAGTCACTGTCCATACCATGTTTGAGACCACTTGCCTAGACCTAACCACAACCCAGGACAGTCCAAGAGGTGGTAATGAGGACACATCATAGGATTCTGTTTAGCTGTAGTATGATAAATCCAGACATCAAAACTCTATCAATAGTTTGCCCTTCTAAAGTGGAAACTGATTTGAATACACCCATCACATACTCTTAGTTCCTACTGTGCATCTGTAGGCCAGATGGAGCTTGCAGATATACTTCACCAGCTGTTAGTTTTGATAATAGTAGGAGAGGAAGTTCTAAAGAAAATATCTTCATTAATTTGATGGGCACATGACTGCACACTTTTATAATAATCCCTGTATTTAACACTCAAACCCGATCTGTTGGCTTTGGATCTGAAGCAGACCTTCTGCTTTATCTTTGTCCCTAGAACACAACAGCAGTAGGACTTTCTTGTGCCTTTATAAACAAAGGCTGAACTTCCTCCTTCCCACTTAACTGCATCTTGCAATGCTCTGTGCCTCACCTTGAGATCTGAACTGCCAAATGTGGGAGTAACGTGGGAGGCTGGAAGCAGATACGCTGCCATGAAGTGTCCACTTCGGACAGTTCAAACCGTTCAGGCTCAGTTCCATGCATATGCCCCCAGTTGGAACCCACAGGGTTAGGAGAAAGTGAGATGTGACAAGCCTGTGTGTGTGCACGCAGGGGGTGCCTTACACTGCCCTCCTCTTTGACACCTGGCAGCCTTGTGTTTCTGAGTGCTCAGGATGTTCAGCTGTGCTTTCAGGAGGCTTGTTTTCCACCTCAGGGAGGTTAAACCAACTTAGTAATTTTTCTGAATCAGACTTGATCAGGGCTCATTTATCACAACTAAAATGTTTAGAGACCTGAACATATCATCATGGCATAGACTTTGAAAATGCAGCTGCTGCCCCGAGGGGAAGGAAATTACTCTGACCTCCACTGAAGTAGCAAAAAGCACTCTGCTGCCTTTCATAATGAAAGGAGCAGGCACAGGTGGTTGTGCCCAGTAGCTGTGGGCAGAGAACATTTTCCAAATAATAGTTTGTTTTTCTTGTGGATGTGGCAGTGTTTTTTAACATGTTAGTAAGTGCTCAAGCTAACCAGTTAGTAAGGGAAAACCAAAAAGAGGAGGAAGAGGGAGAAGTCATGGCCACAGTCTGCTTGCTCACTTGCTGGTTTTGCAGAACTCTGGTCCTTGCTGGGCATGTGTTATGTAATGCGTTTTGTGCCTGTTGTAGGGAAGATGTATCTTTAGAGCATGCATTTCCCTATTGCAGTTAGTATCCTAATTCTTCATTGCTTGTTTCAAGCAGTACTGTCGTCCTATGTTTTTGGATACTCTTTCCTCAACCTTAACAAGCAGCACACCTGGCAGCATCATCACATCGACCAGTCACCACGACAGCAGCACGCAGGTTAGCTCTTCCAGCAGGAGCGAGGAAGGAGTGATAACCAGTGCTCCTGACATCATCTCGCTGGATTGAGGCAAGGAACAGCATGCTGGACTGTGGGATGGATGCACTGCACAGAGCTGCTGCTGCTCTCTCTCTCTCTCTGGAACTTCAGCACCTGGCAGGTTACTCTGATATTTATTGAAAGGATTTGCCTTGTGGGGAATGGAATAAATTCACCTCCATTAGGACCATAAGTGATAGATCTTTTCTTAGTTTTCCTGTTGCCCACTGAATAGTTGGTATAGAAAAGGTACCTTCTGATCATGCTTTCATGCTTCTGGCTTGTTCTGGGGAAACTGATGACTTGTTGCTGGGTGGATTTAACAAATGTTTTTCAATTTTGTTGTAAAAGACAGCAATAATGTAAAAACAAACATTTTTTAATATATATATGAAAAGGCACTTAACCACTCTGTAACAACCACCATGACCTGGACTTAAGTGCACAAGTGTATGTGTTAGTGAACTTCTAGTATTTTCACTGGCCCCTGTAATAAATTTCAGACAGTGGAGCTCTGTGAAATAGCCATGCCTTGAATTGTATGTCTCTTGTTCCTGGCTTCCCCCTTAACTTGGGGATATAGGGGAAGCCTCTGTAAAAGAGATTTGTTTCTCCTTTTTTGCTCCTGATTCCATGTTTTTCATAAAAGTAATAAAATCCTAAGCTGTGGCTTCTCCTTGTACTGTTCTTTGGGCTGGGGAGGGGATAGACTATGCAAACTCTGCTTTATGTGACCTCTGCACTGCATTGTCAGAATTGGGCCACCTGCCCACCACCAAAATCTCCAAACTGTGTACCATTGAGCTATAGTTGAATTTCTGGCTTGATTAAATTTAAGAGGTGATAGTAAAAAAGAAAAACAACCTAAAACACAAAAACCCACCTTTAAATGCCATTTTAGATAATGAGGTCCTCGGTGGCCCTTTCTGAAGTTGCTGCCCCATACCAGATGACCAAGGGAAGTGCATGCTTCCTCTAGAACTCTAAGGAGGCAAAGCTGGAATTCCATTATCCAGTGCAGGAGTATTTTCTAGGATCTCTTGCTCTCATGGTTTCTGGTCACTGCAGGAACTGCTGTATGCTGTTTGGGAACACCACACTCCTGCTTGCCATTGTGGAGGCTTGGGTTTTAGGAGGAAGATAAAAGCTGTTCATAGATGCACAATATTCCCATCTGACTGAAACTGTTGTTACAGTGCAGTGCCACTTTTTCCCACTTTACACAGCCTTCTATCATGGCTTTTATAATTCAGTGGGAACACCGTCCTCCTGTTTTACTCCTCTGCAAATGGGCTGCTTTGCTCTGTGTCTCCCCATGCCCCTCTCACGATAGCCTCAGAAGTGCTGTATGCAGAACAGGTTCCAGGAAAACCAAGTTGTATTCACAGAGCTGGAATAGTAGTATTATTTGTGTAGGCTGACATAGCAGCTTTTCCAAGTGTGTGTTTCTGCAGAGTAATCATATTTGAGATTATTCCTTCTGTAATGGCCAGCTTTCAGTTTTCCCTAATTTTGTGTTCCCGTTTTATTTCTTTAGTCAGATGTCTGGTGCTTTTTGCCTTCTATTACTATTCCAGTATCTGAAGTACATGGATAAGAAACATTGAAGCAGGATCTATTGTAATTGTTGTCTGCCCTGTAGTCGTGCCTTTAACAGTGCATTATAGTTTGTCTTTGTCTTGGGGCTTTTTGTTGCTTTTTGGTTTATGATCTTCCACAGCAGCCTTCAGTTGACATGTTGGTCTTAATATTGCCTATGGTTTTGATTCTTTCCTTATCTGCTGAATTTTTTGCACCTGTTACAAATCAGTTTCTAGCATGATTTGTTTCTAGTAAAGCCATGCTGCTCATGAAGCTTTTTTTTTTTCTGCTTATGGCTGGTGGTGTATCAGTGCTTTCTGCATCCCAGTTGCACAGTGACTTGAACTATTACAGTATGGAAAGAGGTTCCACATTCATTCTGAATAATATGTTTCAAACTGATTTCTACTGTGGAAGATGTTAATTGTGCTCCTAATGTCCAACTGAAGCATTCAGCTGCTCAATAAGGGCAAGTGCCATTTGTAGGACATGTGCTGTAGACAGTGGGTATTGGAAATATGGCTGTAATGTTAGTAATTGTTATGCCCTGTGTAGCAGTTACTTCTCATGGCTAAGGCAGGGTTGTGTAGGAACTTTGCAGCTACATTTATCTTTAAACCTTCTAGTGCCATGACAGCAATGTCAAATGCAAACTCCAGCCGTTTGAGCCTTGTCCATTCAGAGGAGTGCTATCCTGTCCTAGGTTGTGGTGCAAGACATTGAGGTGAACAATGCTGTTTTCCTGCAGTGCTGATGTACATGCAGTAGGTGATTACAAGGCTTGGGTAGCCCTAAATGCTTTCATTCACTTGAGGTTGTATCGAGGGTTGGAGTACTCCAGTGCAGCCATGTCACAACCAGGAATTTACGCAGGGGACCAGGGGGTGCGACTTAATCAAGTCTGTACCCCATTAGCCCAACTCTGAACAAACCTGTCCATTACAGCTAGATGATTTTTTTGGTCTGTTTTTCTTTCAGTAGGTTCTAAAGTGCATCAGGTTCAATGACTGTCTTACCTCTTTTTTTTTTTTCCATCTGGTTACTGCTTTGAATCATAGAATAGTTAGGGTTGGAAAGGACCTTAAGATCATCTAGTTCCAATCTTCCTGCCATGGCCAAGGACACCTAATCCTAAACCATGCCACCAAGGCTCTGTCCAACCTGGCCTTGACCACCACCAGGGATGGAGCATTCACAACTTCCTTGGGCAACCCATTCCAGTGCCTCACCACCCTCACAGTAATGAACTATAGCAAATAGCCTTTCTGACCATCTGCAGAAGGGAAGTAAATGAGCGGCATGCCGCAAGAGCTGGCCTTTTTTCTTTCCCTCACCCATCCATTTGCTGCCTCTATTCCTGCATTTTCTGGCAGTGAGCTGGCTGCTAAATCCTGGTTACATAAAGGCTGGAACTGTACACCTGTAGGCCTGTCAGCCTGAGCCAGCTGCTGATTTTCCTCCTTCCAGGTCACATTGGTCTGAAACGTTCAAGAGCCACACGGGCAGGACCTTGCTGTCCAACAGTACAGCCCCAGGGTGTCCTGCACACATCCAGCAGCAAGAATTTGGGCATTTTCCACTTTAGTCACTGCCATGAACAAGATGCTGGGCTAACTTAGCATTTAGTCTGACACTAAACGACCATCATATTTAACTCTAGGTGTTTCCTGTGCCATTTCCTCATCTGCATGCAGTGTCATCCCCTTGTCCTGAGTGTTCAGTCCTGTGAAGAGCTGCTGCTGTGACTTGAGGCTTTGCTACTGTAGACCCATGTTTAACCACGAGTCTATAGGAATATTGATACTTTCCTGTGTCTTTAGATTGCTGATTTAGCAAGAATCAGATTTGGCAAAGCACTAAAAAGGCAGATTTCAAGAAATGTGGATGTTACTATGCTATGTAAACTCAGACTGCAAGCCCAGCGTAACGAACATCCCACCAAGGCTGAGCTGTAACACTGTTTTTCCATGTTTGGAAAATGGGTCTCTTGATGAAGTTGTTTTAAGCTCTAAGGAAACCTGGAGAATGGAAAAAAACCCCAAAATACTCAAAACCCAAATAAAAACATTTACACAAACACGTGTAAATGATTTCAGCAGTTACCACACTTATGTCCTTTGACAAAGAAACCTCCTCCAAAATAAAACAGCATTACCGTTTATGGGCAAGGAGTTCCAAACTCATCTCATGAAACTGGCAAATGTCTGTCACAAGGTCACAGGATACTCCTGAACAGCATTTTGAGTGGGGAAAAGGGAAAGGGACTATACAAACCACAACACGAGACTAAGGGCTCTGTACCATGCTGAGATGTTAGAAGTTTCAGTACAGCATACGAAGGATCAGACTTATCATTTGAAAGACAGATTAGCAAGAGGGGGTGATGACATTTATGATACTCAGGCTGGTGCTCTTCTCTTAAAAGACTCAAATTGGTACCAAATTTTCTATCCTGCTGCCACTGAAGATGAATTCTTCAGGCTTTCAAAGGAAGACCTTGATTTATAATTATGGAAACTGAATCTGGTGTAGACTGGAAAGTCTTAATATGCAGAAAAACATTAACATTTTTTGGCACCTTCTGCTGGCACAGAAACCCAATAAAGGAGGCAGCAGGAAAATAAGGAGTAAACTCTTTGTTCTGAAGATGTGAAAGGGACAATAGGAACAATCTTGGAGTTAATAAAACAGGAACTCTTCAGTCTCTGATGCTGCCAAGGTCTTTCTTTAATTGCATGTGGGTAACAAGATACCTACCAAATGACTCATTTACAGGTAGATAATGCCTTGACCACAAATGCTGGAGATTCTGCCACTTGGGATTCTTCAGAAACATGTCCCATTTTTGTGTTCAGCCCACTAGCCACTAGTTCTGGGCACTATAAGAAAAAAAAAGTCAAGTTACATAAAAGGAAGAGATCACCAGTCATTAAAATACAGCCAGGCAGCATTAGACAACCCCTCCAGACGGCTCTTCTTGATATTTTTCTCATGGTGGCTCCTCACAAATTTCTCTCCTGTGTAACAAGTGCCTTCATTCTTGCTTCCAAGATATCTTTCAGGAGCTCAGCCTGCCTTCTCTGCCTCATGTGACAGTGAAGTTTCCAAGTACCAGACTGCAGCTTATATACACAAAGTGAGACAAAAGTGCATATGCTCAGTGAATACCTTCAGCAGTCTTTGGGAAAGCAAGTAGAGTCCTCTAGTGCTTTGTAGTAAATGCATTTACTACAGGATGCAAGTTTTACACAAACGGGATCTCACTGTACCTTCCATTAGAACTTCAAATGTGGCTGACAAGGAATCCAGTGAAAACTGTTCTTAAAAACTCCCGCATTTTCTTACAACCATACTAGTGAGGCTCCAAAGCTCTCCTGCTTTGTCACCATGGGTCTCACATGCCAGCAAAGTGAAAAGGCTCTCTCCATTCTGCTGTTTCGTCCTTTCTTGTTCTTGTCTTCTTCAGCCCTCATGGCCAAGTCATGTTTTTAGTAACTGAGCTGCTAGATTTCCTGCCCACCACCCAGCACTGTAGTCTGGAATTATTTTTAAAGCAAGTTTTAAATCTTGCAATTGTTTTGAAGACAAACTGGTATGTGAACAGCTGTATTGGGTGATAAATACTTTTAGCATGGAAAGTATTTTCCAAGCTTTTTCACAGAAGAATTTAATTTACCAAGAAAAACAGTTGTTCAAAGCACAGAAGTTAATGTCTAAATAGCTAAAAAAAAAAAAAAGTAAAAGCTTATTTCTAAAAATTAAAAAATCCTTGCTGCTTTTTCTGGTTATTTAGGATACCCTTTGTTTGTTCCCCTGAATGTTTATAGCCACAGAAAGGAAGAAGGGGAAACACTACCCCCACAAATCATAACTTTCCCCCCAAAGGTACAGGCAATTCATACAGAACAGCATAACTAACCTCCCCACCTACATTTTGCTGGTTCTAGTTAATCGTCTCTTAACTCTGGAATGAAAAACCCCTTCCCAAACACTCTTTGCCACCACTGATCTAATGGACATGGAACAGAGCCGTCACGGTTTACTGGAAGTAATTGTGGAAACATGATTATGTAGCTACCTGTTGCATCTCTGCTGTTGGCAGTGTCCAGTTTACAGCTGGATGTAAAAGACCCTTGATGATTTTAAGGGTCTTTTACAGCCGGAATGATTCTGTGATCTCATATATAACAACACCTTGTTGCATACCTGTATTTCTTTCTACCAGACAGATTACCTCCATAAGCCTGGTTTATGCTGTTTAGAGACATGCATAACCCTCCTTGCAGCAGGAACAATTTGCCCACTACCACACTAAATAGCATCATCATGCAGAGTGAGATCATGGGTTATCAATGCACTTCTCGTGTTGTCCTCACACAGGACACCCTGCAGGAAAAATCAAAGGGGTGATACTCCTCAGGAATTTCAGACACTGATCTTCAGTTACGGGGATTCTGGCCTGATTTAAGTCACTCCTGCCGATGCTTAACAGTTAGATTTGGACCAAGGCAGTGTATGCTATACACACAGCAAAGTCCTTCCAGGAAAAACAGCATCTGAGAACTCACACGTGGAACAAACATTTAAGGTACTCACTGCGCTGGCTGTGGCTGGGGCAGAGTTAATTTTCTTCACAGTAGCTAGTATAGTGCTGTTTTGGATTTGTGCTGGAAACAGTACTGGTAATTTTAGGGATGTTTTAGTTACTGCTAGTGCACAAGAAGCTGGGAGGGGACACTGCAGGATAACTGACCCCAACTGACCAAAGGATATTCCAGACCGTATTACCTCTGCTCAGCATGTAAAGCTGTCAGAAAGAAGGAAGGACACCTGCCTGACCATGGGAAGCGGTGAATGAATTCCTTGGTTTGCTTTGCTTGTGTGCACAGCTTTTGTTTTCCCTCTTAAAGTGCCTTTATCTCAACCCACATTTTTTTCTCACTTTTCTGATTCTTTCACACATCCCACCATGGGAGAGTGAGTGAATGGCCTCACACCACCTCAGACAACACTATGTTCATTACACAGGTTGAGTGACGCATTGTTCAGTGTGGACTTACCCCAACCAGCCCACTACCCTGCTCTTACCAGTTATCAACAGTTTGTAAAGGCTTCACATGAATACTGCTCCGATGTGTTTCAGTAACACACGATACAAGTACAATACACAGAACTACACTTGCCTCTTTTGTAGCCCACTGGGAATTAGCAACAGCACTGGCTTTGATTTCATTTGGATACTAGATTCCTTCTGTGATGTCAACTAGGATGTCTGGACCAGTACCATCAAGTCTAAAGCACCAAATCTGACATGTCTCAGACACATCCCACTTGATTTCTCTGCCAGGTAATGTGTATGCTGCTCCAGTTCTTGAGAGTAACCGACTTCCTCTTTGCCTGCACCCTCTGCCAGGCCATCAGGAAAAGGTCCAGCCTTCGTATGCAGCCTTTGTGTTCGGAGATATAGATGAGCACTCCTGGCTTGACTCAGCACCAACAGCCTCATGTAAACATGACACAACTGGGTCTCATTTCTGTCAAGCAGATCAAAGACAAAACCATACCAAGCATAAAGCTGATCATTTCCAAACACCAATCCAATGCCATTCAATAAACTGCAGCTTCTCCTCCTAAGGCAGTGTGTTAATGGCAGGTTCACTCAGTCATCCAGGCATGCTCTGCTAGCTTTATCAAGAGAAACATTTTCAACAACATGTTTGTGGTTACCACTGTTGTTCAAGTTATTTTTTGGGTTCACTGGGTTTTCTTCACATCTCTGTCTTAATTCTAAGGTCTTTGAATGTAAAAGATTTCTTATATTATTTAATTGGTCAAATTCCTAAAAGGTTTCAAATTGCTTTAAGGAAGATGCTCTAAGGAAACCAGCAACAGCATATTAAGATGATATTTTCAAAGGTTAATACTTAGTTGTATTCTATACACTGTGGTCCACAAAAATCCTTGAGTACCTTCACTGGAATACAAGCATGATCTTCCAGATCTTTAAGGCAGATTTCTGGATGCAGAGCCCGTTCTCCAGCAATGATGTGTTCACAAAACTCTTCAATATTGCACTAAAAGAAGAAATGGTAGGGAGTAAACCTTTTAAGAATTTATTAACAGAAACACAGACTAAATCAGAAAAATGTCAGATTGCAAAAGAGCTCAGCCCCAAGTATTCAAAATTTAACAGATTATCACCTCTACATGGTTTCCAGGAATGCTCCAGAAGGAATCTCCTCACCAACAAAACTGGGTACTCTCACACTAAACAGTTTCTACTGAAGTAGCATTAAAAAAAGCAGAAGAAAAGGTACTGCTCAAAAACCCAGTGCTGCTGCTGTGTTTTTCCTCAGGATCTTCCTATTCAAACATCAGAATGTTTCTAAAAAAAACCAGAGGATGAGCAACTGTATATGCTCAGTATTTCCAAAATGGTAAGCTTTTTCACACAAAGCCAAATTGCCTATTATTTGCCTATAATCCCTCTGGATTACTGATTTTATTAAACAGGAAGAGAAGACTTTTACAAAGAAACAGTATTTTCATTTCATTAAGATTCCAAAAACTAAATGCAAGTATTTGCTTTTGCATGTATTGCTCTTCAAAAGAAATACTCTATTTCCATCTACCTTTGAATGGATTTTAGGTAATGATCTTCTTTCTTGCCAGGTGTGTAATCTGGTCCCATAATTTGACCTTTCTGTCGAGTAGAAGTGATACCAGAGAATACTCACCCAAAGGCACCCCTTGGCAGATGTGGGGATCATTTTGGAAATACATATCATCAGAGGGCCTTTGGCATCACAGTTTTTGAGACCTGCAATAAAATATGTACTTGTATCAGACATATTTTCTGTGAGACATCAAAACTTAGAACTATATACAAATTATTCCAAAACTCAGTGAAACTTACTAACAGCTCCTCTCTAAGTCAGTAAAGGACAAATGTGTGTGGACAGATGTGTTACAGCTATGGTAGTTATCAATGATTCATTGTGAATCATCACCACTGTTCTTTCTTTCAATACTGAGACCTTTGTTTTAGTACATGTTCCCTGCTCCCCCATGCTCCTCTCTTCTGGTAGCATCCATGGTATCAGTACATCTCTCCTAATATGAACTAGTACCAGGAGAAGTTTTGCACAGCGGGATTTAAAGATTCTCTGGAATCCATTAGAATCTAGAACACAAAATACAGCACTAGAAGTATTTTGTGTCCTCAGCGATCATATGGAAGACATGGTCAGAAGCAGGATCTCTAACCATAAATCCTACTCTGGTTTTGCCGTAAAAAGGTATTAGTTTATTGGAGGACTAAACGCATGTGCCATCACAGATCAGCTTCTCTTTTGACAATACTGGACTTGAAAATTACTTCAAATATGATTTATTTCAACATTTGTTGATTTCTGAGGGAAGTGACAAATTTACACAAGTAAAAAGAGTAAATCCTCTTGAAAATACTCAAGTTGATGATTACAGATGATTAGAGTACAGATGAATTCTTCAAAACTTAACTCCTCCCTATCAATATCAAACTAACAGCCCTGTATCAGATTCAGCTACGTGCTCTTTATCTAGTCATGATCTCAGACACACCTACTGATTTTAAATTGACAGAGGGGAGACTGAGATGAGCTCTTAGGCAGAAGTTCTTTCTTGTGAAGGTGCTGAGGTGCTGGCACAGGGTGCCCAGAGAAGCTGTGGCTGCCCCATCCCTGGCAGTGTTCAAGGCCAGGTTGGACAGGGCTTGGAGCAAGCTGCTCTAGTGGAAGGTGTCCCTGCCCACGGCAGGGGATTTGAACTGGATGAGCTTTATGACCCCTTCCAACCGAAACCACTCTGGGATTCTATAAGTCTATCATATTGACTGAAATGTTAAGAGAACATTCTCTGGAAATTAAAATCTAGTTGGCTTATTCCTGCCACACAGATAAATCGGCTCTGATTTAAGAATGGAATAGAAATATAATACAATCGTAGCTGAGAGTCCTTTGTTTCAGCAACTAGATTTTCCTTGTCTCTAAATTGGAGAGACATCAATTTGACAGATGTAACACTCAGTGGATAAAGAACTGGCTGGATGGCTGCACGCAAAGAGTTGTGGTCAGTGGCTCAATGTCCGGCTGGAGACCAGTAACGAGTGGGGTCCCTCAGGGATCGGTGTTGGGACCGGTCTTGTTCAACATCTTTGTCGCTGACATGGACAGTGGGATTGAGTGCACCCTCAGCCAGTTTGCCGATGACACCAAGCTGTGTGGTTCGGTTGATACCCTGGAGGGAAGGAATGCCATCCAGAGGGACCTCGACACGCTTGTGAGGTGGGCTGATGCCAACCTCATGAAGTTTAACCATGCCAAGTGCAAGGTCCTACACCTGAGTCAGAGCAATCCTAAGCACAGCTACAGGTTGGGCAGAGAAGAGATTCAGAGCAGCTCTGCGGAGAAGGACTTGGGGGTGTTGGTTGATGAGAAAATGAACATGAGCTGGCTTCAGTGTGCGCTCACAGCCCAGAAAGCAACCGTATCCTGGGCTGCATCAAAAGGAGCGTGACCAGCAGGTCGAAGGAGGTGATCCTGCCCCTCTACTCTGCTCATGTGAGACCTCACCTGGAGCATTGTGTGCAGTTCTGGTGTCCTCAACATAAAAAGGACATGGAACTGTTGGAACAAGTCCAGAGGAGGGCCACAAGGATGATCAGGGGGCTGGAGCACCTCCCGTATGAAGACAGGCTGAGAATGTTGGGGCTGTTCAGGCTGGAGAAGAGAAGGCTGCGTGGAGACCTCATAGCAGCCTTCCAGTATCTGAAGGGGGCTTATAAGGATGATGATGAGGGACACTTCATTAAGGACTGTAGTGATAGGACAAGGGGCAACATGTTAAAACTTGAATAGGGGAAGTTTAGACTGGATATAAGGAAGAAGTTCTTTACTGTGAAGGTGGTGAGGCACTGGAATGGGTTGCCCAAGGAAGTTGTGAATGCTCCATCTATGGTGGTGTTCAAGGCCAGGTTGGACAGAGCCCTGGGTGACATGGTTTAGTGTGAGGTGTCCCTGCCCATGGCAGGGGGGTTGGAACTAGATGATCTTAAGGTCCTTTCTAACCCTAACTATTCTATGATTCAATGATTAAGCTGCAGACAATTTTAGCCATAAAACAAGCTCGTGCAGGATGGTGATCTTTAAACAAAGGGTCTGAAAACTCTGATGAGAAATTTTATAACTATTTTGTGGAAAAAGTAATATCTGAAGCTCCTTGATTCTGACAATTCCTTAGTCTAACAGCTGGACCACCAAAAGAAGACTTACAGTTGACTTTAATTTACAATTCTCAGCTATGATATAGGAAATAGTATTTGTCTTTCTATTTTAAAACCATCCTTTCAGAGATACCATAGAATCACAGAATAGTTTGGGTTGGAAAGGACCAAATCTTGGAAAGATTATCTGCTTCTACCCCCTTTATCATGTGCATATCCAGCACACTATGACATAATTAATGGTAGAGTAACAGAGACCTACATCTTTAGATCAGAAAAAGAGCAAATTAAATGTCTTACCAGTCAGGAATAGCAGAAAGGCCGTGCTTCTTGTCGTGTAAGTGACAGAAGCAGCAAACTCAGGCACAGAAAGATAATCTTAGGCTTTTAATCCTTTGCCTTGAACTTCAAATCATTCCTTCCCTTTAGCAGTTTGCCCCAGGCAAATGTCTGACACTTGATGTTTGAATGACACTGAGCAATAGCTTCAGGTTACATGTTTTGTTACTGAGAAAGTAACATTACTTTCAGGATGTTCTGCTTTATGAATTCTCTCTCCTAGTTGCTTTTGCTGCCCTATTCCTTGGTCTGAAATATGTTCCCAGAAGAAAAGGAATGAAACACTGGGGGTGAAAGGCGACTGAGGAACAGCTCCTTCGGGTTGGCATAAATGTTCACACTTGTTTCATATCAAGACTGGTATTCTCCAAAATATGACTTCAACCACAGCAAAGTTTTAGTTTTCTTTACCATAATTTTACTCACTGGTCCAGTTTCACCCTCTCTGTAGGTGGAAATGATGACACTGACAATTTCCACAACACACTGAAACGTCTTGCTAAATTTTCTCATTGCAGCTCCAGCAGCAATTCCAGCAAAGCACGATCCATTTTGTCCATCATCAGTATTGGTTTGATACATTCTGCAACAGTCTCTGCAGAACAGCCTCTGCCTGTACACAAACCCTTAAAAAAAATATGTAAGCACAATTAAAACATTAACTATATATATGGCCAAGGTCTCACTGTACTTTGTATAGTGGTGACTGGGAAACTCAGACTGGGAATATGGTGGTTGTCTCAGTGCTCCCTGAAACAGTTGTTACACAGTTGTATCGCTCAATTTTCTAGCTGAAGGAGGGAAAGAATGACAGGCAGCTCCAGTACCTAAGATTTTACTGAAATGCAGTTACTCTGCATACAACCCACAAGCATGATAGGAAGTGAATATAATCCTCCAAGGTACAGGAAGGGCCATGGGCTAAGACTGCAAATCAGAATTCATACCATTAGAAGTTAAACTTTCAGAGAAAGAAGCTTCTTTCATCACTCACAATTCTTATTTTTTTTTAAGGGGAAGAAAATACACTGAGGCCTTTCTAATTAGAAGAGTATGCTTACCTGAAACACAGTCAGCCACATCAAGGACATCATTAATGGCATGGAAAGCTGCTGTAACTTCAGAGGAAAAACAAACATGTCCAGGGGAGCCAATTAAATTAATGAGATAACCTGAACCATCCTACACTGTTTGATGAAGGCCAAGTTGTTGTTTGAGAGTTCATAACACATAGAAATCGCCCTGTAAGAGAAGACAATTAATTTTAATAATTTAATAAGGTTTCATAATTTGCTGATTTTAAAATCTGCATTGGTCAGGCAAACAAACCTGCTCTGTTACAGTCCAAATATTTTTTGACATATTTACAGGAATAACTACAGGACTCCAATATTTCCATTTCTAAAGATTTTAGGATCTAAAATTCTGCTTTGGGTTTAAGTAGGTTTTACTCTTACTCAAAATCAGCACCTCGAGATGGTACTCACAGAATAATACCACTTTCAGACACTTGTAAAGTCACGCTCTAAATCACTTCGCAACTTCTTAACTTTGCAGTTGCAGACTTCAGAGTCATAATAACAGAGCCCACTGCAGTGGCTTGGGGGGCAGGGTGCTGGCCTGTAAGCAAACCAATAAAACAAAGTAAAAATAAAAAAGGTTACTACTAAGAAACTTTCTGAAAGCACCCTTCTCCATAGTCAGAAGCAGGTAAGAAGGTTTGCTAGGTATCACTTAAAAGCTCTACTCCAACAGTGGACAGATTGCACTCCAAAGACTGTGAACTTCTGTAATGCACAGCTCGATTTACATGTCAACTTAAGAAAGACCTGATAAGATGTAATGCTTTGAGCAAACTATTTTTTTGTCTTCCCATTAAAGAGAAAGTGAGTGAAACCCAGAGAAAGCAAGAGAAAGAGAGAAAGTGAGAGAGAAAGAAAGACAGAGAAAGATAGAGGAAGAAAGCAAGCAAAAGGAAGAAAGTGAAAGAAAGAGAGAAAAGGGAAGGAGGGAGGAAGGACGGAAAGGAAGGAAGGAAGGGAGGAAGGAAGGAAGGGAGGAAGGAAGGGAAAGAAGGAAAGGAAGGAAGGAAGGGAAGGAAGGGAAGGAAGAGAAGGAAGAAAGGGAAGGAAGGGAGGAAGGGAAGGAAGGGAGGAAGGGAAGGAAGGGAGGAAGGGAAGGAAGGGAGGAAGGGAAGGAAGGGAGGAAGGGAAGGAAGGGAGGAAGGGAAGGAAGGGAAGGGAGTGAAGGAAGGGAAGGGAGGGAGAGAAGGGAGGGAAGGGAGGGAAGGGAGGGAAGGGAGGGAAGGGAGGGTTTGAGAGAGGGAAAGGAAGAAAGGGAGAGAGAGAGAGAGGGAGGAGAGGGGGGGAAAGAGACGGAGGAAGGGGGAAAGAGAAGGAGGAAGGGAGAGAGAGAGGGAGGGAAGGAGAGAGGGAGGAAGAAAGAAAATTCTTATGTAGACTTGATTGTGATCTTTCTTGCTCATTTTCCTGTGTGTCTGTGAACCATGTTTCTTTGGCTTTGTTTGATGCAATGGTGCCTGCTTTACACACCGAGGAGTCTGTCAAGGCTGATTTGCCATGATTAGCATGAGCAACCACCCATATATTCCTGATCTTGGCCTTATCCAGGATTGGTAGCATCTGGTCTATTGTGAAATTCACCTGGATGTGGGAGAAAAAAAACAACAACAAAATCAGCTACTGTTTCTTGTTAAAATCTATACACGTTTATGTGTAATTTTAAACTTTTACTATTTGTTATTAAATTCTAAATTCAAAGAAGAAATGAAGTTACTCATACTTTAAAGCTTACTATTATAAATAGCTGTTCACATTTTTGGCATGTTTTTGTAAGTATGAAGTGTGGAGGCATAACTTAAAACACAGCTCAGATTTTGTATCACAAAATGTCAACCACCACAAAACCGAAGAATCCACCTGCGAAGAGAGAACAGCTCATCCCTACCAAATGGTACACGCCGGTTAGCACACACAGCTGCAAGCTGCAGCTCTCATCAGAAATCCTACACATCTGCCCTCCATCTCCCATGGTTTTCCAGGTGATCTACTCTTCCTGGTTTCGGGAAGAGGCTGGGTTTTCTCCTTCTGTAGCCAATATACTCTAGAAACTGAAGTAAAAAACCTTTAAGACTTCTATTATCCAAGTGCAAAATTTGTAGAGCTCCTCTCACAGATGATAACCCAGAAAGAACTTTTTCTTATTTCTGTAATCGTTCTATTGTTCTATCTCTGTACTAAGAACAATTCTCCTTCAATTTGCAGGAAAGAACATCTTGACCTTCAGAAGCATTGGTAATTATCTATTGAGCAGAATGACAACTTAGCAAAGTAAGATGAGATCGTACTAATCTCGGTCTGCCTCATTCTGTAATGAGTCACCTGTAGGTCACAGGAGTACAGTTAATGTGGTTATTCTTGCCAGTCCCTTTAATGTATGAAGTCCTTCATCAGAACACGGAAAAAGACAGAACTGGGAGGAGAAAATGAAGGGGAAAGTTAAATAAACAAAACCAGATGTCATTATGCCACCTCAGTCGTTTATACTAATTGCTCAAGTAAGAAATTTGTACTGTAAAAAAGACTTAAACAGGCTCCTCATCTGTGCTGGAGTTGCAAATGACAGAGAAATAACACGAACAAAGGTTTTCAACACAGTCTGGGTATTACTAAGTGCATCTGAACACAGAGAACTTGTCTTCCTGCAAGGATAAGAGGTTAATTAAAAAAAAACCCAGAAAGTCCCAACAATTCAGCCCTACTCAAAATATATGTAGGAGACAAAACAAGTTTGTTTTTTTTTTGTTTTTTTGCATGAACAGATGCAATTCTGATATATATCATATTACTGCATAATCTCATACTAACTTTGGATCTTAGGTTCGATTTTTTCATTATATGTTTCCTCAAGAAAATTGTTCTTATTAAGAAAATGAATACTTCAATTAAAATTACATTAAGATAGCCAAGTTTCTTTTAGAGGTGAGAAATATCCAAAATAAGCAGCAGCCTGGCCTCTTCCCCCCAAAACGTATTATTTCACTGCTCTTCCCTACATTTACAATTTCCTTCCTATCTCCAAGTCTGCAACGGAGAAAACAACCAACCCACCCCCATCTTTTTTCTGCTAAAAAAAATTTAGTACAAACATAATTTTTAAGAGTATGCTTATGGTTTTGTCAGTGATCTACCTCAAATGAAGGAAATTAATTTCTAGCTTTAATCTGCCACTGATATTTCTTTTTCTAGAATCTTCAGGTGTGTCCTGGCATCCAAAGTCTCATTCCCAGCAAAATTTACATATTTTTTCTGATATCTGGAAATACATCTTGCTTTTCCTTTCTTCTCTTTCTTTTCTATTTAAACAGCACCACTACTTTTATTTTCTACTTTCATCACCTTTCCTGTTTTAAATTGTGCTGTGCTAAAAATACCCAGTATTTTTAGTGACAATTCAGTGCTAGAGAAGCACCATATACATTTAATTCATAATGTAAATAAACACTTCAGTATAAGAAGTATGCCTGTGTATACCTCCTCTTTGTATTTGCTAATTACGTATTTAATGGATCAAGTGAAGTTTACTTTTGGTAAATGCTTAACTAGCACAGATACCACATATTGAACTGAAACCTGTATTTTTTTCATTGTCTCCCAGCACATTTATATACACAGGCTACACTGCAGTTTTCTTTTGGGGTATGGAGCAGAGATGACCAAAATGGTTCATTTCTTCCTCACAGTTTAAGCACAGAGGCCTCCTACGCATGACCATGTATTTTAATTCTAGATGTAAACATCACACACATGTTCCTTCAACAGAACTGGATGTTCTCCTACAGACTATTTATGCAATTAATATAATCTGAGAAAGGAGGGTATCAGGTTTGTAAAACCTTGAATTGTGTCTAAAAATGATGGAGCTCTCCATCTGGATTAATTCTCTCTCAATGTTACAAAAGTAGAATGAAAAGACATACACAGAGGTTCTGTAATACAAGACATGGATGGAAAATGTTAGTTTTGCACTTTAGTTGCTCGGTGTTTCAAGAAGTCATTAAAATATTACATTGTGATGGGACTGGAGTAACATGGGTTTTAGATGGAAAAGAATCGCTACGTCATGGTGATGGGAAAGAGAGATTAAAAGCTCTAGAGCAGGGTAAGACAGTGCTGGGTGGGAAGAGAAAGACAAGGGGAATCTACAACCAAGTTTAAGGGGTTAGATGGACTGTGGGACCTAAAGCTCCACAGTATTACAACTAAGCAGAAATCACCACAGTCAAGGAAGTAAAGAGGCAGGCCTCCATAAGTGACCTCAAAGCTTCTTCTGGTAAGTCTCATGGCAGGTCAATGCCAACAACATGAACTTATTTTCATTTCCAACTTTCCACCTCAATCACAAGACTGCATCTCTTCCCAGAAACTGAAGGTCTAGTGTCTTAGATACTGCTGCATTAGTACTTTTTGCCAGGTCTATGACAATATATCATACATGGGCATTACACTTTCAGCCTGTAAGAAGTTAATACTGAGAACCACACTTAGCTAAGTGTCACTCCTTTATTATTTCTTGGTTCATCCCTTGGCCTAAATGAGTATTTTTAAGAGCTAGCGCGCTTTTAATTCACTTTGCTATATCACAGTAGCTGTTCTTGTTAATATAACTGGGTGAACCCTCTTTAAGTTTCTGCTAATTAGCTTGTTAATAAAATATACTGTATTAGAAAAGATAAAGAGTTCAATCAAGCATTAATATTAATGTCTTACCAGACCTTCTTGCAGGAACTTTGGGATTATGTATTAATAAATGCTATCCTCTTCCAAACATTTTACTTACCACTTCATTTACATAAATGCCAAACTAGAGTTTACCATATGTGCTGTTCTTTAAGAGAGAGGCACTGGCATCACATTTTTTTGGGTCATAAATGGAACTGAAAACACAAAGGCCCATTAAAAATTAATAGCTATTTTAATCTTAAATGTTTTTCATTAAAGAGCTGTTACAGAGTTTCTGCCCTGCTGTGACAGTCAGCAACCAGATCAAAGTTACCTTGCTGTGAAATTCTTGCTACCAGGCTAAGCTCTTCTGTGCGCAATAGCCAGGGACAAAAACATGAAGGAGATGAAAGCAACGTTTTTAGAAGGTAGAAACTTCACTGCTTCATTATAAACAGAACATCACTTCTGCCTAAACCCTCAAGTCTCATGGCCACTACAACCTGAAAATGACTTTGCTCTTTTTAAATACTGCATTACATCATTTAGGTAGCCTAAACTGTGCTGCTTATCCCTCGCTATCAGTAACAGCTCCAGAGTAACTCCCTTTCTCTCCTCCAAGGCATCTCTTGCTCTTAAAGATGTTCAAATTCGTACTGTAACAAACCATTACATGGCTTCAATTCATAGACACATATTCTAAAACTAAAGAAAAACGAAACAGTAATACATATACAGTGAAAAATTACACGAACTTAAAAAAAAGGAGGAAGGAGTTCCAATGGCGTTATCAAGAAACGCAAAAATGTACACGCATCTGTTTATCACAGAAACAGGGTGGTAAATTCTGATTCATCAGAAAAAAAAAAAAGGCTCAAACCAGTTGAAACGTGTGAAACGCACTATCAGAGCCGTGGTGATTTAAAATAATGGGGCAGGCTTGCTAAGGGGGAAAATACATTTAAAAACTAGAACAACTCACCCTGCAGTCTTTCTAAAAGTGACTGATTTCTCTGAGAAACTGCTAATCTGATTCAGGTCAGACCATTCTACCTAGAGATAAATGCAGTGTAATACATGTATTTACACATACTTGAGCAACCAGCCCCAGCGGAAGGTGTCCCTGCCTGTGGTAGGGGGTGGAACTCGTAAGGTCCCTTTCAACCCACTCTGTAATTCTATGGTATGCATGGCCTTTTCCCAGTCCTCCTACCGCTGTAAACGTTACAAAGCTGTACGCCCTAACAAAAGAACATGAGTATGACAAGAACGAATAAATAATCTCAGCGGTCCCACAGCACGGTCAGGGCCACCTCAGCGCTACCGCCCGCACTCCCGTCAATACCGGCAGAGGGCGGGAGCCGCCTTCCCCGCTCCTAAGCCGGAGCCCGGCACTGAGGCGGAAGGAGGGAGAGCTCTTGACAAGTACCGTGCCCCTGCGAGGGTCAAGCGGGGGTGCTCTGCCCGGCTGCCCTTTACCAGCCCGCCGTGCCTGACTGGCTGCACTGGACTGGCGCGGTGGGAAACATGGCGGCCGTGGCCCCGTCGGGCAGCCTCGCAGCACCTCTGTGAGCAGTGTCTTGGCCTCCCCCCCCCACCCCGGAGCTCTCACTCACCGTCGCAGCGGATGGCTCCGGATGCCACCGGCCGCCGCCGCCTCAGCCGGGAGGAGGGAACGAGCCCGAGGATCCCGCTTCCCCCCGCCGAGCGCTCGGGGTGTGCCGAAGGGCGGGCTCTCTCCCCTCACGGGCGCCTGTCCCGCTCTGCCGCCGCCTGCTCCCGCTGTGATCTTCCCCGGAGGTGAGCTGCCCGCTCCCGCTGCGAGCCTCCCGGCCGCTTTTCCTCGGAGCTCCCTTCCAACGGTGTCCCTTTGACCCTCACGCCGCCATGACCCTCGAGGGTCTCTCGCTCCCTCACACGGGGTCCGGCTCCCGGGGTACCGTGAAGGGGCGGCACGGCGTACCAGGCAGAGCTGCCACACAGCGGGTTATGGCTGCCCGGGGCTCGTTGGTAGCCCGGTGGCTGCGGGGAGGTGGAGGAAAGCCCCGATTGCCACCATCGCGCTAGTGCGTGCGGGCTCTTGTCAGCTCTCGGGTAAACGTTAGGTGGAGCCCCTTCCCTTTCTTTCCTTTCCTTCAGCCCAGGCGGCTATGGTGGTTCTCCGCTCGGCCGCTGCGGTGGGTTTTTCCTCTCCGGATGTTTATAGTGTCGGAGCGGCAGGTTTGATTGTCTTGCTTTGAGCAGGCTTCGGTGCCGTAACCCCTCATTAGTCTCTTTTAAAAATAGGTTAAATGACTGATGGGTTCGCTGCTGAAACGTGAAGGTGACATAGCGTGCCTTTAAAAATAACTTCCTGTCATGGAAGACGCTGAGGTAATAACAGAGCTTCACGTTTTTAACACAGACGTTTAGTCACAAATGTCTCTTGGAAGTGTTGGATAATTAAACTGTCAAGCACTGGGTGAGCACAAGAATACCTTCACTGAAAGCACCAACTTCTGGGATCAAACTAAGGGAAAATCTATAAAATAATACTTCCTAAGTGAAGATAAGGCTGTAGAACCAAACTGTTATGTAAGCATATTACCATATTCATCAAATGAATAATGATGATTACCAAATTCATCAAATGAATAATTCATCAGGACCTGTAGGGCCAGGCCAAGGGGAATGGCTTTAACCTGCCAGAGGGGAGACTGAGATGAGCTCTTAGGCAGAAGCTCTTCCCTGTGAGGGTGCTGAGGCGCTGGCAGAGGGTGCCCAGAGAAGCTGTGGCTGCCCCATCCCTGGCAGTGTTCAAGGCCAGGTTGGACACAGGGGCTTGGAGCAAGCTGCTCTAGTGGAAGGTGTCCCTGCCTGTGGCAGGGGGTTGGAAATGGCTGAGCCTTAAGATCCCTTCCCACAAACCAGTCTGTGATTATATGATTCTTCCCATTCATCTCCTGTGACTTTACACTGCTGTTCTACTCCTCTCTTTCTCTTGAACAAGAAATATTTACCAGATACTTTGCTGGTAAGCTTTTTCTACCCAAAGGTTCATTTTTCTTTTAGCATATCTTCCAGGGACTGTGAAGCAGATGTCAGAGGTCCTCCTGTAATGAATCAGGTTGTATCACAGCAGAGGAAAAGCACTGTTGTTTTGTTCTGAAGATCTGGGTAGCACTTACATGGGCTTCCATATGCAGACTGAGCTCTGTGGACAGTTCTCTGTCAACATGTACAGTTCTTTCTGAAGACTTGAGGGCTCATCACAGAACCACATTTTCCTTGTGCCTGTGTGCATGCATACACGCTATTTTAGGGCCATTTTCACAGCTGGTGTTTAACCGTGACCCTATAAATAGGATTGAAATTAGCTTCATTTTCCTTTATCTTTTACTGCATTCCAATTTATGCCAAATTCTGCAAGAAAACAAAGCTTTCAGAGTAGTTGAAAAGTTTCCAATATAAGAGTCTCCCTGAAAAAATTAAAACCTCAGGCCCTCAGTGTTTACTGGCTTGGCATCTTCATGGGTATTTTATTCTGTATATGACCTCCTTTCCATTTAAAAATGAGAACTCGTACACAAAGTACTTTTCAGCCTGTACACTACCCAAAGAATCTTCTTATAGGTGCCAGCCCTTCCTTTTCCCACATTTGTTTTTCCCAAGAACACAGCCTCCTTTTTTTATTTCTGGAGCAATTACTTATTTTCACCTTCACAGCATCACCTTCAGCCATGGATATAGAGAGTGCTGTACTAGACCTCGTCTGATTGTATCTGCAGTAAAACCAGTCAACAGAGTCAGCTAAATAGTGCCTGAAGAATTAAAGTTGTGCCTATAGAGATAGCTGGCTGCTTGCTATTCAGTGCAAATTTTAAGGGCATAAGTAGAATTGAAGCAATACATTATTGTTCTGCCTGGCTTCTGCATTCCAACTTGATTTTTTTTTAATATGTTGTGATGTGCCTTAGAGAATCTAAAATCATTTCCTTAATAATAATTGCTCTGTATTTAGAGAGGTGTAAATAACAGTAGACTGTAGAAAATTGTGGAGGTTTGGAAAACTCTGAAAAGAGAGGTTTGTAAAAGCTGTAGCTTCATGAAAAGAAGTTGCTCCAGATGCACTCATTATTGCTTCACCATTGTATTAATGGTACAAAGAGGCAGCGTCTTTATTCAGTATAGTAGGAAAAAGATGCTTTGTGGCTTTATACCTTTATATCTGTGCAGCAGGAGCAGTCATGATGGAACAGGAGGAGCCGTTTTCTACTTCCAGTGTTTCTTTAGAGTTTTTAGTCCATTTTTGCTTACCTGTTTTGCTGTGGGTCCTCTCTTTTTCATACATGTTGCATAAGTTCTTCGTATGTAGTGCCTGATGCACTTTGGTCTAGATTCTGCTTTCTGTTCAGTTGGTTTTCTTTGTAGTGCGTGGAGTACTTGGTTTTCCATGGCTGTAACTGAGAATGTCTATACAAATGAATTTTGGTAACTTTCAGTAGTTTAGAAGATGGATGTTACCAAAGGTTACTTGTGCATAGACTTGTGTGGGCAGGCAGGACCTACTCTTGCATCCAGGTTAGCCAAGCAGAAGGCAGCTCTGACGTAAAGGCACACGGCCTATCTGCTCTGGTTTTGAGCCAGTAATGTCCCTCTTTTCTCAGGGTGGCACTCTATTATCATTACTGTATAGCTTTCACACTGGTATTGCCTCAGATCTTGGGAGTTCTGAGTGCATCTGAAGAGCTCAAGTCTGCCTTTGCCTGCTTGTATATAGGATTTTCTTCCAGAACAGTTCAAATTTGAACCTTTTTTGGATAAGAATCTTACCTTATCCACCTTAACCAACAACTTAGCTTGTTGAGTAAATCCAGGGTCTTATTTGTGTGTTATTCAAATGTGTTGACTGAAATATTTTTTCATTCACAGTATTAGTACACTTAAGAAACTGCAGTTAATTCAGATCGAGTGGTAGCCCATTTTATTTAAAATTGCACTTCTCTAAACCAAACCATCAATACCACTGAGGAGATCCTCTGAAGGCAGCAGGTTTATCCATGTTTCAGTATATTACCTATTTGGATCCAATTTCTAGTAATGATGCATAAGCAAAACAAAAACGCAACTTTATTATTAAGCCAATCTAAAAGGAATGCTTTCACTGTTGTAAGGTGCCTGATGAGGTTTACAGCTCGCTCTTTACATCTGATGATTCACAGCATTTTTGGACCACTAACAGGGACCAGTCCTGCAGATTTTTCATCAAGGAAGCAGTTGACCATTTCCTCAAAATACTACTGTGAATATTCTGCTTTGCAGTATTTCTGTATGGCTAAAAGCCTCTGATGGATGTGCTTGTGACAGCAAAAAGGTACCTGGCCAATAGAGTGTTAGAACTTATGTGAAACTGATGCCCAGTAAACCTTGTAAAGAGCATAAAAAGTCTAAAATATTTGATTTTTAGGACTGTGAAAAGAAAATCCTATTAGTTGCAAGTTGAAGTTGAATGGTATATAATAATCTTGAAAGGCAGAGAATAATTTCACCACAAGTTTTGGGGATTTTCCAGGGTAGCTCTGCTTTTAAAGCAGAAAGTTTTCTTAATCTGTTGCCGTAGGTTTTTTTGACTTACTAACCTTTCATGTCAAGCAGCCTGTGGGTTTGAACTTTTGACTATCCCACTAAACTGAATTTCATCCTGAAACTTAGGTAACCAAGGGTACATGGTTATATATTATATATTAAGTATTACTTTAACTTATTTTCCTTATAGGGTTTTTCCTAACAGCATGCAACTTATTTAAAAATATCAATCAGCAAGCTGATGCGTTCTTTTGCTACTTTTTTTCCTTCGATTATGCATTGTCTATAGTCAAGCAGTCTCTTCAGATTTTGTCTGCACCCCAGAAATGCCTGGTTCAGTCTCACAAAATATTAGACTTTTAACAGAGTTGCAGGGCCTGCCTAGTGATGGAAAGAGACAGGCGCTTCAGGAGGGCATTTCAGCTTTTTGTTTGCCTATGATTTGTTGTGGCTGAATGACTAGTAGAATATGCCACATGGTATTACTTCTGCTCCTTCAGTGAATAGTTTGCAAGGATATACAATATTGATACTAACACATAAAAGCAGCACGTGATTTTCAAAAGCACTGTCTTTGTGTTGCATTTATTCTGTTCTCCTTAGATCAGTGAGACTGAGGTTATCATTGGTTTGAAATAGTTTGTGCCCAAATGACTGTTCTTGAAAACCCAAGTTGTAAAAATGATTTTTCTGCAAAGATCACTATGTGTAAATTTGGAATGGATCATGTGATAATTTGTGCTAGTGAAACATACTTGCCTGTGTACTTGCACCAAATGAGCAAGAACATGACTGAACCAAGTTAATTTGAGTTGAAAGTTGGTCTCCTAAATAGAGCACCTATTGCTATTGGTTTGGGAAGTGAATGATACTGCTTACCTACCTTATCATAATTCATTATTATGATGCATCTTATAATTAAGTACAGCTATGCTAAATAATAATATTGAATACAGTGATATGGGTGTAGAAGCAGTGATGTTTTATCAGAGACTCTGTAGTGTTCATTCAGTTCTCGTTATAAAATAGCATGAAAGGAAGGAAGTGTTTCTGTGCTTCAGGAAGAATACAGGCAGGCTTTATACAGTGAATTAAATAAGGGATACCACTCAGCTTCCTGATAATTTTGCTACATTCAGAACATCTGCCAAATTGCACTGAAAAGGTCACATCTGTTTATCTGGAGCAAGGTATGTTCCGTAATTGATTGAAAAGAAAGGTATAAGCCAAGTGGCAATGCAATAGCAGTGCCCCGAGCAAACCCAGTGCAGAAGTAAATACAATTTCAAGAAGCTCTGTCAGGAATGAGCAGTCTCAGTGACCCCACGTGTACATGGTTTGAAGTCTCTAAGGAATTTCTAGATCTTTATTACGCAGATATAATATATATTACTCAGCAAACAGATTAAGACTGAAAGCTCCCAGCTTGAGCCAAACTCAGCATCCATGTGCCTTGATAAAGCCACTGTGAGCACTTTCAGTACTGGAATGGGGAAGTTGTCATTTCAAAGCCCAGTTGTATCAGCCCCTTGGGGCATTCAGACTACATCTCTGGTTACAGCCTGCCAAGGCAGATGTGCCTCTTTCAGACAATGGCTATCACTGGTCTAAGGCGCAGTGTGATGGCTGGAGGAAGGGCGGTCTCACTAAAGGGGGTGGAACAATGACCACAGTGACTTGGTTGGATTGGACTTGGAGCAACCTCCTGTAGTGGAATAGCTCCCTGCCCGTGGCAGGGGTTTGGAACTGGATGGGTGTTGAGGTCCCTTCCAACACAAACCATGCTATGAAACCATTATTAATCCAGGCTGGTGAAGCAAATTGAGAGTTTCACCATCTTCCTCTCATAGCATAACTGCAGTGAGTCTTGTAATAATCAGCTTTATTCACTTTTTTTGGGGAAAAACTGACTAGAGCAGAATAGAGCCAAGATAACTGTCACAGACCTACTGTCGGGAAGGGAAAAGCATTACTGCTACAATAACATCACTGTTAAATATTTCTGCTTATCTGATAGGATAGTTAAAGAGCTTTTTGTGTAATCTTTGATTCTTCCGGGGACTCCCATCTTATAACTACTTCTTCCCTCATGCAGCAGCAGACATGAGCAGATACTGTAATGCTAAATGTGTTCACAGTAATAAATGGCATTATAAAAACTGACTGTAATCAGGGGTAAAAGCGTCTGTTGTGGTCCTGAACATTTTTTCATGGTCAGTTCCTTACAAAACAGTATTTTTCATTTTGCAAGCAGAAGGGGGGTTTTTATAATGTCTCTCTCCCCCCCCACCCCGTGCTCCCTTGAAAGCTGAAAAATAAACTCTTCAGTGTCTTTGATGTAGCTGTGATGCATCATGTTTCTGCAGAGCAGTTCTGTCAGTGATGCATGAGACAAAGTAGCATCCAAGCCATTCTTTCAAGTTTCCATTTGGTCAGAATGCCAGCAGTTCATGTACCTGTTTTTGTCATTAGGTGGAACAGACAGGAACTGGTTTTTTATCCTTGGCCTGACTGTGTTTCATAATCAAATGTTCCTTTAAAGCTGGGAAATTACATTAACATCAGAGAAAAAAAAAGAAAAAGGCAGAATTTCTCTTTTAGGCACTGCCATATGTCTTTCCAGGTGGAAATACAACAGGGTGCATTAAGGCAAGGATTTTGGAGAGGCCCTGTTGTGCTTGGCTTTTGAAAAGCGTATGGTGCAATAATATTGCACCTCTGACGGTAAATTTTCCTTCTTTTGTCTTCTCTGGGAAGTCATTCTAATATATATTCAACTATTCTGCTTGTGGTAGGAATAGAGTGCTCCTCCATCTTCAAAACTATGTGTTAGATCAGGTCCCACTTCAGAGAGAACTCTGGAAGAAACACAGAAAAGGTATGAAAAATTTCCTCGCTAATTGTCTGAACCGCCATTGCAATGTAGAAGAGGTTACGGAAGCTTGGATTTCAGTTGCCTGAATGGAGATGTTAGGATGCTGAAATTCCAGGAGAAGGAATCTCTCCCCATCTTAAAGCAGTAGCTGCTCCAAAGGAAAATAGTGCTGATCTTCAGCCAATTTTTTCTCCCCCTGCAGTAATGCTGAGCTCAGCTGGTTTGGTCTCAGGGCTTCTTTCGTAGCCTTGTAGGTGACTGTGTGGAAAGTGTTGAATGTCAGAATTTATTATTTATTGTTTTAAGCTTTTCAGTGCACTTTTCAGGGCATGATGCTGCAGAAGCATTAGCAAAACCTGAGTTCCTATCATCCTGCTCTTTCTTCCATGCTTGGCCAGCCATGTCTAGGAATACACAGCAAGCTTCGCATACCCAGGGTCTTCATTTTTGTGGAATCCAGTGAAAAGCTTCAGACACATAGAATCACAGACTGGTTTGTGTTGGAAGGGACTTTAAAACTCATCCATTTACAATCCCCTGCCACAGGCAGGGACACCTTCCATGAGAGCAGGTTGCTCCAAGCCCCATCCAGCTTGGCCTTGAACACTGCCAGGGATGGGGCAGCCACAGCTTCTCTGGGCACCCTGTGCCAGCGCCTCAGCACCCTCACAGGGAAGAACTTCTGCCTAAGAGCTCATCTCTTTCTCCCCTCTGGCAGATTAAAGCCATTCCCTCTTGTCCTGTCCCTAGAGGCCCTTGTCCAAAGCCCCTCTCCAGGTTTCTTGTGGCCCCTTTAGGCACTGGGAGCTGCTCTAAGGTCATCCTGGAGCTGTATGTTTTTGTAAGTATAAACACATTAAGGAGTAGAAGCACAGGGAGAAACATACATAGCAAACCTTCACAATTCTGATAAGCCCCAACTTTTTAATGAGAAATGTTGAGAAATATTCCCATAAACTGTGGAGTTCTGAGGTTGCCTTTATTCTAAGGTAAACTTATTATGGGGCCAAAGGGAGCTCCTTATGGACACCAGCTCTTCTCCATCAAGTACATACATGGGTGGCAGAGAAACATTTTATCCCTCCTATTCCCTCTTCTCTCAGGCAATCCTGCAAATTTGCCTGATTTGGAAGTTTTAATCTACCAGTAGGAAAGTTGCTGTAGGGAATGGTCATTAATTTCACTGTATTAAGAGTCCAGATTTAGTGGGGATGTGTTTTAAACAGAATGAGTTTCCCAGAGCTTGGGGAGAGCACTTTCTAAGTGACAGTGTCAAGTAAACATGCAGCTTTAGAATACAGAGATTGCAAATTGTACCAGAAATGGAGAAGTCCTGCGGTGTAACTTCTTGCGTGTTAGCATATTTATGTGAGTGATCTAACCAAGCTCATACATTCATCCAGCTTTAAAACTTCAAAACTGATTTGAGGTGTAAAATGTGATGGAGAGTTGATAAGGCAGGGACATTGCTCCAGATGTCATTTGCAGTCTGCTGTTACAGTTCAGTCTTACTGGAGATCTACCTGGAGGCATTTAGCAGGAGCAGAGCTGCTTTGTGCTATGTGTTAAAACACTAGTAGGCAGTGCTGGCCTCAATTAGCTATTAATCTAATAGCCCAGATTCTGCAAATTTCAACCTATTTCATGTTACCACTCTACTCATGTGAGTGGCCCCAAACAGGCCAGTGTTTGAGTCAAGTTACTTGTGAGAGTGTTTGCAGAATTAACCTGTAGATTCAGCATTTAACTCAAAATTATGCAGGAAATAAATTTTCTGCCCTTTTTAGCAGTCATAGCTGTAAAAAGTTGCACTGATTTACTCTTTTAGATTTAGAACCTTGTTCACATTTTAAGAGATTTACCTCTTCAAAGACAGCTTGATAGCAGAAATGCTTCTTAGAGAAGTTCTATTGGCTGCAGGGGATTTCAGTGCCACTGGCACATCTGAAAGAGCTTTTTAAAATCAGGCATCTAGCTCAAGAGTGAGGCTTCCCCCAACACAAACAGCTGTTTCTTGTCACGTAAGAGAGAAAAGCTGCAACAGGAAATAAAGTACAGAGTGAATAAAAATGCTGCTCCCTGCAAACATCCCTCACGAAGTCTTGATCGCAGGAGGGCTTTCCAGCTAGAGATGCTGGAGCCGAGGCAGGGGGTGGGTTTTGTAGGCTGGGCTGAAATTTGACATCAGGAGGAAGCTGAAACCCATCATTGGTGGAAGCCCGCTGTGATGCAGAGGTGAAGGCTGGATCAAGCTAGACGCTTGGGGAGTGTGAAGGAGGGAGTGATTGAAAGAGCAAAAGAAGGAGTCCATGTGTGGCAGTGGAGGACAAACTGAGAGAAAGGGGTAATCTGGCATAATAAGAGGGCAGCCACAGCACGTAGAGAAGGCAAATAAGTAATCAGAGTAAAATAGGAAGTGATTTGTTTGAAAAATGCCTGGTTGCTGCTGCTCTCCTGGCCTGGCTGTACTTCTTAGAGATGGTATGTGCTGTTCTCACTACAGCACATTTCTGATGCATTTATGCAAACCTTCATAGGAAATCTAGCTCCATAGTGGTAAGCTTTGCATCAACTCCAAACAGAAAATAATTTTTGTTTTTCAAGCATTTATTTTGTTTTTCTTTTCTTTTTAAGTAAGATACATTTGTATGGAAGTAAGTAAGAGTTCAGAGGCAGGTACTGGCACATCTGTAAGATGCATGTGTGTTATGGGAGGGGGGATTGCAGGCTAAAGATGACTTGCAGTTAGCTGCTGAACCTCACCTGTGCTTTCGCTTGCTTCCTTTAGATGTGTTAGCAAGCTGTTAACACCCGCACTGAACATACAATTGCCAAAAAATCTTAAGAGAATTTAACTAATAGTAGTTTTGTACATTAAGAGAATGGTGTGAAATTATAGAGGTAGGAAATAAAGAGGGATCATAATTGAAAATGGCTGTGTGATGAAGTGTAAACAAATCAGGAGTTAAATTAAGTCCTATTAAATCTGACTCAGATATGATTTGCCTCAACTTGACTTCTGTGGAGTTGCAGGATGTTTTTTCCTATGCTGCCTAAATAGTATTTGAACATTGTGCAGATGCTGCCAGGTTAATCAAATGAA
Organism: Pezoporus wallicus; assembly: GCF_028554395.1. Taxonomy (NCBI): domain Eukaryota; kingdom Metazoa; phylum Chordata; class Aves; order Psittaciformes; family Psittacidae; genus Pezoporus; species Pezoporus wallicus. The sequence continues at coordinate 2,692,714 of NW_026637482.1, forward strand.
CAATCATTTGAGCACAAGCATGAGTTTTAGGGATGAGTGATCAGGGCATTTGCTGAGGCTGTAGGTCGTATGGGATCCTGTTAAACTAGTGCAGATCATCCAGTGTGTGGATGTGAATAGGAGAAGACAAGAACTGAATTTTAGCATCTGACCTTACAAAGGTGACACTGGCTCTGCTTGAAGATTTTACTTCCTGTTTCCAAGTAAATCTTTTATCCACAATCCAGTATTCACTATCAACCAATATGCTGAGAGATTGCAGTAATGAATTTTTCCATCAAATCCAGGGAGGCTGCTAGCAGAACAGCACTTCTCTGACATTACATGCTCTAATTACATGCAAGGTTTCTAAGAGTGCTGAAACATCACAGAAAAGAGAAAAAGATAAAAGCCAAGATTTCAAAAAATGGTGGACCGGGACTTACAAGAATAACTCCAATAGAGAAAATACAGCTTGATTCATGAGCAAAAAGAAAAAAATACTTAGTTATTCCTGTAGGAATGCAGAAACCACAAACACAGGCTGCAGTAATTGCAATTAAATGCACTACACAGGGATGATTCATCACCCATGTCCTACAACAGCTTTACTTTGGAGAACTCAGTGACTCTCCAGCCATGCATTTAGCCCTGTGCTCAGCACTGTCTGGCACCTTGTTTCTGGGCAGGAGGCCAGCATACTGAAGTATGTGGTATCATAGAATCACTGGATGGTTTGGATTGAAGGGACCTTAAAGTTCATGCAGTTCCAATCCCCTGCCTTCCACTTCCCTGATGTCCTCAGGGACACCTTCCACTAGAGCAGCTTGCTCCGAGCCCCTGTGTCCAACCTGGCCTTGAACACTGCCAGGGATGGGGCAGCCACAGCTCCTCTGGGCACCCTGTGTCAGGGCCTCACCACCATCACAGGGGAGAACTTCCTATTATCTGATCTATAGTCTGTAGAAGTACTTTGAAAGTAGCAAGTTGACCAAGCTTCAGGGAATTTTCATTGAAAGATTGTGTGGTATTTGCAGATCTTTTGCTGACTACACTGAATGTGCTGACAAAGATACAGCCAGGCGACTGATCTCTAGGATTTAGACAGGAATGGAAAATTGGGAAAATTGGAAACCACCTGTGTCATTAAACAGGTCAGCTGTCCATTTTCTGACCCATAAACATGCTATGCTGTGGGTGACAGCTGGGCAACCATGCATAAGGGAAGGGACAACCTTAAGTTGTTGCAAAGTTTCCAGACAGCTTTTAGAGTTCAAGTCTGTGTGGACAATTGGATCAATACCGCTTTAGCACTACAGACAGTATTGGTTTAAGATTTAATTAGAACAGGACCTTTTTACTGAATTCAGGGAGTGACACTTTGTTGATTTTACCTCTAGCTCCTTTTTCCTTTTTTCAGCTTTTACTTGGAAATTATTTTTAAATCGAGATGTGGAAGGCGTATTAGGTCACTGAAAGTGACAGACTGGGGATGTAATCAATAGCTCATTTTTGAGAAAGAGGGTACCAGAGGAGCTGTTGCAGATCAGGTGAATTGCTGTAATGGCACTCAGTCACACACCAAGAAGATGACTTCTTACTGCATTTGCTCATCATCATCAGTTGTAACCCTTAGTGTTCATTTACCAACTTTCCAGTGATTCCCTAAAGAACTGGGAAGCATTTGCCTTACAAAACTCTCAATAGTGCGATTCTTTCTATTTGGATATTAAGATATGCAAAGGATTGTTGTAAAATACTTAAATTTATTGCTTATAACCGTCAATACAGTCTCTGGTAGGAAAATTATCTTTAATTAGTACAAGAGAAATAGCTTACTAAAAATCTCACTGGGTCTCTCTAGGTCTCACCAGTGAGGATGTAGACCCCCTGAGGAGCTCTTAGTTCTCTTTTTCAAGACAGAAGGAGAAGTACAACCTCTGAAATAAAATCGCACCCTACTGTTTTTGCCCTTCAATGCTAAGTTAGAAGAGCATCTTTCTGTGTGACAAGTTTAAACACTGACAGTGTTTCTGCATACTTAGCTACTTGTGTGGTTTGAGGAAAGTGCCTCTTTTTGGACCTATAACACTGGGCAAATCAGCAATTCCAATTTGTGAACTCAGTTATATATATCCTGACTTGAGATCTGAGAAGGAAATAGCTGTTGGCCTGTTTTTGCTGGCAATGTGAGAACTATATGCTCAGTTACAAGTCCTGTTCTGCTGCTGCTCCTGCCAATACCCCATAAGCTATTTTACATATAAAAATTCTGTGTGATGATCTTTGCTGGAGGGACTCTATGTTCCATGTTCCAAGGCCAGGCTGGATGGGGCTTGGAGAAACCTGGTCTAGTGGAAGGGAGATTGGAACTCTCACGAGCTTAAAGGTCCCTTCCAACCCAAACTGTTCTGTGATTCTATGATTCTGTGTGATTTTGGCAAGCATTGAGTGTTTTCTCATTCAGTGTTCCTGAATCATAAGCTGCTATGTCCTCTTTTAAAGCAATTTCTTACTTTACAATCATATTTATTTTACAGTTAATTTAAAAATTCTACTACTTTTAATATTTCAATTCTGATATATTTTTCAGTATCCTAGTGAGGGGCTTTTATCTATAAATTTTTCCTTGCTAGTCATGTAGTTTATGACATTTCTAGAATGTAACATTCTGTTCTGAAAAGAAAAGCAGCTATCAAATTTTAGTGTATGTCTGTGCTTGCACTTATTGATGTGAAGATAACAGTAAGAACCACTAATTCAATGGATATCTAATTTTTGGTGGTAAGACCAGTGGGATTTTCTTAGCATGGGCAGCTTACTAGACCTGCAGCTGCAATTGATCCACTTCACAGATAGACAGCTAATAACAAAAATAATGAAAATACCAGTTTCAAAGAGCAGATTCAAGGTACAGTAGATATCTGTCCCCTTCATACCTCAGTGCAAGAAGTTTATATTCTTTATGATGAAACTCCAAAACACTGCTGATGTCTATGTTGCCATAATCCACAGCTTTCAGAGACCTATGCTCTGGAATTAAAATCATCAGAAAACCAGGAATATTGTTTCTTGCAAAATAATTTTTGCTCAGCTAAAGTGGCATGGCTCCTTTTGCTTTTCATCTAAGCTTTTGACATCTGTTAAGGCTTAGAAGAAAACGAGAAGTATTATTAGTTAGGTAAATTAATCCCATTTGTAGTGCTTTTCATTATCTAACAAAAAAAAAACAAACCACCAAAACCAGAGGTTCAGTTAGAGGTGAAAGCAAATTGCTTCTGGTCCTAGACCTCAAAACTCATCATATTTTCTGGGTCATGTAGCAAGTTATTTCTTACATGCTTTTTTTCACTGTAGGTTAATTCCTGGCAGCGCTGCTTAGATAGATAGGGAAGAAAATCTGTCGTGAGAAGAACTATTTTGTAGAGTTTCAAAGCAGATTTATTAAGCGGACTACTGGGAGCATTCATTCAAACATTGCAAGAGGCTCCTAGGAAAGACTGTGGAATCTCCATCTTTGGAGGTACTCAGAACTTCACTGGAGAAGATCCCGAGCAACCTGTCACAGTTTCAGAGTAGGCCTTGCTCTGAGTAGCACACTGGACTAGAGTGCCTACCAAAGTTCCTACTTCCATAAAGTAATCTGTGATCATAGAATCATAGAATCATAGAATAGTTAGGGTTGGAAAGGACCTTAAGATCATAAAGTTCCAACCCCTGTGGCTTGGGCAGGGACACCTCACACTAAACCATATCACCCAAGGCCTCGTCCGACCTGGTCTTGAACACTGCCAGGGATGGAGCATTCACAACCTCCCTGGGCAACCTATTCCAGTGCCTCACCACCCTCACAGGAAAGGATTTCCTCCTTATATCCAATCTAAACTTCCCCTGTTTAAGTTTTAACCCATTACCCTTGTCCTATCACTACAGTCCCTAATGAAGAGTCCGTCCCCAGCATCCCTATAGGCCCTCTTCAGATACTGGAAGGCTGCTCTGAGGTCTCCACGCAGTCTTCTCTTCTCCAGGCTGAACAGCCCCAGCTTTCTTAGCCTGTCTTCATATGGGAGGTGCTCCAGTCATATGAGATTTTGGCTCTACTAGTGTGAGAGTTCAATCCCAGTTTAGCCATAGAATCTCCTACTTTTAGCTGAGTGGATGTGTCACCGTGATCCTCATTCACATTTCATATTCAGTGAGTGTTTGGCCAGTATTGATGCTCCTAGTCTGTCTTCCTGTGTTCATGATTTATCCATGAAACTTCTCCGGCTTGATACTTCTTCTTTCTTCCAGGAATTTTTGGGTGAGGATGAAATTTTAAATGATGACATTTAAATTAAATTATCACATTTAAAAGAAACGATCCTATTTTCTTGGTTTCTCTCACTACCAAGAAGAACTAGAATACTTTTTTAAAGAGGAAAGAGATGAAACCAGAAATATATGAAGGAAGGTAGGTGGTTTGTATGGGTGACAATGTCATCTGTACACTGGGTTTAATGCATGTTAGGTATTGTAATCTTGGCTCTGCCACTTCCATATTGTGGGGTCTTGAGCAAGTCACTATCTTTGGATGCCTTTTCCTGCCTATGGCTTGGGAGCAAAGCTTTCTACGATTAAATCTATGCTATGACTATCAACCAGCTTGGAATTCAGGAATGTGGGAGTTCACTTCGAAGAGGGCTGAGCTCAGCCCAGCCACCAGGCTACAAAGGTGGAGGAAGGCTGAAGTGAACCCTGGTACATAGCAATTTAGGAGGCTGCAATTTGTTTCCTACAGTTGTATACACACACACACACACACACACACACACACACACACATATATATGCTTTCCTGCATTATTGTGTAAACTCATAGTGCCTCATTTTGATGTTGAGCAGGAGTCAAAGTTGATACAGGGCTTTAAAAAGAAATGAATGAGTCTTTATTCACCTCTCAGTAATAAAAAGAACCAGAGCTCAAGAGGGGGATAATATCAGGCTTGCCCATGACGAGGTGGGGGCTGGCACACCAAGATCAGAGAGAGGGAAGAGGTGCTGGCTAGGGTGTGCACTCAGCTTGTTGCTACGAGACATTCTAGCTACACTGGAGCACACTTGAAGTCTTAAGATGAGCCAGGAGCTCCTGTGGTGGGATTGAGTGCACCTTAAGCAAGTTTGAAGATGACCCCAGGCTGAGTGCTGTGGTTGACACACCTGAGGAGTGGGATACCATCCAGAGGGACCTGGACCAGCTCTAGAAGTGAGTCCATGTGAACTGCATGAAATTTAACAAGGTCAAGCGCAAGGTCCTGCACATGGGCTGAGGCAACCCCTGTTATCAGTAGGGTCTGGGGGATGAATGTCAAGATCCCCTCCCAAAGAGGAGGTGAAATCAGGTATTGATGATGAAGGGAGTGAGAGCAGCTCTCTCAAGAAGGACTTGGAGTTCTGGTGGATGAATGGAGTGCTGGAGATGATCTGGCTTCAGTGTGCACTTGACCCCAGACCCCACCCTGTGTGCTGAGCTGCACCCCCCTGCTGTGCTCTAGGGAGACCCCCCTACAGTCCTGATCCAGCTCTGGGACAGCAAAATGAGAGGGACATGGAGCTGTGGGAGCAAGTCCAGAGGAGCCCAGGGAGATGCTGCCAGGGCTGAAGCAGCTCTGCTCTGGAGCCAGGCTGAGAGAGCTGGGCCGGTTCAGCCTGGAGAAGAGAAGGCTCCTTAAGGAGAGACCTTACTGTGGCCCTTGAGTACTTAAAGGTGGCTTAGAAGAAAGATGGGGGCAACCTTTAGCATGGCCTGTTACAACAGGACAGGGGTTGATGGTTTTAAACTAAAACAGTGGTAGATTTAAACTAGATATAAGGATTAAATTCTTTAAGATGAAAGTGATGAGTCCCTGGCACAGGTTGTCCAGAAAGGTGGTAGATGCCCCATCCAGGGAAACATTCAGGGTCAGGCTGGATGGGGCTCCAAGCAGCCTGATCTAGTGGAAGGTGTATGAACCCATGGCAGGGGGTTGGAACTGGATGATCTTTGAAGGTCCCTTCCAACCCAGACCGCTGTATGATTCTGTGATACATCTCAACTGTAGTTGTAACGAAGCTCTCAACTAACCTAGTCATTTAAGCACTTTTGTAGTCACTGGGTAGAGAGAGGCATACCTAAATGGCTGGTTAGCCTGTCTGTCTTAAAAAGCAATACAGCATTTCTGGAGATGCCAGTTTTTATCTGCTGTCTGTAGCAGGAGTTTGATGAGCAGCTCTTCTAGACATCTATCACTCAGAGAGCTAACATTCAATCAAGTTAATTCTGCATTTTACACACCACACACATACTCTGAGCAGGTCCATAGCAAAAGCCAGCTCACGTTTCCTTCAGAAGGAAAGTTGGATTTAATTTTTTTGAGATTACAGTTCAGAAGCAGTACAGTATATACTTAGATGTATATGTAATTCTATCAGTATTAAGCATTAATCAGACTTTTTATTTGCCAATTCTAATATAACATGTTTGGTTTTTTTTCTCTTTCATATACTGTGACACCCAGAAAAGAAGAATAAAACATTATTTGCAGTAAACAGAGCAAAGACCCACAGGAAAAGCAGTCCATTGCCTGAACTCTGGAATTTGGACATGTAAAAAGTGAACATTTGGATCATGAACTTTAGGAGCTAGGTACATTTTTGTGCAGGTTTTTTTTCCAGAAGGTAGTCTCACAGTCTAGTATATTATTTACAGTTAAGATTTTAAGTGAATGGACATTGCATTACTTTTGGTTTAAGAATTATCCATGTAAGTTAAAAATACGGCTTGTACTTCTTCTTAATCTACGTGTGTGACATTCATTAGTTCCCAGGGAAACCATTAAGGTAGGATTTGACAGGTACAAAAGTAAAAATATGATGAAGCAGAGTTGGAGGCAAAATCTCTTATAAAAGCCACTAAGAGGGAATGAGTAACCCTAAGTATTAACTAGATTTGAGGTAAAGGTTCCCATTAGTGAATAAGGACCTGAGAATTGATTCTAAGAGTATGAAACAAAATGATACAAAGCAAAGTAATTTCGGAGATGTGACGTGGTGTTTTCAGCCTGCATAATACTTTAATCCTCAGACCTACTCTTCTAAAACTATCATCTGTGGTTAATCAGGAGTGCTTACAGCAGTGATTGAAATGGCCAATTCACTCCTTTAATTACAGTCAAATTTTGCTCTCAGCTACACTGCTGTCCTCTGTATTTGGGAAGGTAGGATCACTTGGATCTTCCTTTGACTGCCAGCCAAATGAAAAATTGCGTTTGTTTGACTCACTACTCAAGCTGATTTGTTTTCCCTCTGGACATTCACTAGTCTGTAATGGAAAAACCCAAACCACAATTTTTAGGTGCTTTAGAATTTGTTTTCAATGTGTTTTTAAGAGGTCTGGACAGGGCTGAGTCATTGTTCCTAACCTAGTCCTGTATTGGAGCTGTTTCATAGCATGGGGGATTTTTCAGTCTGGCTTCTTTCCCTTACTCCCTCAGTTTTCCTTATGCAAGGCAGAAGGGATCACACTGGTTTTCTAGCTTAATCTCTCCTGGAGAAAAACTGGAAGCCAGGCAGTGGTATACATGCTAAGTGACACAATTTTGTCATCATTGTCTTAGTTAAGGGGAAGTTGCATCTTTGTGCTATCGAACCCCTGTAGTGAAGCTCACCATCCTTTCTGAGCCAGAAAGGCTAAAAGGAGCTGCACAGGTGTCAAGGTAGGCATAGTCCTCGCCTCTCTCAGCAGCTTGGCACTAGTTTTGCTCTTTCTGCACGTGATAGTTGACTCTCCAGACTCTGAAAAAGAGCTGTTACTGTCTGATACTAGGCCAGCACTTGAGCAGTAGTCGAACTGAGTGGCTCTAGGTTGCTGTGTGAATTCTTTTAAATTCAGATGATGAATTATATGTGTGTTATCTTTGCTGCAAAGGAAGAAATTGTAATAAACTGCCATATCCAGTTTTGGCCATTGCATAACCACACTACAAGTCATCATTCAAAGGCTGGACTGAAAGAGGTAAGCTTGATACCAGCTCCTGGTGTTGGTAAGTTGAAAGTTTGCCCAGCTGGAGATGGCAGGTCTGTTCCTCTCTGTTCATGGATGATGTGAAGGATGCTGCTGGCTGCTCATTCTCCTGTGTTGATTCATCCCTATTGAAAATCTCTGCTGCACACTGGTATGTTGTGAACTCCCCTGTGTATGGTGTGCTCTTCTCCTTGTGCAGTGATGCCAGGGGGACACACAGGAATTGCAGTGTAGTAGAGCTTTGTAGTGGATGGGGTTCATAATCAGAGCGTTGTTCTAAAGGAGTAATGTAGGTGTCATGGATGAATTCTTCATCTGCTCTCACTAGGTGATATTTAATTTATCATCAGAGGGAGTTGCTTTTCAAGAGTTTTTTCCTTTTCAGTTCATGGCTAGAGATTTAAAAATAAAATTCACATCTCATTAGTTTCTTGTCACTTTGAGAACTCCTTCTCTGAAACCCATGGTTATTTTGCCTGAATCTCACACTGTAAAATACAGAACAGTTTGTGTCCTTCAGAGTGGCAGTAGCACAAAGAAAGTGGCCAGATGCCGTTAGCAGGCTTCTGCTGGGTTAATGGCCAGCAAAGGCTGGTGAAGATGACTGGAGCTTTCTAGCATCACTGTAATGATTTTGTACATAATTGACCATGAGCAGCTATGCAACATCAAGTTCAGCTACACAACATCTAGCTCAGCCTCAGTGTCACATTGTCAGGCCTATGCACCCACATATTCCTCCCTGCCAGCTTTCCAGCTAAGGCAAAGTGAGGCCAAGCACCTCTCAGGTTTACATAGTGAGGTTGTAGCCTCCTGCAGTTAAAATCCTCCATCTCCATGTGGCTTTCTGTCTTGGCCACTTGTGTGACACTTCTTTATCCTTCTGCCTACTTGAACAGACTGGTTTTCCTGGAAGATCAGCCTGTGATGTGCAAAAATAAGGACATGATATGATGTCCAAAGATTTCAGCAGGGCTTTCTTGCAAATGCCACAGGTCACTTATTCAGGCAATCATTCTGCAAACACTTGCAGCTGACAAAAGCCAGCACAGCTGCCAGAGTCTGTGCTTATCACCCTTTCAGTTCCCCTGAAAACTAACCTTTTAAATTAAGTTATTTTTCTGTTTGGTTTTAGTCTACACTGGATGACCTCTCTGGTAATCAGGATGCATCCATGCAAACACTAATGCTGTGCAAGAGAAGGAGCAGTGCAACAGCAAAGACAGGTAGCCAAGGGTAGGACAGGTTCATGTTTTGCATTGGTTAATACCAGCTTAGGCCAGGTCATAGTACTTGTTAATACTGTAAAAAATTCTGTCTTGGCACATCACGAACATTTCCATAGAATAATGTAGTCTGGAACAGCTAGTTGGAAATGTCTATGAAAATGATATATATTTCCCTTTTTTTAAATTAGGGCTTCTTGCACCAGACGCTGCACTTTCATTAAGCAACTGTGCAGATGTAAGAGAAGTGAAGACAACCCTTTCTGTACCCAAATTGGTATAACTTAGTCTCTTCCAGAGCCAGAAGATGCTTTGTCACTCCAGAGTAGTAAGTGAGCGGAAATACAGTGCACAGAGCAGGCTGTGGACACAGCAAATGTGAGGAGAGGAGAAGAGGCCTTGACAGAGGTCAGAGAGGGGAAGAGAGATGTTGTACTTTGGATGTTCGACTTGTCAGAATTTGTTTAGTGAATAAACAGAAATATTTCCCAAAGCTCTTTTCCAGAGCTCTGGGCACATCTGTTATATGTTCAGAGAAGGAGCTAAAATAACACAGTTGGAGGAAAAAGTTAACTCCCTAACTTCAAACATGGAGAAGGAGCGATACCTACTTCTGGCTATCGAATTCCAGCTGTGAGGGAGAACCTTCATCCTCTAGCCCACCCAAAAAGAGTTGGGAACAAATGGGTTCCCAGTAGCATGTTCAGGAGGTTATGTTATCATGGATCCTCTGGAGAAAAGGGTCTGACCAGCTCCTGGGATTGCCTTATACTTGGCTCAGTGCCTGTTATACCAGTATAGCTCACCTTTAACATAAGCAGGATTTTCAGGGAGAAATACAGATTTTTAGCAGTAATAGCCTGGAACCAATGAAGATCCCAGTTACCTTTCCTTTTACTTGTCACCAAGTATCTGGAAATGATGCCCAAACAAATGAGTCAGGACAATGTAGGGCTTAGGATATCAACTGAGCCTTTGACAAGGGCTGAAACAGGAATGGAAGCAAGGAAAACATGGCAGTGGCACTTGAAGCCAAGCAAAAACTCATCTGCACTAAAAGATGTCTCCTAAAGAACACAGTTTCTTTTCTATGCTTGCTGCCAATTGTACTTGATTAATCAGGTTTCTGTGGGGGTGTTTTCCTTCATTCCTAGCAGCATATTTTTCCATAAGTGATCTTAATATTCTTGCAGATAATTCATCTCCTGCAAGATCATGACTGTTCCAAAAAGTTGCAATATTTTGCCCTCATAAATAAATAAAATTCTTGTTGGAAAGCCATAAATAGCTTTTCAAGACATCAGACCACAGAGGTATTTGTTCTTTTAAAAGTAATCATTGTGTGCTTTCCTCTCTGCAAAAAAGGGGGGTTGGGGGTGGAAGTTAGGCTGGATTTGATCCTGTGGAGTTGACTGAGGTTTTCCTGCCGGAATCTATTAGATAGTGTCAAGGCAGGAAGTGCTTATGTGCAATACACCTGTTTCCAATAGCTTCCCCACCTCCATAAAGGACATCTGTGGGAAACAGTCCTATTCACGCTGGGAAAAACACATTTCTATAATGGCTTCCCATCCCCCAGCCAGATGGGATAAAACTGAAGCAGCTGCAGTCCAGGTCCCATGAGAAATACTACAAAAAGTGCAATTAAAATAATTAGTTAATGCCTTTTTTTATCCAGTGTGGTAACAAATAGGGAAAAAAAAAAAAAAAAAAAAGCCTGAAATTGCTGTTCTACATATCAGTCTGGTATGATGATGGATGTTTCCTTGATCTAAGCTTTCCTTGGGGCTTTAAAAGAGCTCATGTATACTCAACCAGTTGCTGGATTAAGGATGTCTATTACCAATGGTAGCAGTAGGTTAAAACCACTTGCACAGTAGATTTTGCTGTGAGAAGAACAACAAAAAGATATGTCAGAATTGATAATAAAATGATTTAGATTCTGCTTCCTCCCTTGGAAATCAAGTTTGCCTCCTATTGATTTAAGCATGTACTGTGTTAGGTTCTGATTAAGCAAAATTTGCTTGATGAGTCAACTTTATGGGGGATGTACAAATGAAAATACATGGCCAAATACATCCCTGGCACAACTCAGTGAAATCTGGCATTTACCCAGTTGTTAGCTGCTTCTTGTTTGAGGGTTTCTTTCCTAACCTTCAAATGGTGCAGCAAGTGAAGATTTCTTTTGCAGGCACTTTAATTGCTTTTCCTGACATGTTCATAGCACATGAAGCAGTGTACCAGGAACGGTAACCCTGGTAAACTATATTTGTCATTGCCATAGAAGGTTTTTAAACTGCAGCCAAGTGAGATGACCGAACAATGAATGTAACCTAAAAACCAGGGTAGATTCTCTTCACAGTCTTTAGCTTCTCTGATTTCACTCTTATATTTCATCCTGGGGCTGAATTATTCAAACATGAGTATTTTTTCATTTTATATTCCCATTACTATTTCTTGCCATCCCTGTGGGGGAGCCTGGAAGCCAGGCATCTTGGTGAGGGTCATGAAAATAAGGGAATTTTGACTGATAAATGCTTCAAGTCACTCAAGCTGTTCCCATCTCCCACCTTCCTGACAGACGATTACAGAATAGCCTAGCTGAGGAAGTTCTGAACAGCTTACACAGTGATTCTGGGGTGTTAGTATGCAATCTATGTGGCTGTCCCATCCCTGGCAGTGTTCACGGACAGGCTGGATGGAGCTTGGAGCAAGCTGCTCTCGTGGAAGGTGTCCCTGCCCATGGCAGGGGGTTCGAACTGGATGAGCTTTATGGTCCCTTCCAGCCCAAACCAGGCTGTGATTCTATGACTCTATAATGTGTCAATGCTCTTAGCCTTTCCATGCGTCATCAAAGGAGTTTTGAGTCTCAATAAGCTCAGAGAGTTCCAAAACCTACGTGCTATATAACTGCACATTTCCTTTTAATTTCAAATTATTTCATTTTTGTTGCTTTTTAAATTCTTTCAGTTCTAGAAGAAATGGTATTTTAAAGTATCTGATTTTCGTCTATTGTCTGGAAGTGTAACTCCCCCCTCTCCTCATCCCAGGCCATTTTTGAATGTTACTGGGGGTGAGGAAATACCATGACTTCCAGATTTGGCTTGCTTTCTTTTTCACTGTGAAAGGAGGGTTAGTAGTAGAAGTGGAAGGAAGGTTTACAAAGAGTAGTGCTAGTCATGGGGAAACAACACTAGCAGCAAAATTGGCTAATGTTGTTTCATGAAAGTGTATTTTATTCATTTCTGATGATCAACAGTAGCTTTGAGAGAGAGAAAAAAGAGGAGCAGAATATTACTAGGAATGTAGGTGAAATTCTGTGGCTTTGTTCCCCTTCAATGGTAGGTGGCTGCTGGAAATGTGAGTTTCTGTGACAGTTCCACTGGAATTAATAGGGTGGTGAGGCACTGGAATAGGTTGCCCAGGGAGGTTGTGAATGCTCCATCCCTCGCAATGTTCAAGACCAGGTTGGACAAGGCCTTGGGTGATGTGATTTAGCGTAAGGTGTCCCTGCCCACGGCAGGAGGGTTGGAACTAGATGATCTTAAGGTCCTTTCCAACCCTAACTATTCTATGATTCTATGATTCTATAATATTGGCTGTTTCAGTGGACTAAATATGAAGGGGGAAAAAAACATTCATAGCTCACTTCCTTATGTTATTTACTTGACATTAACTTCAACTTGTTTTCATGCTCTTTTTATACTTGGCTCTCTCACGAGCATTTTGGCATCCACTACACAGACAGAATCATAGAATCATAGAATAGTTAGGGTTGGAAAGGACCTTAAGATCATCTAGTTCCAACCCCACTGCCATGGGCAGGGACACCTCACACTAAACCATGTAACCCAAGGCTTTGTCCAACCTGGCCTTGAACACTGCCAGGGATGGAGCATTCACAGCTTCCCTGGACAACCTATTCCAGTGCCTCACCACCCTTACAGTGAAGAACTTCTTCCTTATATGCAATTTAAACTTGCCCTGTTTAAGTTTTAACCCATTACCCTTGTCCTGTCACTACAGTTCCTAATGAAGAGTCTCACCCCAGCATCCCTATAGCCCCCCTTCAGATACTGGAAGGCTGCTATGAGGTCTCCACGTAGCCTTCTCCAGGCTGCACAGCCCCAACTTCCTCAGCCTATCTTCATACGGGAAGTGCTTCAGTCCCCTGATCATCCTCATAGCCCTCTTCTGGACTTGTTCCAACAGTTCCATGTCCTTTTTATGTTGAGGACACCAGAACTGCACACAGTACTTCAAGTGAGGTCTCACAAGAGCGGAGTAGAGGGGCAGGGTCACCTCCTTCAACCTGCTGGTCACGCTCCTTTTGATGCAGCCCAGGATACGGTTGCTTTCTGAGCTGCAAGCGCACACTGAAGCCGGCTCATGTTCAGTTTCTCATCGACCAACACCCCCAAGTCCTTCTCCAGAGGACTGCTCTGAATCTCTTCTCTGCCCAACCTGTAGCTGTGCCTGGGATTGCTCCGACCCAGGTGTAGGACCTTGCACTTGTCATGGTTAAACTTCATAAGGTTGGCATCAGCCCACCTCACAAGCATGTCAGGGTCCCTCTGGATGGCATTCCTTCCCTCAACCAAACCACACAGCCTGGTGTCGTTGGCAAACTTGTTGAGGACGCACTCAATCCCACTGTCCATGTCAGCGATGAAGATGTTGAACAAGACTGGTCCCAACACCGATACCTGAGGGACACCACTCGTTACTGGTCTCCAGCCGGACATTGAGCCACTGACCACAACTCTTTGTGTGCGGCCATCCAGCCAGTTCTTTATCCACCGAGTGGTCCATCCATCAAATTGATGCCTCTCCAATTTAGAGACAAGGATGTCGTGTAAGACAGTGTCAAAAGCTTTGCACAAGTCCAGGTAGATGACATCAACTGCTCTACCCCTGTCCATCAGTTCTGTAGCCCCATCATAGAAGGCCACCAAATTGGTCAGGCAGGATTTCCCCTTAGTGAAGCCCTGCTGGCTGTCACCAAGCACCTTGTTGTTTTTCATGTGCCTTACCATGCCATCCAGGAGAATCTGCTCCAAGATTTTGCCAGGCACAGAGCTGAGACTGACTGCTCTGTAGTTCCCTGGGTCATCCCTTTTCCCCTTCTTGAAAGTGGGGGTTATATTTCCCTTTTTCCAGTCGTCGGGAACTTCACCTGACTGCCATGATTTTTCAAACATGATGGACAGTGGCTTAGCAACTTCATTCGCCAGCTCCTTCAGGACCGATGGATGGATTTCATCAGGTCCCATGGACTTGTGCGCATTCAATTTCTTAAGATGGTCTCAGACCCGATCCTCTCCTACAGTGGGCCTAAGATCTTCATTCTCACAGTTCCTGCGTCTGCCTTCCAAGACTTGGGTGGTGTGGTCAGAGCACTTGCCAGTGAAGACTGAGAAGTAGTCATTAAGAACCTCAGCCTTCTCCAAATCCAGGTTAGCCAGTTCTCCTGAATAGCTTCAGGAGAGGGCTCTCGTTGTGCCTCGTCTGTCTTTTACTTGCAATGCACCTAGAGATCCCTTCCTGTTATCTTTCCCATCTGTAGCCAAGTTTACTTCTAACTGGGCCTTAGCTTTTCTGACCTGGTCCCTAGCTTCCCAGACAACATCCCTGTATTCTTCCCAGGCTGCCTGTCCTTGCTTCCACCTTTTATAAGCCTCTTTTTTTCCCTCCGAGTTTCCTCAGCATCATATTATCCAGCCATGGAGGTCTCCTGGCCCTCCTGCTGCACTTCCTTCTAGTTGGGACGCAACACTTGTAGCAGGTGATCCTTGAGTATCAACCAAGAGTCTTGGGCCCCCCTGCCCTCTAGGGCTATATCCCATGCAACCTTACTAAGCAGGTTTCTGAAGAGGCCAAAGTCTGCTCTCTTGAAGTCCAGGGCAGTGAGCTTGCTTCTCACTGTCCTGAGGATCTCGAACTCAGCCATCTCATGGCACATAAATAACAACTCCAGATACCTGCAACTGAGCTGGTCATCTCAAGTTCTCATTATAGTGAGGAAAAACAAAAGTATTTTTAGGATGTGAGTCACTTGACATAGCTTAGAAATTTACTTCAGGGTGAAAAGAACTGTTGGTCTCCACGGAGCATATTGACTAGATCTAAGCTAATAACTGCATGGAGGTTTTCAGTAGGCTTATAGGCACATACATCTAAGTTTAGTGCTATTAGTACCTAGATTTCCTGATTCCCATGAGGTGCGTATGATATCTGCTTGTCTTAACAAGAATATCCTGGGGCATGTCAGGTAGTCGAGCATGGTGTGCTTAGGGAACTGAATCCTGTGCACAGGCAGGTGCTCTTGCAGTCCTCAGAATGACTTAAGTCATATGTTAAAAGGGAAGAGAGGGTTATTTTGCCTTTGGAAATCTTCATACAGTTGTCCTTGTTACTCCTCCAATACACCTGCAAGGCCAAGAAATGCTATGGTTGGTAGTTCAGAAGTGAGGGAAGAGATGCTGAGGAGGGTAAAGATACTCATCTGCACCAGAAAGCCTGCTAAAATATGGAGCTGAGCCCGAGCTTCCTCCTAACTAGCAAATGTTAGTTAGGTTAGGGCTGTTGTTTCCCCGTGGCATGAGGATAAGGATGAACTCAGCTTTTGGCTTGCTAGAAGGAAGTTAGGGTTTGATGTTAAAAAAAGGGCTATATATTCAGCAAAAATAGCAAAATAGTTAATGATTTTTTAATTTAATATATTTTAATATTAATAACGTATTACAGTGAATGGGGTATGAAACACTTGGGGCTCATGTTTGGAGTCAGATTGTATGGGTATTGTTGAACTGTAGCTCTTCTGTAGCTCTGTACCTTTTTAATAGTTGCTGGGAAGATAACACGTTTAACGGGAGCAAAGACATGCCTTAATGGAAGAGTGGGGATTGCAAAGAAGGGCAAGAGACGTGAAATGTGGACTTAGTGGCTTCCCTGCGTATTTCAGGGAAGGGTGCTGTGCTTGTTCCTGGCAGTGGCTGATGAATTCAGGTATGTATTTAACATTCCGAAGTCAAGCTGTGCTCTGTGTAGGGCCTGTCAGAGCTTGCAGCGATTTACCATGTGTGTGGCCTAGAGCAAGGTACATATTCTTGGTAAGCTGGTGGCTGTCGAAATGAAGATGATGTGTCACAGCACAGTGTTTATTGTGAAAGCAATGATTTTTGCAGTGCTAGTCAATTCCTCTACTTCATCAACTGGAAGGACCAATGCTGAGGAAAAGGCATGTCTTTCCTTCACCCAGAGATCGATCCTATATGTGTAGACCTGAACTACAGCTCTCTTGGAATCCCAAGCCAAACCTGTAGTGGTATGTATCCCAGGTGAGGGGGATAGCACCTGAACATAAGCTGTCACAGGGGAATCGATGACAGTACCATAGTTCCCTGCCATGCTGAAAGGCCTTAAGTTACCTGTTGGTTTGTATTTGAAATGGTGCATTCTTCCAGATGAGCAAAGTGGAAAAACTCTACCCAGGACAGTGTATTGTGAGAGATGGCTCCAGGCCCGAAGGAGGAGAAGCAAGAGAAAGGTGGAGGGTAGAAAGCTGTAAATTAAAAAGGGCTAAGGGGCAGTCTTCATACAGCCTTTATACTTTTATTTTAATTTCCTTGTCTTTTAAGCTTTAGAGCAAAAGTTTAATCAAGTTAATAATGACAGTATGCAACCATATAGCATTTATCCTCCATAATCTCTTTGGTTTTGTCACAGGAGAAAATAATGGAGAATTTATCATGGTTATTGCCCCTTTTCTACAGCGAATACTTTGTCTCTGAATCCAGCACAGCTGAATTAACAGCGTATCTGTTATTTGCCAGCTGCTGTCATAGACTGCAAGGACCCACAAACAGTACTAGTTAATGATTTTTGTTATCACCATCAAGGAAGTGTTTTCCTCATTGATTTTCCAACTTTTGGACCTTTGAATCTTTCTCTGTGAATCTGACACCATGGTTCACTTTCTTCAGTGCTGCATGGACTGCAAAAGAGGAACAATGATTTGGTTGTTCCTGTGTCCTCACATCTGTGAGATGGTAACCAAGATAACGTCACAAAATGAGGATGCAAAATGCAGATACAGTATTTAAACTGATTATGAAAAAAGCAGCTATCTGATACAGAACATCTTCATTAGTGACTTTTTGCTGTTAATGTCCCCACATACTGAATCACATTTGAAAGTCAGATTTGTTGAATACATTTGTAGATTCTGAGCCCAGACCACCATGTTTTTACTGTGCTTGAGCTCCAGGCTGATTTTCCTCCTTTACCCAGGTCCAAAGCCTAACTCTCTCACTGCCACTAGCTATTTTCTTGCTGTTGTTTGCTCATGTGAATCTTACTTATTTTCATTTGACAGAAACTAAAGCTGCAGTTCAGAAAATGCTTTCCCAAGAGTAATTTGTTCCCAGCAAGACCTTTTTAGCTGCACAGTAATATGAAAGCATCAAAGTGCCAGGAGAACTTTTTAAAAATAAACTGCCCTGATGCTAAAATAAGCTTTAATTGATTGAGAATTGCACTGAGCCTGACAATCTCAACCATTTATTATTATTTTTTTCCTTTCAAGCTTCATCTTCATGTGATTAAAAGTGACTGAATTACAGTTCCCACATATCTTCCTACCCACACTGCAAGAAAAAAGCCCCACACACAAACTTCTTAGCTCCAGAGGAACTTCTGGGCACACATGGAAAACAGTAAAAAAGCTGATTGCAAGTGAAGTCTAATTAAAGGTGAGGATGATGGGAATGTTATGAAAAAATGCCCCTGTTATGTCTAAATGCCATGCTGTGCTTCCCTCTCCTCAGAGGAGAGCTCTCCTGGGGATGTCTCTCCTCAAAAGCATTTCCTTAATGTTTTCATGTAAAGTACTGGGTCCTGTAGGCCAGATGCTATTGCAACTCCATCTGTTGGAGATTAATAATAGGCTGTGGACAAACTACCACTCTGTCTTCCCATTTTAGGTTTTTAAATGAAAAACACAACCAAGTGAATGTACTCCACCCAGCTGCAGTACCGAACAGTCCTGTTCCAGGAGTGGTCTCTGCTACCCTAATACTGATAAGCATGACCCAGAATTCATGGCAGATCACAGATCTAGAGGAAGGAATTTGGAAAGGTCAGAACTTTTATTAATAGCCATCTCTGTAACCACATGCAGGTCAGACTGGACACTGCAGAGCTTAAAAGCTGAGTCTACACTATCACAGGAGGAGCAGAAAGTTGTGCCTGGGCACAGTACTGTAGGGATAGAGATTTCTTTCTCTAGGTTTAGTTGACCAGATTCCCAGTGAGCACTTCCACAGGGCCAGAATTGTGAAACAAAATCTATTTCAGGAAGAGGGGGGATTTTTGAAGAATGCAGAAAGCAGCTGTAGTATTATTTTTGAAATTTTTAATTTTTGTTACACACTGAGCTAAGCATGGACCACCATGGGCTATTTAAAAATCATGGTGTTTCTGAAAACATACTGGCTTTGCCTAGAAGAGTCACTCAGGTAAACGGTAGTCTATCCAAGATAAGACTTGTTGCCTACAGGTGTGCAGCTGGTAATGTTGCAGGAGGACATGATGAAGAGCGATTTGAAAGATGGATGTCTGGGCTGTTTGAAAGTTCATATGAATTGGAGCTGATGGTTAATTCAAGAGGAATATATTTTATTCCTTCAAATGCAAAATCAATGCAGTACTATGGTAAAAAGGCAAAGGTAACTTTTTCTAAATCATTTTCTGTAATAAGTCTATTCTACATCTTGATTTTAAGCATAACAGAAACTTTTTGAAGTAATTAATTAACTCATTATTCAGAGGAATATTTTTCTTCTTTGTATTTACCCCCATTTTGATTAGTACTATTGACAGAGCAAAACATACTCCAATATCAGATTCATTGTCTCTCTGAATTAAATCTAATTTCATATACCTTATTACATTTTTTTTCAGTATCTCAGATTAAGTTTTTATTTTTGCCATAAAAATGCATTGTTAAAATAGTGAAATAGTTATTAATGGGCAGCATTAGGTAATGTGTGATCCTTATTTTTACTATCGGAAATATTTGTTCACTGTGGTGTTAATGTTAGAGTATTTTCAGCAAAAAAGAAGTATCAAAGTTTTCATCTGCCATCAAAGTTGTGAAGTGAGTGCCCCTGAGTCCAGCACTTTCCAGGCTTTCACTAGAAGGCTCTAAGTGTGTTTTTGATGAAGTAGGTGGGAGTTACAACTTGCGTGGGACAGAAGCAAGATCACATTCCTGTTATGAGAGCAAGTGTTGGCTCTGAAAACACTCTGAACCCTACATGATTCTGCCAACATCTCAGTCCTGTTGATTTGGTGCTAAATCCTGGGCTTCCATGCAGTGCTCGGAAATCAAACTAATGCTTTTAGCAGATGACTCCTGTAAAAGCAATTTGGTCCTGTTTCTTTTTCCCTACAGAGAAACTGAGCTTCCATTGCCCTCAGTTATTTGCAGGGTTGTTGTGAGCCTGTACAAGATCATAACAATCACACTAAGCTTCCTATGTTTTCTAGGAATCTGGAAACACCACTGGGAAAACAAGGCTGTCTCTATCATTGAGCCTGGCTTAATTTTGCATTTTGCTGTATGTTTTAGCAAGCTCTGCTATAAGGAACTTTTAAAAGTTAAACAGCTCTCTAGCTGTGGCAGCCCTTCATCAGAGCTTCCTACCAGTAAGAGGAAGACCCCATTCCTTTTCCTACAGAGGTGGTGTCAGCAGTGTAAAAAAGAGATATATTATGCACTGGGCCATTTCTCCTCCAGAGCCTATGCGATCCGTAATTGGAAGGAGAGTGGTCACTATTCAATAGATGATGTAATGTGTATTCAGTGTACAGACCATATGTTATCTTCAGAACACTTCCTCCAATTCAGGCAGCTCCACAGGTAGGAGACCTGGTGCCAAATTAGCTGTTGTCATCTCCTCATGGCTTAGTCCAACTCAGAAGGAAATAAATATTTACATCTTAGCTGAATCCTTTCAGCTTCCTTCACTTTAAGACATATGGATTTGTGGCCGTGAGGGGGGACTAGACATTGTGTTAAGCGCTAGATTATGCTAATGAATTCATGTTTTATATCTGCATAAGAATTAATATTGATAAGCATATGTTTATGAGTTTCATATTCAGCAGACCCTTTCAGGCATATACCTATGTGCCAGTGCTTTGAAAAATCTAGCATCTAGCAGTTGACACAAGCATCATAGAAACTGTAAATTGACTTGATTTGATTTTAATTTAGGGGAAAGAATGAGATGTAAAAAGTGTTCTACTAAAGTCACTTACAGCCTGTATTATTCTGCTATGCAGTGTGTGAAGTTCTTTAATTTGCATAACAGACATGAAGAGGAATGGAGAGTGGCTGAGCAGGGAGAGAAAAAACTCTGAAGAGGAATGTGAAACACATTTTGCTTTACTCTGAACCTGTAAAATACTGTGAGTTTAAATTGTTCAGTGGTTTAAACAACCAACAGAGAATCCTGCTATCCGAGTTACTAAATGACCTTGCCTTCAGGTGGAATTAGAGTGCATAATCAGTCAAACACTTATTCAAATGAGAGGTTCAGTGAAAGGAAATTCCCCGTCAGACCTGTCCATCAGAAATTAAGTTACCTGTTTTATTTGCATTAGAACATAAACTGCAGCTTAGAATTAAGGGCTGCATATTGTCCTTCCAGCAGAGATGTGGTTGTTCCCTGCACAAGAGAAACAGTCTTACTCCTAACAGTTTTTGTGCCTTTGGTAATTCAGCTTTCTTTGTGTGTCTTGGTCCTTGGCCAAGATATCTTGCTTTTTGAGATTCAATATTAACTTCTCAAAAAAAAAAAAAAAAAAATTCTGCTTCATTTTTATTTAAGAGCAAACAATGAAGTCCCATTGGAGGCTATGACTCTCTGGAACATGTTCATAGAATCATAGACAAACATGTTCATGTTTGTCTTAGAAGACTCAGAGTCTCACTGCTCAGCTGGAGGAGTTTTCTTGTGATAGATTATCTCTGACGATATTTAGTAAGCAGCTCACATACAACAAATAAAGGCCAGCAATGTGTAAGACTTACTGCTTCTGGCAGTTTCATATTACAATAGGCTGTGAGCAGTTCCATCTTGCCACTTTTGCCTTAGCCTCTGAGGTCTATGCTCCAAGAAAAAATATAGGAATACCCTTTCTGAGCTTGTGCCTGTCATGAAGATTATCCGTCTCCCTTTCAACATCTCATAAGAGATGTTTTGAGTGGCTGATATAAGTGATACTTGATCCTTTGGTGATGGAAGAGAGATCTTATTTACTGGGTTCTTGTGTTCTGGCATGGTGCTAACTGGAGTTTAGTGTGATGTGGCCTGCACTCTATAAATGTTACTAGTGCCATTGTAGCTACATTGCCAGTTTCAGGGTCAATGCCTACATGACTAGTGCTCAGTAGTGTACACGGCATCTGGGCCCCAGTCATGTCCAACAAACATGTTTGCCACACATCTTAATGTCCTTTTCCCCAAACCCTTCTCAAACTCTGGAGGGGCTCTTTTGTTGCCCTTAAGTGCAGGCTGTAAAATCTCTGCAGAGGCATGATGCTTTTCAGAAGGCCTGTAGTTGGTAAGTCAAGCTCTCAAAGGGCCCCTGGGAATGAGTGCTGGCATTGCTTATTCAGCCCTTCTGCATGCACTGTGTGACTGTTTTCACTCACAACAAATATTGTAGGCAACCTTGAGTATCCTTTGAAAATCTGTTGGTAGACATCCTCTTTCTTTATGCTTGCGCAGAGCTGCTCTGCTTCCAGCTCTGCAGTGTCACTGTAGGACTGGGCTGAAGGCAGAAAACAGATTTGTTTTACATATGACATGAGGAACGGTGTCTGTGCAAGATCTGGCACAGAAAAGCCTCTCTGCTTTTTGCTTTAGGCTTGCAGCTCTCCTACACATAGGCCTCTCAGGTGCTGTATCTTCTAGCCAGCTCTGATACAGCAGAGAAGGATGAGAGAACACAGCAAATCAAAGACTGACTGAGAATGCGTGGTGCTTCCAGGCTGTTTAATGCAGCTCAGGCTGACCATCACACCAGGAGAACGAATAGCTGCTAGGCTTACGAGTTTGGCATACTACAGCACAGAGAGCTCCAGAAAAAAAGAGGGAAATGGAGGAAGAAAGGCTGAATTTTCACCAAAACCTAGGTGATACTAAAATCTGCAAAACTTCATCACACCCTTAGAAGGTCCTAAGAAGCCAGATTCTGCTAATACTTTGCTGTTATTGTAAAATAACTCCTGGAGCAACTGAGACAAATTTATTGGAGAGGATATTCAAAGGCTTCAGTGAAAATCTAAGAAATCAAAGTCCTAAGGACCTTTACATTCATGTCTGCCCTACTGACCTCACCTCTCAGTTTCTCCATACAAATCTGCCTGTATAGCATCCTGTGGGGTCCCAGTCTGTGACTTCTGATGGCCATACTGCTTTTTCTGTTACAGAGAAGGGTATGTGGTTAGATCCGTCCAAATGGTACAGTTCTTATATAGAAACAAGCTCATATTATGTGGGCTTACATGAACTGATTGTTGCAAGAAACATATTTGGCCTTATGGCTGATGACTCTTACAAGAGGCAATGAAACTGCTTCTGCTATTTAATTTGCAGTCCCCTGGTATGTGTATTATTCCCAGTACAGTACAAATGAGTGCATCCAACTCTTGTTGTTTTTCTAACCAAGATACTGTGTTTCTTTCATTGATAGAAGAAGATGCTGAACCACAGAATGGTAAGAGTGTTCCCAAGGAAGTTTCAGTATTCAGGGACTGTAGCAATAGGACAAGGGGTGATGGGTTTAAACTAAAACAAGGGAAGTTTAGGTTAGATATAACAAAGAACTTGCCTGTGAGGGTGCTGAGGTGCTGGGGCAGGGTGCCCAGAGAAGCTGTGGCTGCTCCATTCCCGGCAGTCTTCAGGACCAGGCTGGACAGAGCCTTGGGTGACATGGTCTAGTGTGAGGTGTCCCTGCCCATGCCTGGGGGTTAGAACTGAGTGATCTTAAGGTCTTTTCCAACCCAGACAAGTCTATGATTCTGTGATTCTCTGTCCTTGCTCTCTTCTTCCACTTACTTCCCTGTAGCCACTGTCAGACACAAGGCACTGGGCTGGATAATCTTTGACCTGACCCAGTATAACCACTCTTTTTATATGCACAGGTGATAATTGAAGCATTTAGCAGGGTTCTAAATGCGTGTGTGGGACCTTCAGAAGGGACTGAAGAAGGATCTATCAGAGGCTGGATCCCTAACCTTCCCTTAAAGTTAAGGGTGTCTAAAGGGCTGTTCTCCCCTGGGGGTTCCTGTCTGCAGGAGTTCAGGGTGACCATGTGCTTACCTTAAACACTTTTGTTACTTTTGCTGCCTAAAATTAGGTAAGGCAAAGCTTGCTTTAGCCCTTACTTGTCTTCCCTGAATGGCTGTAAGTCATGCTGAGGACTAGCCTTGGCTTCAAGAACCGTGATGAAAGGGTTGTACAAAGTTACCTTTGTCCCCTCTTTGGGCAGCATGGTCTAGGGTGAGGCATCTGCACCCATGGCAGGAAGGTTGGAACTAGATGAACTTAATGTCATTTCGAGCTCAAACCATTCTGTGATTCTTGCCATGCAGCACCAATTACAGCAAAGTCCAGAAGCTGGGCTGCTGGCATGCTGCAACATTTAACTGTTGGAAAATTTATTCATATGAAAATCTTCCCATTCTCATAGACAAAGGATTCCCCCTCGCCCGCCCCCCCCCCCCCCCCAATTTTGTCAAAATCCTTTTCTCATCTGTTATTGGGGCAAAACAACCTCCTAGCCAGGGTGTTTCATTCATGGATAAAGCTTTCATTGGAACTTGTTGTAAAGAAGCTAAGGGTTGGGGCCAGATTTTGCTCCCAGTGAAATCAGCAACAAAACTCCCATTGATTTCCCCGTGAGCTGTATTGAGCCTCTCCTCACAATGGGGAAATTTTTAGAGGAGTTACGGTGGTTGTGGACAAGGTCTTGTTGCTTTGTGCTTTCAAAAGAGGACTGTTTCTGATGGAGGAACAATCAGAATAATTGTCTCTTTAAATGAATGGTTCTCAGAGCCTGCACTGAGAGGCAGGCTCCCTCTCTGCGGCTGTGAGGCTAGTCGGAGCCTCCAGTAAATCAGCATGCAGGAGCTGAGATCTCTGTCCTTGAAGAGATGCATAGTGACCTTGCTTGTGCTTACTCTGAAGGAATAACCCGCGGAAACACGGCAGCCCAAATAGTGAGCGGTGTAGGACTAAAGGCAGTGCATTCTGCATATAAATGCTACAGTACCGAAGGGATGGCACGAACAGCACGCTGCTACACAAACTGCAGCTTTCCTGCTAGCCTGACCAGATTGCTGCTTTTGTTTCTTTTGCAGGAAGACTGAACGAAATCCTCATGATCATTACATGCCTGTTCAATAATAGCACACCCCAGTCACGTCTCCTTGCGAGCACATTTTGTTGGAATCACTGAGCAGAAGCAAAGAAGAGCTGACGACTATGTGCTTCCAACGCAGGTTGCCGGAGCCCTGTGCTTGCCATTGGCTGTAGTTCCCTGGTTTATTTGCAGCTTCCCCCATCTGGAATTTGAAAATGGGATTGAAGTAGATAATTGCTAGCAGCGGGTTTTCAAGAGAGGCTTAGAGGGAACAGAATGCCTCTTGCACAGCACAGGCTGCTTGTGCTGAAAGAGCACTGAGAGACGATTTCAGATTTTACCCACATCTGAATCTCCTGGAAACTTTACCATGGAAGCAAGCCATTACGCACAGTCCTGAAGTAAACATCCAAAGGGGCAAGGAAGGGGCATCGGGGCTAAACAATGGGACACCTCGTCCTTGTATTGCTCACAGAAAAGCCAGGAAGCATTCCTCTCCGCTTCCCAGCAAAAAGGGCATGAAGGTGACAATGAACTGAATTTTCCCCAGTAGCACTTCAGTGGCTTTTAAGGATGGGATACTCTGACCCTTCGTCAAGCAGGGATTTGCTGGGAAACAGAACTTTGTTCTTCATATTCATCTGCGCCTTTGCCGTGGTCACCTTGCTGCAGCAGATCCTCTATGGGAGAAACTATCTCAAAAGGTAAGGGGGGGATTTTATGGAATAGGAAAAGTTGTCTGACTGGACTGAGCTGAGATAGAGATCCAGCAGCACTATTATAACAGTTCAGATCACTTCTGGGTGTTGTGCTGACAATATCTTGTCACTGCATCAGGCATCTGTAATGTCTGTTAGATTATTAATGAAGTAAAATGATGGGGAGAATATAGTGATTTCTGTGTTTCTTAGATTGTGTTTGAACCCTCAGCTGTTGTAAAAGTCCAGGTTTTACTTAACTTAAACTAGATTGACTTGCACCACCTGAGTGTTTGCCCCTGATCAGACCCTGACACAGAGGCTTTTCACCCTATATAAGTTTAGGCTGAAATGGCTTGAGAGGTTAAGGTAGCCTGCTCATTGCCTGAACTTTCATGTCTGTAGAAACAAACGTGGATGTGATTCCTAAAATCAAAGTGGTGATATTAATGTTCCAGGTAACAGTGGGAGCACTTTATTTTTCACTGCTGTGTTCTCATGAATTACTGCTGAGACTGCCTTGCTGTAAAGCACATCGGTCTTTGATCTAAAAGTGATGCTGCTGTTTTTACAGCAAACACCGGTGGGGATCTTCAAGTGTTTAACCTTGACCCATGCAGAGTGTATTTTACTTAAATCTAGTCTGAGTTGTTACGGCTTGTACAGTTTTATAAAAGCGAATGTTTCTTTCACATGCTTTGAGGTAAGTGGGTTTCAGTAGCGTAGGCAGCTGCTGTGGAATTTTTTACTGGATTTTAGCTGCTTTTTATGCCAGGAGAGATCAATGGTTTGATTCTCACTTGGGTTTCAACTGATGCACTTGTTTGCCTTGTGCCAGGAGCAAGCAAAATGCTGACAAATCAGCAAATGTTTCTTGCTGGGAGGGAACAGCAAGCATAATATTAATATGTATAGACAGGAGTGTTGTAGTTATCCACAAAACAATTTGTGTGCCTTGCATAGAAGTGAAGCCTTGGCTGGGGGACGCTTTTTTTGGGCACCTCACTTGCAGAAAGGTGTGACTCAGTTGGAAGGAACAAGAATGAACAGAAGTGTAGAAAACTTGTTTGTTTGGCTCAGAGAAAACTGAGGGGGGATATAATTGTCTTGAAATACCCAAACTATTTCTATGAAGAAGAAGATATTAAACCCATCTCTGTAAAGACTCACCACATGATAAGAAGCCATGGACTTAAGTTGCAGCAGGAAGGAATCTAACCATGAATGGAAACTTCTAAAGAAAATGGCTACCCAGGAGTTACAAAATCTTCATCTTTGGGGGCGTCAGGAACCTGTTAGGTAGATAATACTGATCTTCCTGGGTGTTGAGACAATGACTTTATGACCAGTTGCCTTATTTTCTCAGTTTTTTCCATTTGACCTGGAGGTCTTGCAGCCCTATCAACACTTGCTTTTCTAAGTCAAAATGACTGCAGCAGGATTGGAGTAGTGACAGACTGAAATGAAAAATGGAAAAGGTAAAATTATGAGAAGATGCAACTAAAACTATTCCAGTGGGTGACCTCTGTGGCCGGTCTCTGTCCTGCCTCATGCCCTGGGAGCCTCTCCTGTTGTCAGTGGGCTGCAGGAAATGAAGAAAGGGTGATGTCCAGTTCCCAGTCTGATTCTGAGCACTCTGCCATCAAGAGTGCTCGAGCAGGGAGATGTGCATACATTTTGTCACTTTGAATGGAAAACACTATTTATTTAATTGTATTTAATTTTATTTTGATTCCAGCTTATAATTGTTTCTTTTCCTCTTTTTTTATCAGATGAAAGAGTCTTAAAGAGGTTTCCCACCCCGCTCAGTGCAGGGAAAAAAGCACTTTATCTCCTTTCTTCTTCGAAGTGGTAGTTCTCATCTTTCATGGAAATAAAAATGCAGGATGTGGCAGTCTTGGGTTGTCAGTTATTAATGACAGAAAGGAGATTTACACAGCAGCCTACATCATTACCATAATATTATCACAAAGGTACTTTTCTGCTTTCTCTTTCCCTCTCTCAATCTCATGCCCTGCAGTACATGATGGTGACCATTCCCGGGCAGTTTGATTGCCAGTCTACTCCATGCAGAGGTAGCTGTAACCTTTGAATTACTCTTTCCTTTCACAAACCTCCGGTGTTAAGTCCCCTGCTAGAAGCTGATGCCAGTTGTGACGTTCCTTGGACACATTATAGCTTGTACCTCCAGGGGCCACAGTAGAGCTGGTGGTTTTGGAGAGCATTCTTGCAGAGGGGAAGTGGGATATTTATAGCTTTGGTGCCTCTGGCCAAGCTGGAGCATGGGGACGTTGCCTAAACCTAAAGCTATTTACTCACTAGAATTCAACATGCTGCCGGTTTTATGATACCCTTTGCTTATATCCCGACATCTGCAATGATAACAGGCCTCTTCCCAAGGCAGTGGGAAGAAATTCCCCAGTATATTTAGAGAAACATGAAAATTGTCCAGCCTAACACAGGGATAGCTTGTTTCTCTGCAAGAACATGATGGAAATGGTTAAAGGCCAGCAAAGCAGTGGGAATATGACCTAAAACAAGCAGTGGACAGTATAGACTAGGGAATGGTCCCAGTAAACTGTGTGGACAAAGCCACCCTTTTCTCGGAGAAAGATGGAAAAATTAACACTACATAGGTGTAAGCTGTGCTATGACACTTGTCCTTGCAAGCGTGGAACTGCCTGGTTTTATTGATATAAAAACCCACCTGAAGCTCCCCATGGAGGATGCCATGGAGGCTTGTGGTCCTGTGTTTGCCATGCTCCCAAACCTGGCTGTGGGGGTGGCAGGACTGCAGACAGGAGAGGGATGCTGCAAGACATAAACTCTGCTCCGTGAAAACTGATAAGGGGCCCAGCCTCTTCTCAAGTCTTCTCTTTCCCCTTAATGAGCTATTAATGAGTTCTTGGCATTGCTGGAAGGAGAACGTAGGGATTGAATTTCTGAGTATTCACATATTTTTCACCCTCCATATAATGTTCTCTGCTCCTTCCCCTGCTGTTTGGTACTATGCCATTAGAAGCAGAATCTTTCCCATGTTTTTTTCCCCTTTTTCAGTTGTCCCCCAAGTGGGATGGATGTGGATGCTCTCAGCAAGGCCAGTGCCTTATCACTGTATCCTAATGAGAGAGTTAAATTACAAGCTGGAGAGTGGCATTGGAAAGCTCTGGTCTCTGTAGCCCCTGATCCTGAGTAAAAAGGATGGTGAAATGAGATATAATTAAGGGACTTTAATACGGATCTCTGGGGTAATTATTTTTATTTTAGGATTAATGTGATGATTAAAAATCCGCTGCATTGATCTGCTAAAGTAGGTTAAATGCTGTGGACTTCTGCTTAAATCCAGAGCTGCCGCTTGCTTTTGTATTGACTCATCTTTCCAATGCTCAGCTTTCAGCTGAATTTCCTTTTGAATCAGATGCTCAGCTGAGGGCTTGCTGGCCTTTTTTTTTGTGGGCTCATATTTGGCCAGCAGGGAGTAATCCTGGATTACATCAGGAAAATGCCTCTACAGTAAAAAATGTTGAAAGGGTCCATATCTTCATCTCCCAACCTGTAGCATAGGAGATATCAATAGGACAGTCCTTTGACTGCTTTGGCAGGGGAAAAGTATCAGAGCAATACTTCGTTATATACTGATATTCTATTGGTGGGAAATTCACTGAATGCTGTTTTTTTTAACAGCCTAACTTCTGCACAGGGTGAGAGTCAGCTGAAGAAGGGAATCTGCCTGTTCAAAACTGCTTTTCTTTTTTTTCCCAGCCAAGTGAGGAGAACACATTTTCAAAGCTATTAAAGACTTTAAACAGAGATTACCCTAAGGTCTGTCAAAGGGGGCATGTACAATAACTCAAAGAATCACACAGGAAGAAACAGCAAGCCTTCCTATGCAGGCAGCCTGCGTTAGTTAAAAGCCTTACATCTTTTAAATGAGAATAAAACATCTCTCTTATGCGTGTGTACCCTGTAATTAATATCAGCTGCTCATAACTTGAGGTTATACCGCCATTTTGGTATTTCTGGAGCAGATTTTTTTCAACAGTTTTAAATCAATCCTCAGACATCTTTACCCTTTTCCTTACCCACGCAAGAAAGATAGCTTTTTTTTTCTTTTTCTTTTGCACAGAGTAGGAAAGTAAAGAATAAACCCACAGAAAATAAACCTGGACTGTGACTTGAGAGATCATTTATTCTGTGCCATGCTGTAAGACACGATCATGTGACAGCAGTAGCTGCAGTGTGGACATGGAGGCTGCATGTGGTCTGAGTTGTATTTTGTCCTGAGCTGGGCTCTTGAGGAACTACAGCCATATCTTGCCCCATACCTGGTGTGTGCTCCTCTGACCTGTTCATAACACCCTGTGAAGATGCTAACCATGTCCTAAGACGATCTATTCCAGTGTTTAAAGTCTCTTTCCATTAAAGCATCTTTCCCGGGCAGCGTAAGCTGAAGGTGACATTGTGAGTCATCTCTCAACATACAGCTCTGTGACCCTTTCCATGTCTCACCAGAGTGAAATATTATCCCAGCAAAATACCATGATACCCGTGAGTCACTTCTATGAATCCCTGATGGGGCTGCAGAGCAGGTCTTGGTTTTGGTTGGTTTTCTTTAGAGGAAAAGAGCGCTGGAAACTTCAGGAGACAGTAAATCCTTGAGGCTGTATACACCAATATGTATATCTGTTGGATATGGTCATCACCATAAAGTGACTGGAGAAGCTGAGATTCCAGCCATGCTTTTCTTACTACAGGGTATTCCCAAGAGCATTTCAAGGGGATGGGGCACAGGGTGCTGGCATCCCCATCCTGCGTAACTGACCTTGCCAAGACCAGGAACTGAATCAGCTTTCTGAGAGATATGAGGAGCACTGGAGGCCGTGCTTGGGGAGAGCTCAGAGGAGAGGCAGCAATGGGATGAAGAGGGCAGAATGAACAGGGAGCTGATAGATTAACTCAGCTGTCTGCAAAGTCATCCCCTCTAGTCATCCCCTTTCCTTTCTCATTGCTGCTATTGATTGCTTTATGTAAAGCTCCTGTCTCCTTACAGCAAAAGAGATCACAAGACGTGAGCTCTGAGTTAAAGCTCTGACAAAATTTGTAAACAATCACAACTCTACCACAGGCTGCAACAGAGGCTTTCATTGTGAAAACTGTTCCAAAGCCAAAATTTTGTCATATGATACTTGGAGGTTTTTTTCCTGATGTGTAGTATTAAACACTTTTAAAGAAAAGCATCAAGCGGCTGAAGTTTTAGTACCAGAGCATGAGAGTATGTTACTTCCTCTCTTGTGTTCCCTGGCTCTGATGCAGAAAACAGGCAGGGTTTGTGCGCCTGTTCCTTCTAGATTTGCTTTATTCTAGCACTGTTGTGTTGCACCTCTGCCATTAAGATCATAAAATCACAGTAATGTTTTGAGTTGGAAGGAACCTTAAAACTCATCCAGTTCTAACCATGGAAGCATTCTAGTGCTTATTCCCCACCCCTGGCAGTGCTCAGGGCCAGGTTGGACAGGGCTTGGAGCAGCCGGGTCTAGTGGAATGTCTCCCTGCCCGTGTCGGGGGGTCTTGGAACTGGATGAGCCTTAAGGTCCCTTCCAACCCAAATCAGTCTGTGGTTATATGAGTTTTTACTGGGCTTTAGGAGCTCTACAGAAGCTTCTTGACCTGGAGCAGTGAATTACAGGTGCCCCATTTACCAGCCAAAATGCGGCTTACTGATTAATACAGAGAAAAGTAAATCCTAATTCTAATTCATATAATACCCCATGACAGCTTTCTTCAACTTTGTTGTGCGGGGATCTAGGCCTACTTCTGTCCATGGGAACAGCTTCTTCTTAATATTTGGCTGAATATCTAGGCCAAATCTGCTTTCTGCTCTTGACCCAGATCTGTTGCCTCTGTATGACAAGGTAATGGTTGAGTTATGCGAATGCCTTAGCATTCAACACCTGTAAATCAAAGCCTGTCATCCAAAGTGGTTTAAACCCTGTGACATTTCCTTCAAAACCATCTGTTACAACATGCCATAATTTTGGGAAAACTAGCTGCTTCTTCTCTCTCTCTGTGTATGGGCAGGTACAAAGTTCAATCTCAGCTACACACGCAGAAAGCCAAGCCCAGAACCCATTCTTTGTGATTTGAGCTGTGTTAACCTATGTCCCACCAGCCTGTGCATGATCACATCCTCAATCACTGACCTCCACGGCCGGTGTTGCAGACCTCCTGGTAATCCAGTTTTTTATTTTTGACCTGATTGGAGTGTCCTGATCTTTCACTTGCTGGATTTGGTTTAGACATAAACACTGTGCAAAGCTTTGCATTTTCTTACTTTTCGCTGTTCCTCATTCTTACCCTTGATAGCTTTTTCGTTTCATTTCTCATTCTTTAATTCAAGTGTATTCATTGCTCAGCAGTCCATTCCTCCCTCAGGCAAACTGTGAACTTAACCTCTCATTTCTTTGAGGCATCCTTGCCCTCTGTTGCTTGCATCCATTTTGCTTTTTCATCAGTCCCGCAGATAGTCACTGTCCTGCTACGTTCTCTTTATTTAGCTACTTCTATGCTTTAATGCTCACGATGAAAACCTTAAAAGCAGTCTCTGTCACTGGTAGTTTCATGGCATTCTCCATAAGAACAACCACAGCCAAAGCTAGGCTTTTCATTGTCCTAGCTGAAAATCTTGTGCAGTCAGCAGTTTGGAGGTAGGAGGAGATTGAGCCATTCGCTTCTGTCCACGGAGAGAGGGAGCACTACCTACCCCTGTGACTGATGCTGGGTACAGGCACATCAACTCTAAATGGCATTTTGTTCATCATCTTCAGCATGAGCCCTTAGTGCAAATGGGGCACTGTGGGTATGCTGAAGAATATACTGCAGTTTAGGGGCATTTGCCCTGATACTGAACATATTAGTTCTGGAAAAGTGAGATGCAAAGTGATTAGCTCAGTCAGATTGCTAATGCTGTGGTGAGACTGCTTGTGGTACCGATGATGCATCAGGTTATCTTTGGAGTGAGCTGTGATCCCAAATGTCAGAATTTGCTGGTATCTATCTTAAAATGTTTGGCTTGATTGTCATTTTTTCATTGTAAAGAAAACAATCTGCCTCGCTGTCATATCATTCTGTTGTGGCATTTGAGTTGCCCCTAATTATTACAAATAATGTTTTAATCATGAATAATTCTTACAAATAAAATTGATGCAGATAATCTGTTACTCATTGGATGTTTATCTTCCAGCCATAGAGGAGAAACTGAAAGATCATATTATTTTGAAAGGTATCCTTCGATGTCCTGGATGTCCTTGTCAACACTGTGTCCCATTTTAAGCAGACCACTTGAGTTTTGCCATTGTGTGTGTTTCATCTTTCTTAGGAAGTGATTTTATATCAGGTTTTTCAGATGTTGGATGTGGATATCTGATTCAAAATTTAACCCAAACGTGAAAAGTGCTACATGAAACAAACCCCTTTTCTTTATAATAGTGGTTAGAATCCAGAAGCTTCCCACCTATGTTTCCAAATCTGCTCTTCGTGCTAGTCAAAATATACTCCTCCACCACTTTAATACTATCATTTTCCTGTAACATGCAGAGCCAAGCTTGTCCCTGATATAATATGGCCAAATGTGTGATGTAATCAGATGTACCTGTTTCCAACATTCTCTATCCATATTTTTCTTCTCATGGGACCTATATTATTGGATTTCTTTCTTTTCAGTGAATATATCATTCCTTCTCTGCCACATATTTTCATGAGACCCGCCCCCCTGCAGTCCTGCATCCAGCTATGGGGCAACAACGCAGGAGGGATGTGGAGCTGCTGCAGCAAGGCCAGAGGAGGCCACAGAGATGCTGCAAGGGCTGGAGCAGCTCTGCTCTGGAGCCAGGCTGAGAGAGCTGGGCTGGTTCAGCCTGGAGAAGGCTCCTGAAGGGAAGACCTTAGAGCAGCTCCAGTGCCTAAGGGGGCTGCAGGAAAGCTGGAGAGGGGCTTGGGACAAGGGCCTGTAGGGACAGGCCAAGGGGAATGGCTTTAACCTGCCCGAGGGGAGACTGAGATGAGCTCTTAGGCAGAAGCTCTTCCCTGTGAGGGTGCTGAGGCGCTGGCACAGGGTGCCCAGAGAAGCTGTGGCTGCCCCATCCCTGGCAGTGTTCAAGGCCAAGCTGGATGGGGCTTGGAGCAAGCTGCTCTAGTGGAAGGTGTCCGTGCCCGTGGCAGGGGTTGGAGCTGGATGAGCTTTAACGTCCTTTCCAATAAAAACCATTCTATAATTCTATGATTATTATTATCTCTGTTGGCCATTATGCTTCTCTTCACTTGTGCACAGTAGTCTCTCACATTGGAGACTCCTGATATTCCCGTTTCTTATCCAATTTCCTCTTGTTCTCTGATCCATTTTAGTGAGTGTTTTCAATTATGCTCATCTGCAGGTCAGTCATGCGTACCACTGTTTTCATTTTATTTTCCATACACCCCATGGGCACAGTGAGTCATAGTTTCCTTATTTCGCAGAAGGAACTGGATCTTCAGCAAAATTAACCGCCTGACTTTCTAATACCTAGCTGTTAACAGGCTAGAGGCATTGCTTTCCATTTGCAAAGAGAGTAGTATGATCATTTAACACTGAAGTCTTCAGTTCCTCCTCTTAAGGGCATGAGAATTATGAAACAGGGAAACTGAGATACTGTGAAAAGGAAGTGATTTTCCATTGACTCTAGGGAGCCTATGCATGACCTGGACTGTCTGTGTTTCCTGTGTTTGGGTAGTTCGAAACCCTGTAATGCAACAACATGACCAGGCCTATAGAAATGTAATTATTACAGTATAATGGTATATACAGAATCAATCTGTATTTTATTAGCTTTTAACTGAAGTAGGAGCTGGCGTCAAAAATACTGGGCTTGCTGTCACCTCCTAAAGGCTTTTTTGATAGGAAGACTGTATATAGAGAAGGAATATGAGAATTGCTAGAAATAAAGAGTAGGACTAGTGAAGGCAAGTAAGAGATGGAGCTCAGAAAGAAAATGAAGTAATTTGTCTTTCTCTTGGGGACATTTATATCTTCCTTTCACTTTTCCAGAGAAGGAGTCTGTAGACTCCTCTGCTTCCCCTTGCTTGACCATCTGTGGTAGTCAAGCAAGCTGAGTCAGATGAGCTGGTGGTTTTTGGGGAATGTGTTGGCACTGGAGTGGCAGGGGTACTTTTCCATGCCCTCTCCTTGCACCACTTGTGTAATGCCCTTGTTGTCACTGGGTCCTTGTTACCCACAGATGTTGATCACTTAATTACTCAGCCGTGTCCACCAAACTGCTCTTATACCTTCCAAGCAAGTGGGTCTCTCTTGAAAAAATTCTGCTGCATACTCATGGCCTGCTCTCTGGTTAAAGCCCAGACAGGACTGCCAGCTGAGCTTGAAGTCTGTTGGGTCTTCCCCCTTTGTTAACTGTAGAATAGCTCCCTTTTAAAAGCCTTGCTTCTTGTCTGAGCTGAATTGTCACCTTCCCTCCGTGCTTTAGAAAGGTGGTGAGACAACCCTGAGGTGGGATCTCAGTGGGATGGCAGCATGGATATGAGTCTTCATGCTGCAATCTATCCACTTGTTCATTCTTGCCTTACAGTTCAAAAGACTCATAATTGCTTGATATCCTCTGCTATTAAAATCTCCGCTTCTGCAGGAGTTGTCTCTTGTTTGAATTGTGGCAACAGGCTTTTTGCTTTGCTTCCTGCTGCTTCTTGACAGCTGGTCTTGACAAGCACTTCAGAATTACTGCTGTTTTGTTAATTTTCTGTTTTTTTTCACCCTCTCCTGCTACACTTACATTGCGCCAGTGTTTATTTGACCACATACTGATTCAACATTTACCATTCCTAATTAGGATCAAAATATTGCTTTGACATTTACCTGAAACTTAAGGTCTTTGTTGCTAAGACATCCCACTTCACAGAGTTTCTCTAATGTAAGGCACATTACTCATACTCTTATTTGTTGGGGGTAAGTCCTGTGCTTAGTGATGCCCATAAACCTTAATGAGAAATTTGCTTACAGTGACTGGGCAGGACATAGCATCTCTGCAGTAAGAGTGTTTCTGGTTATTGCATTTTTTAAAAAGCCTTTCCTTGTCATCATCATCATCACACATTGGGGAAATGTACTAATTTTAGAAGGAAATAGCATTAGGGCAAATTGAGCAAATGGCGAAGTTCCATCACTGGTAATCATTGGTAATGATCCCACGTTTAAAATTAGCTTTTCTGTTTTTTAAACTCTTTGACATGCACTGTCTAAATTACATGGGAGACATCTATGTCTAAGTAATTTCCTCTGCTTTCCTTCTTTTATTTGTTCTGCTGCTTTTTCTTTTCCTTTTCTGTTTCCATCCTGCATGTGCTTTCCTAATGCAATTCTGATTCACAGTTTAATTCACCTCTTCTTTGTTTACCTATTTAAGTGCAGTTACTGCTGAGAGTGAATTTAACTACAGTAATATGCCAAAGAAATATACTGATGGAGCAGTTGAAGTCTGTTTCCTACTTTCTCAGGCTGTTGCAGATTTGGCCAGACAGCTTTTATGAACATTTACTACTGACAGCTGAGAGGATTACAAAACTTTATACTTTTAAATTGAAATCTCCCAGCTCAAGGCTGATTGAAATCAATGGTAGAACTCTCAGTAATCTTGTTAGAAACAGAATTAACTCAGGTCAGTGCTTTTTAAATGTCTCATTCTTGATTTCTACTTAGTCTGTATACTACAAACCATTATTCATGGAAGTTGTTCTTACTAGGAGGAAGAAGTTTATTGTTCCACCATGCCAGAAAAAGCAGAGCAGCAGCTTGGTCTCAGCCTCAGTCCTATAAGCTGTGTAATGCTTCTTTGGTAGTGCGTTTTGTGTGTACTCAAGTCTATGTGTTCTTAACCTCTGGAGTATCTGGAGTTGAAAGAAGAGCACCCTGTGGACCCCTTTCCCTGTCACATTCAGGGGCAGACACTTGGCTTACTCCTGACCCTAACCTCAGCTCAGCACTTTGTGCTTTGTGCTTACCATGTTGAAGAGTCATACCTCAACCCTTTCTTGCCTGTGTTAAATATTTTTGTACCTCAATTGGATCCCGTATTCTGCCATTTCAAAGCTAAGTATTTTAAGCTGTTCATCATAAGACATACCTACCATTCCTCAGTGTTAGTCTTCCTGATCTCCTCTTGGATATTACCCAAAATGTGCATGTCCTCCTTTAAACTTGAAGCCTCAGCTGCAGTACGCCCTGTTCCCAAAAAAGGCTTGATGAGAGGAAGGCAATAGAGTGGTTTTATCATCTCTTTTGCTTTATGGACAGATTCACCCCCCTCCCTGGAGCTTTACCTCCTGCTGTTATTTGCCAGGATGTTAGCTATGCTTTAGGAAAGTTCACCTCTGAAGGATACAACGACACCAGCTATTAATCTAGATTAATACAGTTTCATATCTAAGCCCAAAATGTCTAGTTTAAAACCAATTAAAAAGTGCAATTCCAGCTTGTTTTTCCCACACTTCTACCCTTTCTCCCCATGTATTATTCAGTGCTGCCTTAGCAATTAAAACATATTTTTAAGGCCATATATATAGATGCCTTTTAAAGAGACATGCACATTCAAAAAAATATTTTTCCATACCAGTTCCAGTATGGCAAAAAAATGTGTTAGACTGTGGTACATGGTAGATAATCACAAGTGTTTATTTCAACAAGCCTAAAAGTGAAGGTGTAAGTATGCAATATCATCTCATTTTTCTTATGGGGATCAGCACAGTCTCTTTGGCTTGTTTTGATTTTCTTGGAAAACAGGAAAATTGCATTAATGTATTTAAGTAAGAAGTAATAAGAATGGATCTCCCATGAGCAAAAATTTGGCTTCCGTAATTTGAAATATTCCTTTTTTACACTTAAAAGCAAAATTAGATTACAGGAGAACATGCAAGAAATGAAAATGCATTTGGAAGAGTCAGAGGAAGCTTTTTTAAGATTTTCATAGTGCTTCTCTCCTACCTTTTTTTGTGGGAGGCAGCTTGAGAAGGGAGGGGAACAGCTTAGGATGGCTCTTTAACCTGCCAGAGGGGAGATTGAGATGAACTCTTAGGCAGAAGCTCTTCCCTGTGAGGGTGCTGAGGCGCTGGCACAGGGTGCCCAGAGAAGCTGTGGCTGCCCCATCCCTGGCAGTGTTCAAGGCCAGGTTGGACACAGAGGCTTGGAGCAAGCTGCTCTAATGGAAGGTGTCCCTGCCCGTGGCAGGGATGAGCTTTAGTGTCCCTTCAACCCAAACCAGTTTGTGATTCTGTGATTTTTAAGAACCAGTTCATAGTGGAAGGTGTCCCTGCCCGTGGCAGGGATGAGCTTTAGTGTCCTTTCAACCCAAACCAGTCTGTGATTCTGTGATTTTTAAGAACCAGTTCAACTAGGTCATGTGAAAATGCCCGCACTGCAGATATTTAGACAAGGTTGTCTTAAACTAGCTGACAACCAGAAGTTACATGCATACATTTCCACAATACAGAACAAATGAACTCCTACTATATGTTTTTGGAGCTGTTTAGAGCCGCTCCACTTCTCTGCTGCAGGAAGCCAGGAGTCATTATTTTCACACCTCATGTTGTTGTCCCGTCTTAATTTTCTGTGTTTGTAACTGCTGCCAATTGGCCTGGAGGATGGATGTGGTCTGAGAAATTTTCCAGCCATTGTAATAAGCCTGTGGACCATGAAAACTAATGGGGTCCTACTGAATGCCCTTTCATGTGGGCAAAGCAGGCTGGCAGATTGCTTCCTGGCTGTCCCTGCAGAGCCCAACCGGGAAGTTAACTTTCAGTATTGGCAGCACCAAATGTTCACAACTCAGCTGCCAGGCTTCTGAAATCATGAAATTGGGTTAAAAAGGAGAAGATTAAAAATAACAATCTGCAGGATTCTTTTTCGTTGACTTCTAAGCTAAGGGAAAGACTTGACTTGTGTTGTCAAATGTTTCTTCAGACTCAGCCTTTTAAATTCATGTGAAATTTCCTCCCAACTCTAGGTGTAGTTTCCAGATGACTATAGGCATCATGGGTCTTGGAATGAATTTGTGAAAGTTTGGAAAACAGATGATGATTGTGATATGCATTGACTTAAAAATGTCATCTTCCCAAAGAAGAGAAGCAATATACTGTGACTCAGAGAAGACGTCAAATGAAAATTCCTTTGCTAGCATGGCCAGAAAGTCAGAGGAATGGCCCAGTGCCCACCACATTTAACTACTGTAGTTGTAAAATTGAAGTTTGGAAGGTTTAGTTCTTTGGCCCTGCAGTTTTCCATGTCTCCAGCTTTTTGCACCTTCCTCCACTCCATGCGTATGTATGTTGTTTATGAGCACAGATGATTACTGGCCTCCCAGTTTGGCTGGGGAGTCTGGTATTGTTTTCAGCCAATGACTTGTAAAGTCTATGGGAGGGGAAAATTGGTTCTTTCCACCTTGAGATGATGTCTTTTGGTTCTTGATATGTTATTGGTTTTGATGAATGTGTCATAGTCGCATTTCTGTGTTAAGAAAAAGGACATTGAGAACTCATGCTGATAGACTTAATGAATGATATCAAATATAAACTGCCTCGTTTTCTTGTTAGAGGACTGCAGTTTAGCTGGCAGAATGGTGAGGAATTGGCAAATTGGACCGGCACCTTTAATTTCACGGATGACGGAGCAGTGAAGAGTGGCAGTGACACAGGCACCAGGTACCAACACCCGAGGGAATGACTAAAGAGACCTCTCTCTGTTTGTATAAAGCATAACTTGAGTGCAGGCTGTATGAAAAATGAGATTTGCAACCTTCTTTGGCTGCTTGGTACTACTCCCCATGGCACAGAAGATGCCAGGGATACACACACGCTGTGCTGTTTAACCCCTTCAAGGCTTTGGGGCCATTTTGTAATATGCCATATTCACCTGTGCAGTACACAGGATGGGGACTTCCATGTCCTGGTCTCTCCTATTTCTGTTCTCCCACCAATGCTATGTGTCAATGTGACAGTGACAGTTTGGGAGGGTGGGACTTGGGTGAAGAATGTCCCAACATGACAGTATTGATGCACACAGAGGACACTGGCCCAAGGCTTCCTTTATAAGAGAATATGTATTCTAAAATACCCATAGTTTAAATTGAAATCCTTCCAGGGCCTAGTAGAGAAAAATGTTCTATATAGATAAGACTGTAGTATTTCCTTTATTGACACTGCTTTTAAAATCTGAGAAGCACTGATGTGCTGTTGAACTTTTTGTACTGATTTGTGGCAGGATCCTTTTGACTGGCATGTATCTGAAGGGTCATGGAGAGCCATGTGCATAGTGAGGAAACTGGCTATAGTCGTGCCTCAAGAGCTCCATAGCTATCACAGGCCATCTGCATAAATACAGGTACAGGTACAGGGTGAATAATTGGGGTATCTTCCTGGAACCTCAGTTGTAGAAGTTAAAAGTCCTAAGTCATGTATAGTATCAAGTTCAGTAAGTAGCAGGGATATTTTAGAAAGACTGTAGGTGAAAGAACAAATAAAATGAATTAAAATAAGTTTACAATTAATACCTATGTGTAAATAAAACACTCCCTGGTTAAATGACATATTTTGTTTAAAAAACCTTCATTGTGTTAACTGTACACCACTGTAGCTGTGGAGTTGATAGCATTTCAAAGGCAAGCAGAAGTGCAAAGCCTGACCTGCCAAAACCCATCCAGCGTCACTGAATCACAGCAATGCTGCAATTCCTGTTGCTGTAACCTGATCCTGTATGAACAGTACTTGCTGATTTAACTAGTTAAGGTTCTTTAGAAAATGAACCAAAGTAGGCTGCAATTTTTCACTCAGAGGAAGGGAAAAATGGTTAATTATCTATGTATGTTGCTATCTATCTATCTATCTATCTATCTATCTATCTATCTATCTATCATCTATCTATCTATCATCTATCCTTTTGTTGCCTTCTTTGTGTAGTCTGTAAAGTCTCCAGTTTAGGCCCTTGGCATATAAAAGAAGTGAATGTAGCATAAAGATGTGAGAATATTAATAAGTATAGATTTCCCCCTCTATATACTCTTTCTTGTCAGAAACAGTGAAGCATCATTGCTTGCAGGATAGGGAAGCAAAACTCTTGACTGCAAAATACATACTATGTGCAAGGCACTGAATGCCACTACTATTCTTAATATGTTTAGCCTCTTGACAGACAAAGAGGTTCAGGATGCAGGTGTTTTTTTTATACAAACAGGCTCAAGCTGCACAAGTTAGACAAAAATTTCAAAGGTTATAACATCAATAAAAGATGTCAGTTTCAAAGTCTATGTCGTGTTAATGACTATGGATCTGAAAGAGGGGGATTTTGAGTTAAAGGCTGCAACACACATTGCACATAAGTGTGTTGTGGATTTTATTTATACATTTGTCTACTGTCTGAAAGCCAAGAATATAATAAAATAAAATAGAACTGTATTATATATATTATATATATAATTTTATATATATATAATATATATATTAGAACTGGAGGTGAGAGTGTGGTGAGTACTGTGTCATAAATTGTTTACTATTTACCTTTAATCACCTTTCTTGCTGTGTCATCACTAGACATCCTCTGAGGGTCTTAATCTGACACCCCACTTCAGGCTGTTGAAATGAATTGAAAACAAGCCTTCCTGTGATGAATAATTCTTTCAACCAAATGGAAAACTTGCAGACTGCATTTTACTGACCTGATTTTACTTGTATATATTTATAGGTCTCCAGAGAGATGTCTAAAGTGCACAAAACTATTTATACGTCTGTGGTATTAACCCATGTATATTCTACAACTACTCTTTATGTTTTAATTATGTAACTTAATATATAGTGTAGAGACACTGACAACTCATTCTGTAGGAGTGATTTGTTGGATAAAAATGAAGGACTTTGAAAGCAAAAGCACACTGAGAGAATAAAAGTGCATTAGAATTACAAGATAGCCGGTCTTCACAAGAGTAGTGTCCATATCAGAACAGTAAAGATTAAACGTCGCATGAAAATTGTAAGTAGGAAAGAAACAAAGAATGTCATGTTATTGATCTCAAGATAAGCTAATTCAGACCTTAACTGATGTACAAAGTTAAAGAGTGGCTTGCAGTTGGAATGTGTTTACTGTGCAGGGGAGTTCATTACACAGCTTCAGAAAATGAGCCATTTTTTTGTGCCATTTGCTTGAGCCATTGCTCAAGCAAAAATACCTTTTGCTTTTTATCTTTCACTATGTATTACAAATCTTACAACATTCTTGTGGGGTGTCATGGTTTAAGCCCAGCTGGCAACCCAGAAAACATGCAGCCGTTTGCTCACTCCCCGTCTTCTTCCCCCCAGTCCCGAAGGGATGGGAAGGAGAATTGAAATAATGTAACTCCAATGGGTTGAGATAAGAACAGTCCAGTAGCATGTAGCACACAAACCACTGCTGCTACCACCAATAATAGTAATGATAAGGGAAATAATGAGGGAAAAGAATACAATAGCTCGCCACCCACCGACTGATACCCAGCCCGACCCAAGCAGTGATCTAGCCCTTGTGGGTAACTGCCCCCAGTTTATATACTGGGCATGACGTGCTGTGGAATGGAATACTTTTTTGGTTAGTTCTGCTGAACCCAGGACATGGGAAATCAGGTAAAACGTTCTACCTGGTGCAGTCCTAGAGCCTTGATTCCTCTGTTGTCTTTTTAATGTTTTACAATTTACTGGGGTTTTGAGTCTTCATGCTTAAAGCATTTTCTGCTGCCAAGAAGCTGTCTTAGTGATATGATGATCTTTCTGTTATATTGGTTGGGTTATGATGTTCTCTGCCACTGGTCCGAGTTGAAAATTTCAATGTAAGACTTAGGTGTTGACACCACAGAAGCCTTTCACAGGTGAGAGAAGACATGAGCTTTATGCTTTTGGGCCTGTCAATTTGTACAGTGAGTTCTTCAGTATGACAAATCTGGAGCTTTGTCCCCAGTGGCTACAAAATAGATGTCTAATCAGTTGGATTCATCAAAATCACATTTTTCAGACAAAATCGCATTTTTCAGTAAGGCCTTGGGCCATCAGACCTCATTGGCCAGGACAGCAGCTGAAAATGTACCCACTGCTGCTTGTCAGCAACTGGTCATGTTTTGATACAGCTACTGTGAAAATAAAAAACACCAAAGTGTACCTAAAACAAGAATTCGGTATACTCTCCAATAAATCATTCTAGGTGACACATTTTACAGTAGGAAAACCTCTAAACAAAGATGCATGGCAATCTGTGGGAGAGATGACCTAGAAAGCACAGGGGGTAGTGGTGTTGATTTGGAAGTATGGTCTGCAAGGTGGGCTTATCAGATGTGGGTGAGCAGCCTGCAGATGTACCCTGGATTTTGCTATGTCATTTAGGGCTGTTTCTGCTTTAGCTCCTGCTGTTACACCTGCAGCTGTTGCAGCAGAGCTGTATTGGGTAGTATATGAGACCAGTTGTAGAGAGAGTAAGAGGACAGATGAGAAGGGAACAGCGTTAGCATTAGCTGATTAGCTGGAGTGGCTGTTTGCTCAATTCATACTGCTGTTGTGGTATTGGGTAGCAGAGCCAAACAATCCTCAAATGATAAAGAAAAGGCTCTGGGAACACCTAAGAGCAGCTTCCAGTACCTGAAGGGGGTCTACAAAGGGAGAGGGGCTTTGGACAAGGGCCTGTAGGGACAGGCCAAGGGGAATGGCTTTAACCTGCCAGAGGGGAGACTGAGATGAGCTCTTAGGCAGAAGCTCTTTGCTGTGAGGGTGCTGAGGCGCTGGCACAGGGTGCCCAGAGAAGCTGTGGCTGCCCCATCCCTGGCAGTGTTCAAGGCCAGGTTGGACACAGGGGCTTGGAGCAAGCTGCTCTAGTGGAAGGTGTCCGTGCCCGTGGCAGGGGTTGGAACTGGATGAGCTTAAAGATCCCCTTGAACTCAAACCACTCTGTTAATTCTGTGATCTGTGTGTTGAGATGTGAAGACAGATCAAGATCAGAATGTCAGTGCCACTTTGCCAGGAGCTGTCAAAGTCATTATGAAAAACATATCCTCAGGGTATCACAGCTATGGTCAACTGTACAAACATGTAAACTGTCTGTGAATTTAGGGGAGCAGATCAAACAGGAAATCTAGAAATGGAGCACCTCTGAGATTTGACAGATGGGTGAATACACTTTTCTAAGGTTACTTGTGAGGTACATATAGGTATCAATGAACTGCTTTTAAAGGACAGAAATATGAAAGCCACTCCTCTTCTCTGGAAGATCACACGAATTTAGGGCTGGTTCATGGAAACACTTTTGTTGTTTTGTTTTTTCTAATTAAAAATCTTCAATTTGGAAGATAAGCAGGCTATCTTGGGAAGCTGACTTTGTCTTGGTGGATGGACATTTCTGATGCTGTTTATTATGAAAATCCAGACAGATTTGTCACACTGTAAAGAAACAAATCTAGCCAAGCCTTTCAAAATATCCTAGGTGGATAATCAGGAGGTTCATGGGTTAATAGCTTTTAACCTCAATTGCTTGAATCTCCCGGGATACATGAGCTCTTGTACAAGAATTACAGCTCTTGATTTTATTTTTTTTTCATTACTCTGGTTCTTCTAGAAAGAAAACCAGCCTTGCATTAGAAATGCCATTTCTGTCTTTAGCTTCCAGCCACTGGATTTTATTTTTCCTCGCTATACTGTATTAAAAAGCTTCCTGTCGCTACTAATTGCTTCCTGGTACAGTGTTGCCCTACTCAGTCACCATATGTTTAGATTAAGCTTCATACGCCTCTCATACTTTTTAGAACCCAACTAATTTCTGCAGGTCCTTTTGTAACTCCCACCAACATCTCAAACCCTCAGAGATGAAATATCAGAACCGGATGCAGTAATTCAGAAGAGCCATTACCACATAGTGCATACAAAGATGTATGACCATTTTCTCTTGCTTATATTTTATTTTTTTTACATGACAGTTTATAGTGACACATTTTATTCACAACTGCAACCATATACTGAAAGTTCATGATCAGTTAGACATCTACTACATCAGGTAGCATTATAGATGAAGATGGTAAAGTGGTTTAAACCACTTAATTCCAGTGACATTGGCATCAA
Source organism: Pezoporus wallicus (assembly GCF_028554395.1). Taxonomy (NCBI): domain Eukaryota; kingdom Metazoa; phylum Chordata; class Aves; order Psittaciformes; family Psittacidae; genus Pezoporus; species Pezoporus wallicus. The sequence continues at coordinate 2,737,247 of NW_026637482.1, forward strand.
CGGCTGGTCACCAGGAGAAGTGAAAACCATCTTTTTTTTGTGTTTGTTGTCGCCAAGGAGGTAGTCGAATAATTTAACGAACCTACGTAACAGAACACTTGTTGCTTCTCCCTCTTTCTTTGTGCCCACCGCACCTTCTCTTTCAGCTCTGTCTTTCAAGCACCATCTTGTAGTGGACCAGTCAACACAACTCTCAAATGGCAGAAACACACATGCAGCAGTGTGATTTTTTTGTGCTGCAGCCCGAGTGAAGTGAAAATTAATCTAAGGACATAGAACATTTCTGCTTCACTTGCCAACTGTGAGAGCAGGGGGATCTCATTTAACATCGGTATGCCCAGGTGTTTTCTTTTGCAAGGTACAGTATGAAAGGTTGTTATGAGTTCCATCAACTTCAGAGACTGCTCTTGTTCTTGGTGGTAGTCATAGACACTGTGCAGCATCTATGAGAGCAGAGCCCAAGGTCCCTGTTTCTGCCTGCCATGGACTTACCTGCCGCTCACAGAATCATTTAGGTCAGAAAGGACCTTCGAGAGCCTCTACATCAACTTCTTTATCTACCAAACTGGGATTGTGCCTTCCAAACGAGGTCAAAGTAATCTTAGGAGAATATGCCATGTGAAGTGGTAGGATCCATTCTTTGAGGGGAGAAAGCTCACTATATTGATGTCAGACCCTTAAACCTTTTGACTAAATCTTGTAGGTTTTGAAGTTGTTACATAGAAATATTAGTAGAAGCAAAGTGATTTAGTCACAATGTGCTCTCTGATGAACTGATTTCAATGCCTAATTTGCTTTGCTCTGGATGAGTTTTCCAGAGCCCTTATAGTGATGATATGCTCCACCTCAGCTACAGCAGTTTGAAGATCCCATTGTAGCCTAGTCAGATGAATGTGAATCCTCATGTGCTTTGGGGAATGTGCTCTGGAACACTTGCTATGTACCTGAGTAGTGGTGGTGAAACTAGACCTGCGGCTGGCCATGGATCTGCCCAGACTGATGAGCGCAGGCATTGCTAATTGGACAGTACTCTTAGTATTTAGCAGAAGCCTGCACGACTTGGTTCATTTATTCTCATCTCTTAGTCACTGGATAATGTATATTTTTGGAAAGATCTTTGTTTTTCCTGCAGGGTAGGTGGAATCCTTCCTGTTACACTCTGTTCTCTTGCAGCATAAGTGCTGCAGCCTCACTGCAAACCGTGCAGAACTAGTACTGCAGGAATGAACAAAATGGAAAGGCAGCTTGTGCAGGAGAAAATGCTCTTGTTTAAAAGATGCTTAACACCCAATTGTATTTTAAAACCTTTGTTCAATATATCAGACAAATCAGTGCCTCAATCCAAGTGTCACTTTAAGGCAGGATTGAAGTCCCAGGCTTTTAAGTTCATGTAGCCATGATCAAGAAAAGCTTACTTTTGATCAAAGCAGGAGTAACCCAGCTGGAGATGATCAAAGACTTAAGAGTTAGCTGGTGTACTGGGAAACCAAATATGTCTTTCGCTAGCAAGCTCAGTAAGCTGCTCAGCTGGAAGTGAGGTTGCAATGGGAGACATGAAGGTTGGAAAAGAAGTAAGGCTCAGTCAAAAAAAGGAAAATTACAGAGTGAATAGCATCTCATTTCTGGGCATTCAGTGCTGAGAGCCATAAAAAAGTGGTGTCCTCTCTGAGCACTTGCAGCTTGTGTGGTGTTCAGATAGAGCATCTGATGCTTGGATTTAATGTGGATTTGAAAGCAACAAATGACTTGCATGGACACAGAGCAGTGAGCCATGGGAAAACGCAGTCCCACATGCAACTGTGCTATTTGCTGCGATTCCCTATTATGAAGAATCATGGATTATTGTGTTGGTTTTCCAGTAGGCTTATGACCTTCTATGGGTAAAAGCAGTTTAGATCTCAGAGGGGGAAGTGAAGGCAGTGCAGCGACAGGATATTTTGCTGGAGACGCATCAACTCTGTTTTATGGATATAAAACATGACTGTGATAAAAGTGAAACACAGCCCTTTTCTGTAGCACAAGGAGTAGTGTAGTCAGGTTTGTCACTTGTCACTACTCAAGAGCATAAGTCAAAATAAACTGCACTACACCCTTATATCTTAGGTGGATATCACGCTGAGGAAGATGATGAGGAGGACAGTTCCCATTTGTGCTAATTAAGCTTTCTGACAGGCAACTACTTTCACAGGGAGCTACATGGTTTAGAGTGGGAGTTAATAAGCAGAAGCAGCACTCAGAGCCTAGGGAGTGGGTGAGACTGATGCTTCCTCTGGGAGAGCATGTGGGGCTGGTCCCCAAACACTCCCAGCAGGACCAGACCCTGCTGAGTGGAGGAGCTGTGTTTAAAGGACATCCGCAGGGGCTGAGGGAACCCGTGTTCCTTGTGCTAGAACCTGGTGTGCAAAAGCTGTGTTCTGGAGAAGTGCAACATGAAGCACTTCTGCTGGAAAAGGTTGGCCAGTGCTCCAGGAACCTACCTCTACTAGTTTGCTTCAGTGTCTGTAGCGAGAGGGGGGATTGCTGTGAAGCAAATAAATACATGGACAGCTCTCTTAGGAGAAAGAAAATAACCTTTTTCTAATAGTCTATTGACCAGATACTGTCTTGCGAATTCCTTGATGCTGATGTAGCATCATTAATGGTGGCAACCTTGGTGCTGCAGCATCAGTAGCGTTAACACTAAGGAGGCGTAGTGCCTGACTGTCTGCTTCAGATGTGGTTTTGGGGCTTATGAATGACAGCTCAGATGATGATTATTCAATGGCTTAGGCACACTGAGTTATTTTCAGTTGAGCTTACCCTGTGGCCAGTAGCATCTTCTCCGCACTCAGTGCAGCTGCAGGAAGCACGTGTCCCATTGGCAGTGTGTCATCTGGCCTGTTTCATGGATCCTCCTGCACTTCCCTAACGTGGCAAATGGTCAATTTGACACTCCCAATGACTCTGCTGGAAAAGCTGGAGCTACTGTGAGAGTTAGAGACTTGCAGGACAGTTCTGTGCTTTTTGAAGCTGTAGCGTAATGGAATAACTCTCCTACAAGTGTAATGCTGCCTTGTAGATTTCCTTTCAGACCCAGAAGTGATTTATTTTTACCTTGTACTTTCATCGTTACCCTTCTGCCTCTGTGGTAACATGTCTTTTCTCATTTCTATTTTCAGTTTGTGGCTTGGGTATACAGGCAGTGATCAAAGGGAATGCCTGGGACTCAGGAAATTTCATCTCTGTTCCATAAAATGACATCTTTGTCTCCAGTACCACGGCCTGAAGCCAGCTTTCCCCTGCTGCAGCATTCCCATATGATAGCATGTGCTGTCTAGTATCTGAGCTGCAGTTCTCTAAGCAGCAGAGCAAGAATTGCGCAGGAAAGATAAAAATACACATTAATCTAGATTTCTTCCATTCTTACCTGTCCTTAGACACAAACAGGTTCTGAAATCCAGAGTTATGTGGAAGGGCAAAGTCAAGGCTGACAGATATTGCTTATGTCCCAAGAGGTAGGAGTGGTGTGTAATGTGCTGAGTGTTGCATTTGGATGTATATCTGCCACTAGCTAACATGTAGAACATGCACATTCAGGGTCCCAGCCTTGTCTGACTGAAAGAAATAAAGAATGGTTACGCCAAAATACAGTAGGAAAACAGTATTGCAGAAGGACAAAAAAGTTTGTCTGGACTAGTAGCCAGAGGGGACTCCTTCACCGCTGTATAATTCTGTGACCAGGAATAAGTCCTGTGGTGTTGGCTCCTGAGAGAGAGATTTCAGTTTAGTTTATTCTGTTAATTTTATCTGGAGTACATCCACACAAGGCTTTGGCCTGGTGCAGCCTGGTGAGTTTTTAATCTAATCTCAGTTGGAGCAGCTTTCGAGTACAGAGGTTGCTCAAGTCCAGCTCAACAAGCCATGCACACAGAACATGTGCCAGTGCAATGGGTCTCAGCTACTCTTTAGTGAAGGCTGAATGCCCAGGTGAATGATTGAGTTGGAAGAAGAACCCAAGCCTTTTGGTGAGAGTCCAGATGAAGGTTCATGTTACGTGAACTGTATCTCCTTTCTGGAGGCTCTGGAAGTCTTCTCACAGATTTGTCACTTTTGTGGAGTGCTATAAGTACTATAATTTCATAGAATCATGGAATGGGTTTGGGTTGGAAGGAACCTTAAATCTCATCTAGCTACAAGCCCGTGCCGTGGACAGGGACACCTTCCACTAGAGTAGGTTTCTCCAAGCCCCATCCAACCTGGCCTTGAACACTGCCAGAGATGGGGCAGCCACAGCTTCATTGCCTTGAAGAATATGCCAACAAATTTCCAAATAGTCACATCTTTTAAAGATTGCTGAGCTATTTGGTTTGGTTTTTTTCTTTTTCTGACAGTAATCAGATTATCTCTTTATTAGGAATCTATGATGTTCTCCTCCTGCCAGATTCTAGGCATAGGCTTCCTCCTTTCAGTCTCAAGGTTTTTGCCCCTCACTGGATCACAGAAATGGTTGGTTTGGGATTTTTAAAAGCTGAGGTGGTGAAAACCTCAGGAAGAGGTGAGGGAGACACTTCCTAAAGCAGCCTCTGACAAGACAGAGATGTTCCTAGTTGGTAGCAGATTGCTTTGGGAGGCTCTTTGACTTCTTCCAGTCAAATACTATAGTCCCTTTCTCCCTTTTATGGGCTTCTCTCTTCCCTGCTTTATCACATTGGTGTCTGGATGTACTTAGAGGGCAAAATTCAGAAGCTGCTTGCTTTTAGATGCTTCTGGCCTTTGGATGCCCTGTTGCAGATACCTGGAGATGTTTTCTGGACACTCTCCCTTCCTACAGTTCCTGGGGGGTGTGTAAGTGCTTAACACTTCTCCAGAACAGATCAATTTTGAATTCCCCGAAATTTTGATCTTAACTACAAACATGAACTAATAAGGAAGCTAAAAAGTCTTTCCTACTTAGGGATCATATATTCAGAACTGAACAGACATTTGGGTCAAACATGGTATTATTTTAAAATGACAGAAACCCAAAATATTACATTTCCAGTGATAGTTTAAATAAAGCTCTTCCAGGAATCTTGTGTTTTTCTTTCATATTGAAAATCCAAAGCATAGTTTGGAGTTACAGCCTCATGAATTCTGAGAATTTAAAGGATTCATCAAAATAACTTGCTCTAACCTTTATCATAATACCTACTCCTCCAGGTTGTTTCCTTGTATTTCTTCATTATGCTCACAACTGCTATGTGGGTATGCACAGGTTTTAGGTATTAGGTTTTAATACAGACTTCTAATGATAAATGGTGAAACTGATACAGAGCTTGGTTTAAACCCTAAATATTTTTTGTCATTTGAATACAATCTCTTTGAATTCACTGCACAGCCTGGGCTTTCTCTGTCCCCTAAACATGAGTAGCTACCACTGTGTTTTGTTTCCTCTTCACTCCAGTCTGATGGCTAAGGTAGAGGAATTTAACAACAACAACAAAAAAAATGTCAATACTTTAATTAAGAATAGCACTGTCATTTGTTCTGAGCATTCAAATCCTTTTATTCTCAAAGCCAACTCAGTTTTTTGGAGAAGAAAATCCCAGGTTCCCATCCCCTCCAAATATACCAAACGAGTAAATCCCAATTAAATTCCCAAATGCATAGAGCTATGCAAGTCTCCACAGACAAGATGCAACCTCCAGCACTTTGCTTTCTACCCAGGAGCAAACTTTAAGGTACTCTTTTCAGCATATTCAGACACCAAAGGATGATGGGAGCAGTGTTCCTCGGGTCCTCGGTGCTTTTCCCTGACTTGCAGTGGCAACTGTCACATGCTGACTGCTGGAAAGGTATTTGATCCTTGTTGGTGCCTATAAAAGAGATGAACTCCTGTAGAGATGGCCAAAGTGGACATACATGGGTGGCTGTTCTGCCATCAGCAATGACATCTGTGTTTCAATGTGAAGTAATAACGTGCCTATGGGCCAGATAGCATAGTGTAAAGTTAGGCAAAAATCATAACTAACAACGTTAAGCAAACTGTTGTTGATGGGTAAAGAAGTATGCTAGTCTAAGCCCTATTTGCAATCTTTCTTCTTGTTCTTCTTCAGGTATTTTGAGTTTTATGAAGGACCTTTGGAATACAACTCTACTAAATGCTTGGAATTACGGCATGACATCATTGAGGTGAAGGTTTTATCTATGTAAGTATGAATGAATGCTTGCTAAAAAGAATCATAGAATCTTAGAATCACCTTGTTTGGAAAAGACCTTGAAGATCATCAGGTCCACCATTGCCCTGGGCAGCCTGTTCCAATGCGTGATTACTTGCTCTATGAAGAAATTTTTCCAAACTCCAGTCTAAACTTGCCCTGGTGCAGCTTGAGGCCGTTTCCTCTTGTCCCATCCCTTGTTCCTTGGGAGCAGAGCCCAGCCCCTCCTGGCTCCATCCTCCTGTCAGGCAGTTGTAGGGAGCCATCAGGTCCCCCCTGAGCCTTCTCTTCTCCAGACTGAACCCCCCAGGTCCCTCAGCCGTTCCCCATCACACTTGTGCTCCAGGCCCTGCTCCAGCTCCATTGCCCTTCTCTGGCCCCTCTCCAGCACCTCAATATCTCTCTTGTAGTGAGCGGCTCAGAACTGAGCACAGGATTTGAGGAGCAGCCTCACCAGTGCCCAGTACAGGGGGATGATCACTGCCCTGGCTCTGCTGCCATACTGTTGCTGATACAGGCCAGGGTGCTGCTGGCATTCTTGACTGCCTGGACACAAGCTGCTCATGTTCAGCTCTGTCAGTCAGCATCCCTGTGTCTTTTTCCATGAGCAGCTTTCCAGCCACTTTTCTCCAAGCCTGGAGCATTGAATGGGGTTGTCATGACCCAAATGCAAAGGTTACTTTTCAGGTAGGATGAAAATTATAACTTACAATGACATTGTCAAAACATACAAGGCTCAAGAGATCCCATCAATAGGTATTGCATCAGAAATTCCTGAGGTTATCTTATATGTACAAGTAGTGACATCAAAGTTTGACCTGAGGTCCATTTAAAAAAAAAGGAGGCTTTTCACATACATTGAGGCATTTTAATCAGACCCGTTATCATTCTTTGGAATAAAAACCAGTGTAATACTCAATACCAGGTGATTAAAGAATAAGAACAGCCAGAATGACTCACAGCAAGAGTAAGAACAGCCAGAATGACTCATAGCTCTATCAAGGACAATGGCCAGTAGCAAAGGCTATGAAATTAAATGAAAAGGTTAGCTGTACCTGATAACATATAGCGTCATGGGGACTTGCTGGGTGGTAGATCGTGACTAGACTACAGTAATCAGAGCAGACAATAGACTTCTCTGTTAATTTGTTTAGATCTTTTCTGAGGCCATTTGTACTTTTGACCGCCTCGACCAGCAATGAGTTCCACAACTTAATAACACTCAGTAAAAATGATGAAAATGTAATTAACACAAACAACAAAATACCTGGAATTTGTCTTTTGTGGTCCGTTCATCAGGAAACTAATGAGTTGAATGAGATGCATCCATGAAGCCATAGTGATGGAATAGGGCCAAAAAGTGAGGTTGCCAATGAAACTCATTGGGCAGAGCATAGCAAAGTATTTTTTATGTTGTCCTTTTGTATTTTCAGCATTGCACTGAGTTTAGGTGCTGGAATTATACCTAATCCCTTACATATCTAAAACCACTGGGTTAGTAATCTTACAATCTACAAACTTTATTAAGTTCTGTAAAACACACTGAGAATCTCAGCTGAAAATGCAGCTATGCAAGTGCATAGCATTAAGCAACGGAGGCTACAGAAAATCAATTTGTTTCTCCAGGTGTGCATGATTTAGAACATGTTTCCCTCACTGATTTCATGCACAGAAAAATGTAGGTTATGTCCTTATCTTCTGCATTTGGTACTGGATGGAGGGAATACACAACTAACAAATTTGCACTGCTTGCTGACTTGCAGTACTTAAACATAAATAGAAAGAATGAGAATGTCACACTTCTGCCAGTGTTTTGCTGAAGATGGGGAGTTTTTAATTGTTTTTCTGCATACTTATCAGATGGTACAGTAATTACTAATTTTTCTTCTTCATTTTATCCACTGGCACATAGAAGGTAGTACACTCCTGCTCAGCTATAGTTAGCCTTGCTTTTATGGAGATGCCATTTGACATTAAGCTTTTTTACTATGCTTGGTTCTTCTGATGTGCCTGCTTCTAATGTGCTACATTTCCTAACTCAGTCCTCACAGTAATGGAAGATTTCCAAGTTAATGTGCTCTGGTGGGCTACAGAAAGTACAGTATGACCTAATTCCTGGGAATTCCTAAGTTCTACTCACTTTAAATATATAATTATCTTAAAAGTGTTTGCTTTATTCAAACATCCAAAGCCCTCCCAGAAGACAACTCATTAAGACCTATCAGTCTTAAAGTAATTTCAGACTTCAGAATTTCCTAGCCTGATTATGAAATTGCTCCCTAACTCTAGATATTTCCAAGGCCTTCATTATCCCTGTTGTCTAAATACATATATGAACTCTAAGGTTGAAGTGGTTGGAATTGATGATATCACCAAAAATATGTCATATCAGCCTAGTAGACATAGGAATGTCATTTTTTGGATATAATTAAAAGTATGTTTGCTAACAGAGAGGGAGGGAGAGATCCTTATGTAAAGAGCTTTTCATGTCCTCTTGCGGTCACAGGTGCTTATCCCTACATGTGTACTCTTGCAGTTTATAAAATGGATTTAGCAACTGTGCTGTTCTGTAGCATCTCACAGATTAAGATAACCTCACCAAAATGTAATGGTAGTTGGCCAAATTATCTGAAGTATCCTCTTTTCCAGTACCTCCTCTGCTGGACCCATCTGCTAGGTGCAACTTTCCTTCCCAAAGCTGCTGTAGTTGCCAGACACTCATTAGCTTCCCAGCAGACTGTGGACAGACATGCATTAGATGCTTCTTGCTTTATATTGCTTTTTTTATCCTGAAGAAATGAAGAGTGCCTGTCAGGGAATAGAAACCAGGCCCAAATATCTGAAGAGGTCCATCTATACTTGTGTTTTCATGGTTTTTCATTCATACTACATCTGAGCAGAAGAGGAAATAAAAATACTAAGATGTTGCTTTCACTACACTTTCAAAAGCATGGTCCCCTGGCTGCAGCTGTTTTAGGAAATGAAGCCTTTGTAATTTAATTTTCTTTCTGTTTATATTTTAGGGTGAAACAGACTGAATTGTTTGACAGGTGGAAGAACCTACAGATGTGCAAATGGGAGATGAATGTCACAGAAGCTAATTTATTAAAGTAAGAATTGTCCACATTAATAAGGCTGAATAAGATTTACTTTAAGTTTAGCTTCCTGTAGCTACCCATACCTTTGTGTGGCATGTGGATCAGTGTTACCAGGAGAGGCAGGGAATTTGGTATAGGAAAGACTTCCAGGTATGATTCAGGCAGAAGTGAGGAAGAAGCCAAGCCTTAATGGCTGCGCCTAATGCATCAGCCTAACTCTCTGGTGGTGTAAAATTGATAACATCATTGGCAAGACATCTAATTTGTCCCTAAAAATACTCAAATGGGATTTTCCTGTTGTGGTTTAGATACTGTCAGACACTGTTTATGACTTTTTAATTTATTTTTTTATTAAAAGCTGTTACTCCCTGACTGTCTAGATATGTTAACTGGTCTTTGGAGACCTCTGTGGCCAATTACTGTAGCACTCTGTCTTCCTTCATGTGACTTCCTCTTTGCTGAAGATCCACCATGGTGCTTTCAAAGTACAACTTTTGAAACTGGAGTTGTGAAAGCAATAGTAGAATGAAGCCAAACCCATATTTGAATGCTGAATGTTGATATATTTGAGGCCAAATTTGAGCAGATCTAGAGAAAACACATTATTTCAGAGTAAGTGGAATATAGACTGGTTAAGTCACTGGCAAGATCCAGTGCTGTTGTTTAGAATAAGGCCCCACAATTTTCTTCTGAATTGTCTTACATGATTCCAGGAACTAGCTGTCATGAGTTAATGAGAGAATGTGAAAATGCATGTCCTGAGTTAGTCATTAACATCTTTAAAAATAACTAATTGTTAGTCCCAGGCTCATAACAGTTTTCCCAACGTGAGCGCCACACAGGAGTTTTTTTAGGGTTTTTAGTATACTTTTTTTTTCTGGAAGTGATTTGATGGGCAATTATCAGAGCCCGTATTGAAGACAGGAGCCATTCAGGATTAGAGCCTACCATCTTGAAGACTGTTTGGAGTAAGGGAACTACTGATTGTACCCAGAATGAAGCATATTAAAGTGTGGAGAGGAGCACATTGAAATAAGGCGGCCACTGCAGAGGTAGGGACAGTCAAAGAGGACTATCTAAGGAGGACCATCGTTCTGTCTCAGGCCACTAGCACTAGCACATTAGGCAGGGTGCATTGTGCTATACATCCTATACAGTGCATTGAGACTTGTCTGCTTAGCATCCATCTGTTGGGGCCACATCATATTCCTGATGCGTATATACAAGGTCAAAGGCAAAACTAAGAACTTTAAAGTTTTTTTATAATCACAGTTTTTGTAACTCACAGTTGTCTGGTAAATGGGGTAGTGTCTTTAGGTACTGCTGTGTTTAAGTCCCTGCCTTGCCAAGTTTTCCACATTCCCAGATGAATACTTTAACCCCTACGTTTGCTGCCCAGTGATGAGTAAATAGTTTACAAGAGGTGAAAGACCTCTAAAGCAGAGAGGGACTAATTCATTAGGATGGTTTGTAGAGGCAGAAGCTCAGCTTCCAGGTCTGGAGCAGGGCATAATTTGCACATGTATTTCCTTCAGTCTAGAAAAGGCAGGTATAGAGATCTCATTTCTCCTTTTCTTTTTTTTCCTTTTTTTTTTTTTTCCCATAAATTACTTTCTCAGGGAAAATGTCACGGAATCTGAAATTTTCTAAAGGAAAATCTAGCAAACTAGCCAGGGATGGAGCTTTCACAACTTCCCTGGGCAACCCATTCCAGTGCCTCACCACCCTCACAGTAAAGAAATTTGTCCTTATATCCAATCTAAACTTCCCCTGTTTAAGTTTGAATCCGTTACCCCTTGTCCTATCACTACAGTCCCTAATTAAGTGTTCCTCCCCAGCAACCCTATAGCCCCCCTTCAGATACTGGAAGACTGCTATGAGGTCTCCATGCAGCCTTCTCTTCTCCAGGATGAACAGCCCCAACTTTCTCAGCCTTGTTAGGAGTAGTAGTAATTGCAAATCCTAAATCATCCTTGATCTTATTTCTCTCTTTAATTTTACAGGTCTACTTTGTCAAAGTGTTGCAATGCCCCTGCCTTTCTGTTCACCACCCAGAAAAATACTCCCTTGGGAACTAAACTGAAGTATGAGGTGGATACTAGTGGAATCTTCCACATCAACCAGGAGATCTTCAAAATGTTTCCGAAGGTGCCTCATTCTTCTGCCCATTTGAAGAATCAACTTCACTCTACTTGCTGCATTAGATACTATAGCCAAGCATTTAGCAGTTGGCTGGCTGACATTTCTACAGACTTCATTGCTTTTACTTTGAAAATGTTTATTTTTTATATGATATTTTAGTTGATTATCCTATTGTCTATTTGTCAACTGCTCTAGTATGCAATATAGATATATTTTCCTGCAGTATATTACTGACCTAGTAGCAAAATGGCTAATGAAATAAGTTAAGAAAGCTGAATAAAAGAGGCACTTATTGATCACAACTTTTTAAAGGGTAATATTCATGTACAGTAAATCCAACATTTGGGGTAGACCTGCTTTTTTGAGGGCATGATTATTTTATAGTTCATATTCACAAAGACAGACTATTTTTATACTTATTTCTGTTTCTAGTTTATCTGTGAACAGGCTGCACAATTTTTAAATATATTCATCATTATGATTATTCAAAATTTTTTCATCAAATAATCTTTGAAATTAGGGCCATTCAAAATTATAAGCATGTGGCAATTCCCGTTACACATAGTGACTGATACGCAGAAATGGGTTTATGTGACTGCTGATTTACCATGGGGCACACCTCATGAATTTAAAATGGCATATTTGGAGGGGACAGCTGAAATTTATTCTTTTCAGAAAGTCAGAAAAATATTCAAGTTAAGTACTTCAATTTGTGCCATTAAAGTTGTCCTTCAGGGTCTAACCACTTCTAATCCATTTGCTTTTTGAGGACTATGAATAGGTAGGGTAGTGCTGTTATCTAAATGTACATGTGGGGGACTGGAGCAGAGCAGGGAACAGGCCTATATCCAGGAAAGCACTTTAGCATCTGAAAACATGCAAAGAATGGATACATCTAAGTCTAGGAGTATTATCCACAAAACCCTGCCTGACTGCACAGATGAATGCATGAAAGCCTACATACCTGCCTACACTTTTTGTTAGGACTCTTACAGCTGCAGTTATATTTAACCAGGTATGCCTTCAGGGTGCTTTGAAGGTGCTACCATGGGCCGAACTACCTTTGGGATTCCCTGGGCAGCTCCTATGTAGCTAAAGCCTTCCTCTGTGTAGGAGCATGGCTGTAGCATGGTAAATGTAGGAGATGAAGGGCTGAAAGGACAGGAGCAAGACTTTAAAGGCAAGAGCCTTGTGCTTAGTGCAGAGACTGAGCTTCTGACCTCTTTTTCAGTACTGCAAAGGCATTTTGTGTTAAGAAATCCCCGGATAAAGCAGAAGCAACTCTATATTTCCTCTCTGTGAGGCAGCTGCTGCTTTTCTCAGACAGGTGTAATTGCATGCCCTTTTGCCTCATGGCTTATGAATGCTGTGGAAAGATACTGGGAATATGCACCCAGAAATGTCATCCCACTATCGCATCTCTCTGTAGTTTGTGGTATGAAATTACTGATAAAATATGTATGTACTGAAACAAGTGCTCTCATGCTTACATAAGCACATCTCTACATATTCATAAGGTGTAGCATGGCTCGATTCTGCGTCACAGCCCTCTCACCCTAACGGCCCACTTCTCAGAGATGTGATTTTCACTCTCTCTGGCTTCAGCAGCAGCTGCATGTCTGCGTATGAAGACAGAATTTTGCTTGAAGATTACAGAAGGATGCATCCTACACAAGTCCAGAAAGGTGCCTGATTTTGGGCTATAGGCACTGCTGGTAGTACAAGTGCTGATTAATAATCATGGGTACTATTAGGACACTTAGTTCTAGCAAACACTGAAATCTGGTCTAGGTTCTGATAAATAGGTGTGGCCTGCTGTCTGACAGTGTTCTTGGGCTTTACTAGCTGGTCTGGAGTGAACAGATGTCTCAAAAGCAGGACATCAGAGCCCGAGGAGCTAGCAATTTGTAGGCAGCTCAGAAGGCAGTTCCTGTGGTACGCTGATTTTATGGTTCATGCCCTCATGTGGAAATCAAAAGGGAAAGCAAGTTTCTAAAATTACTCCATCCATTATTAAGTCTGGACAAAATCAGGTTATTGTTTTTTCCCCCCTCTGAGTTATTTGCCTATACTATATCTAATTGCAGAGAAAACAATCCTATTCATATGTACATCATGGGAATATTGTGGGACAGAACCAGTGTCAACTTCCTGTGATTAGTGTGTCTGCAGCAAGATGCAGCTGCACCAAAAAAAAAAAGGAAGAAGTAAAACAGAAACTCATTGCCTCCATGTTCTGGGATATTTAACTGATTCCTTGCTGTGATCTTGCAGGATATGCCGTACCACCGGTCCCAGTTTAAGAAATGTGCAGTGGTTGGGAATGGAGGAATTCTAAAGAACAGTGGATGTGGCCGGGAGATTGACAGTGCAGACTTCGTGTTTCGGTAATCACCACAGCACCAATTTCATTTTTGCCTGTTTCAATGACAAATAAAGGACTGAAAAGTTATTCTCTCTCACATGGAAACATGAGATTTGCCAGACTGGCAGTATCAAGCCTGCTTTTTGCACAAAAAGTAATGTTTCAAAAAAAACCCACCTACTGTATAATATTTATTTTAAAATTTGAGGAAGTATTTCTCCCTGATTCCGTATGGTTAATCACTGGTTTATTGATAAAGCATGATATCCTCTTTTGGAACATCCCCTGTGCTCAGGTTATGATTTATCCTTCCATGGACTTCAGCCTGTAAGCAACATCCTGTGGACATGATGGTTTTATTGTGCAGTGCTAAACCAGAGGCACAACCCCTGTTACGTGACAAGCACATAACATCTTGGTCAAATTGCTCCATGCTGAGCATCTCACATGTCTCAGAGTTGTGCTTCTGAGGTGGTGCAGAGCTCCACTGGAGTGGAGCTGGATAATGGGTGTTTCAGTAACTGGAGTCTCCAGGGTGTGCAGGGATGCCTGAATAACTTTGAAGGCTGTGTCTTTGTATTGTGCTCCCCAAGATATGTGGAGTTATCCAGGTTTTGCATAAACTAGGATGTCCTACAATATGTCCCTGGATAGCAGAGTTCAGCAGCACTTTTATCATCCTTAATATATATGGGAAAGATGTTTTAATTATTCATAGTCATGACTAATCCATCTCTAAATCCTGTTTAGCTCTTTGCCTGGGTCATGCCATATGACAGATAGATCACAGATTCATGACCTGTTCTGTAGAAGAGAATAATATTGGCCTATTTTCTGATCTTCGTTATGTTGCTGTTAGTTTAGAATAACCGTGCATAAATTAGTGAATTTATCTGATTTCATACCGGCAAAAATTAGGACATATTTTGGCTCATTGCATTCTTAATTTAATTTGGCATCAAATGATAAATAGAATTGTACAGGTCTTCCCTTCACTATTCATTGTTTTCAGACCCTTGTGATTTCCTCTTGTGATTACTTTATATGGAGCTATTGTTGTAGTTTTAATCTGTGAAACAGTCCAGGCTTTACGTAACTTGCTTCTTAAAAGCCTAGTATACCCCATATACATCACATAATTATTGTAGACTCCCTTCTATGGTATTGGCACACAGCTATCAGTATGGTTGAAAGGAGTGGTACATGTTACACATGGAAATGACAAGCTGATTAGAAGTGGAAATGTGGGCAGCAAATGTCATAATTCCTGTATAAGAACATTCAGTGGAGGTCCCTTTTTACCACTGTTACTCTTCCTAAAACTGTACCAAAACCAGATTAAAAAAGAGCTGATCGAATCACTATAGAACTTACTTAGAAATCGGATTGCTGTTGGTACTAGTGACTAACTAAACAGAGGCTTAAGTAGAACTGAAATATTAATAAATACATCCAGACTTATGCAAAAGAAATCCCTGGTTCCCCATCTCCAAAACGCATGGAATCAGCATTGTACACAAAGACATGCTTGTGTTTAAAAGCCTACGGTCTGCTGACATCAGTTTTAAAGCAAGGCCTGTGTTTAATGTTAGGTCTGTACACATTTGCCTTCCAGTCTAAAACCAGTCCACCGAACTGTCAGGAATCACTATCTTGGTCACCAGTGAAATAATTATTTGAAAGATTTCAAAAACAGCCCATGGGGCACTGCTAACATTTGGTGATAACTTCAGGACACCTGCAAAAATCTTCTGTAGTCCATAAGATCGTGGCCAGAAGGATACAAACAGTATTTTTCTATGAAATAAATTCTGATAGCAATTAATTATAGTACAATGGAATAGATAAACTGCGCACGCATGAGCTGCATTTACTGGTTGTTATTGTCTATCTCCATCTACTGGCCAGAGTAGAGATCTGTGGTGGAACGCTGGGTGCATTTAGAGATCCTCTATGCGGGGATGAATTTTTGGTCCTA
This sequence comes from Pezoporus wallicus, assembly GCF_028554395.1. Classification (NCBI taxonomy): domain Eukaryota; kingdom Metazoa; phylum Chordata; class Aves; order Psittaciformes; family Psittacidae; genus Pezoporus; species Pezoporus wallicus. Next base: position 2,753,006 of record NW_026637482.1, read on the forward strand.
GGACAAAAGTGCTGTTTATGAAGATTGTATCATTTTTGTGAGGAATTATCACTTTGAACAAATTCAGTCTTTTTAATCATAGAAACCCAGACTGGTTTATCTTTGAAGGGACCTTACAGCTCATCCACTTTCAACCCCCTGCCATGGGCAGGGACACCTTCCACTTAGAGTAGGTTGCTCCAAGCCCTATCCAGCCTGGCCTTGAACATTGCCAGAGATGGGGCAGAGTTTACGGTTCAAAAATATTGAAGCGAAGTATTTGAAAACCTATTCCAAATATAATTTAGTGAACACAGTGCACATTCCTAGGTGGAACTGGGGATGCTAGAGGACTTAAGAAGGATGTTGCATGACCTAGGAGAGAAGAGTACTGGAAATAGCATTGCCTATAAGAAGGATGAGAAGGATGAGGTGGCTAAAAAAAATTATCTGACCTGATAAAGAAGGACTCTCTGGAAAGTAGATGGGAACCTGCTGAGTCTGAGAAGGACTTTGGAGGATTTTTGTGCTTTCTTGTCCTCCCCACTCACCTTGTCCCTGTGAGTAAGAAGTGATGCTGACAGCTGAATAGTGCTATTGTGAAAACACTGAGCATCTGTTACCCTAAATGCCTTCACGGGTTTCTCCTGTTCAGCTTTGATCTTCAGAAATATGGACATGTTTGGGAATTAGGCACAGCAGTATTTTTGATATGTGGTGATTTTAACAGTGATGGCTTTTATAGAGGCTTGTAGATCAGAAGTTTTCAAAATGCCAACAAGTATCTAACTGGCTTAACATGAGTGTAAAACTAGTAGCAAAGCCACTTATGTTGCCTCTGATAAAACACACTGAAGGTTTTTTTTTTTAATCTGGGTTTCCTATAGAAGTGAAGCTTCTGTGATAGGTTGTGTGTACATGTGTGTGTTTCAGTAACTGCAGCATCTCCTGAGGGATGCTCTAAATTGTGTATGATGAATCTAGGTCAAGGCCAAGCTGAGTGGAGGTTGGGCAAATTCAAGGTTTGCAAATATTCACAAGTTTGCTCCTATTAGCTTTTACATCCTCTGGTGAATCTGTAGAGTCTGAATTGCTACTTTTACACTGCATTGGGAGATGCTTATATAGGGAAAAGGAAGGAAAGCCAATAGTTTTGGGTTAATTAGGACTGGACTGATTTGTGGAGCATTTCTTCTAAATTCTGTTGGGTATGAAGTAAAGCATGTTAAAGGCAATGTTATGGTTTGTCTATTAATTATTGAATACAGCTCAGCTGCTGCTGAGGAAGTCTTTGATTTTATAGGGTGATTATCCTTGAGGCTTCACACATTTCTCATCCTAAATTGTCAAAATAAATAGCATAAATATATAGTTAAGGAATTAAAATGGGTGAGCACTGGCTACATAGAATCATAAAATCATAGAATAGTAAGGGTTGGAAAGGACCTTAAGATCATCTACTTCCAAGCCCCCTGCCATGGACACCTCACACTAAACCATCTCACCCAAGGCTCTGTCCAACCTGGCCTGGAACACCACCAGGGATGGAGCATTCACAACTTTCTTGGGCAACCCATTCCAGTGCCTCACCACCCTAACGGTAAAGAACTTCCTCCTTATATGCAATCTAAACTTCCCCTGTTTAAGTTTTAACCCGTTACCCCTTGTCCTATCACTACATCTTCAAAAAGACTCAGGGAAGATGAGAGATCTTAGCTCCATCTAACTTGTTACCTTAATGAACAGTTTGGGCATCAAGGTGGTTTGATATACTTTTAAATTCTTAGTCTGTTTCTAGATCTGTTGCTTGGAAGAAATGCTTGCATCAACTCTACTTTCTAGTCCTGTAAAGGTGCAAGGAATTTTCTAACTTTCTTACTAATTTCTTTCCTTTATAGATGCAATTTGCCTCCTATATCTGAGAAATACTTAACAGATGTTGGAGTGAAGACGGACGTTGTGACTGTCAATCCCAGTATAATTACTGAGAGGTATTTCTGTTTTGGTTTGGTGGGTTGTTTGTTTTTTTTTTCTGTCTCTATTGTTTTTCCGAATCTACTTTTCACTTAACTCTGTCTGTTACAGATTTTTCTTCCCCCCAATATTACTTTCAACTAACACAAGGAATCATACATTTCATGCTGAATTGGTATATGGAATCAGTAACAACTGACAGAAATTTGTTACACACTTCAACTTGCACATTGGTGATAGAAAGTGGGAAGCCGATGAGCTAAAATTGGAACAGCAGAGCCATCCTTCCCCTGGAAGGTTTGTGCCGTGCTTGCAAGCCTCTGGCAAATGTCTCAGAAACATTCAGGGTGGAAGCAACTGAATCTCACCCTAAATGTTTAAATAAAGTAATGCACATTGTCCTGTGCTTTTTAAAAAAGCCGGTTAAGCTTCATAGACAGGATTGTCTGGGTGATTTTAAATTTGTTAAGGCCTTAATGATACCTTGCTGACAGGTCTGAGATCATGGGACTTATTAGTGCCTTCTTTTATTGCTGGGGGAACGTGCTGCTTTTCTCAAGCCACCTAAAATAATTCGCTTGCATTTTGGATTTCTTTTAAATGCTACAGTTAAACATTTTAGTCTTTTACTCTGCTTTGGTGTTTGCTGCTTTCTAATAGAGTTCTGCACTGCATAGTGCAGTATACAGCTGCAGTTTACATCCTTCTCATAATAAAACAAGAAATGAGACATGATCAGAAATGTTTCCAAGGTTTGTCAACTGTTAATGAATATATTGCAAGGAGAAGAATATGTATTTTTTTATACCCTACATTTTTGCACTATTTTTGACACTGATGTTTTAGCTAGAAATCTAAATATATTCCTCTTGTTAAAGCTGAAACATCATCTCTTTGTCAGAATTATCTCTTCATCAGAAATATTTCAGTAAAACTGGAGGTTTCTTGTCTACTAGATACAGACTGAGTCCATGCTGGTCTCACAATCTCATGCATCCTTTTCCCTTTAGATTTCATAAGCTGGAAAAATGGAGGAAACCCTTCTACAACGTGCTCCAGGTCTATGAGAACGCTTCTGTGCTGCTGCCAGCTTTCTACAACACTCGCAACACGGATGTTTCAATCCGGGTCAAATATGTCCTAGACGATTTTGAATCTCAGCAAGCTGTTTACTACTTTCATCCCCAGTATCTCATCAATGTCTCACGCTACTGGCTTGGCCAAGGGGTGCGGGCCAAGCGGATTAGCACTGGACTGATCTTGGTAACTGCTGCCCTGGAGCTCTGTGAAGAGGTCCACCTCTTTGGCTTTTGGGCTTTCCCCATGAACCCCTCAGGGATTTTTATAACTCATCACTACTATGACAACGTGAAACCTCGCCCTGGTTTTCATGCTATGCCCTCAGAAATCTTCAACTTTCTCCACATGCACAGCAAGGGGATCCTGCGGGTGCATACTGGCACCTGCAGCTGCTGTTGATGGAGGCATTTCTTATTTTGACATAAAATTAACAATAACTTGATGCCTATGTATGGTGTAGAATATTTTATTACACCCTGAGATTATGCAATAATTGTTTGATAAAAATTCAAGGCATTGCATCCCATAGGATCTAGGATACCAGCATCTTTCCTGCTAGCAGAGTTGGGTCCGTAATAGTTTAGGAGAAGCAAAACTCTTCTGCACCAGGGTATACACTGCCCTGAAAAGCAAATCAGATAAAAAGCACATTCCCAAATAGGTTTAGGGATAAACAGAGCACATTGATATATTTATCATTTCACTAAGAAGAAAAGAACCAAACTTTTGAGGAGAATCAGTGATTGAGAATTTTGGTGTAAACTGAATGATTTTACATAGGTTTCTGAATCGAGTATCCTGGGGCATTGCCAGATTTTATTGAAAACACTGTTCTCTGTCATTTGGGTTTTTGAAAATACTGTTTAGCATTGTAGTTTTAAGGGGAAGTTTATAGCTTGAGGTCTTTCTTCCGTAATGTCACAAAATATTGGTGAAAACTAGCATATAGATGTGATTGATAGGAATAAACAAGATCACTTTATGCATATTTTCAGCGAGGATAGAAGAGAATTAAATTCCCATTCACTGCAACAGGTAACTCTGTTGACCATGGTGTGTAATTGTTGTAGAGTTTCTTCATCCTCCCTGTGTCTTGTATTTCTGGTCTCCTTTGCAGATCATGTTTCCTTTTTCATTGCCTGTGATGCTTTCCTTCTAGCTAACATACGCACCATGTGTGTTCTTCCTTCTGCAGTGACTATCTCAGCTTCAGAATGTAGTTCTTGTTGACGAAACGTGCTCCTTCACACTTCTGTGTGCTTTTCTCAGGCTAAATAGCAACGAGATTATGTAGTTATGTTTTCTGAGCTGATTTCTTTGGTTCAGGTATCACAATACAAGATAGAAAGAAGCATTTTCTCATTGATTTTTGTTAAAGACTTTCATGAGTATGCGAAAGTTGACTTGCTGATGTGCAGGTCAAGTTAGACACTTTCAGGTATCTGTTCAGGAAATGAAGTTAAAATATAGTGAAAATACTTTGTGGTTTAGATTATGATGCTTATTTTAAAATTATCTCAAGTTGTTAGTTGTCTTAACGTGGCAGTTCCTTATGTTAAGAATGTTATTAGGATAGTAAAAGGGCTGGTGTATTCTTGAGAAAGTTACTCTGCCAGTTTTGCCAAGCTTAATTTTCCATCTGAAGCAGTTAAACTGGCAAAATCCTGATGCAGAAAAGATGCCACATATTGCTGGATTTTATTTTGGCTGCCAAGCCATGGTGTTGTAGGCTGCTGGTATATCCTTTTTCATACTGGTATGACTGCCTACACACAAGGGTGAGGTTTGCTGTTTCAGCTCTGCTGGCATAGTTAAATGAACAGAGTTTCCTCTTGTATGTTCTTAGTGTGAAGCACTTGGGCTGTTGTCCAGTGCCTTGTCATGTCTTAGATTACAAGATCTTTGATCAAGGATTTGGGAGTTTAAAGTACTAGTTCTATATAAGGGATGCTTTTTTTTTTTTTTTTTTTTTTTTTTTTTGGGGTGGGGGGCGGGGAGAGAAGAGGGTATAAATCCAGAGCTAAACTTGAATTTTGATTTTGTAATGCATGAATTCACAAAGCTTCTTGTAAAAGCCTCTGTGCTATGCTGAGAGCTGTGAATGTTGCTCACGTTACAGATAAAATGATCAGAAAGGAAGTGAAGCACGATGGTCACCGTTTCAGAAGTTCCTGCTGACCAGCAGTGACCTGGATGGTATGTGAGAGTGTATTTCCTTAACTTTACACAACACTCCAGAGGTCTGATTATGTTAAAAGCAACCCATATCCTTGATAAAGGTGTTAGAACTCACTTGAGAAATAGCAGCCAGGGGTAGGTGAAGGACCTGTGCTTAAGCTTTATATATTTGTGGTGTTGTGCTTTTGGTCTTAGAGGTATACTGTGTGTTACTGAACACCACCTTGTATTGGCTAGCTGTGAAATATGCAGCCTGCTAAGAATGAACTTGTAGAGGAAATGGCTTCCTTGATTTATATATAAGAGAGATCTTTGTCTTTGCTGTGTTTTGTACATTTATGTGCAAAGGGCTTTGATAATGAAGTGCTGTAATGAAAGTGGTATTTAGAGAGCAATGTGACCCTAAGGGTTGGCCATCTTGCTGTGCATTAAGCTTTATGATAACAGTAATGATGCTGGAGCTGATACCTAGAGCCCTTACTCCTTATTCTGCCTGAGTATGGGACTAGTAGTGACTTCAGTTATTGCTTTGCTGCTGCTGCTTTGCTAAGGTTACCTTCTTTAGTACAGGATTTTTTTTTTACTATGGTGGTCGAAGTGAAGAAAAACAGCAGAAAGGAGTTTGGTATGTTGTGAAAGATACTTCAGAAAATATTGGAAGGCACTTGAGAAGTATCCGTATGTTGGAAAGAAATTGCTCAAATCCCTGTTTTGTAGTTGCAAAAATCCTTTTGGGCTTTTTGGCCAGGCAAAAGGGTAAGCAAAACTCTAATTACAAGGTCACTGACACTTCCTTTTATTTATTTGCTTCATATAAATGAGCAATGTAAGTTCACCTAGGCTACACCATAGTAAGTGCAGGTTTACCGTGTTTAGATTTTGATTGGTAGTAAATCTATAGCTACTATATTTTTTTAATGATTTTAAAATGTGTGTGCAGGATACATGCACATATGCAACAAAGGCACGATCTTGCCACATTTATTAGAAAAGAGCTCCCATTCAAGTGGGTGAGTATTTTATTTGTGTAGGGACTGCAGAAACAGGCCCAGACATGTCTATGAAAGTGTACATAGGTGTATGATTAGGTGTAAGGAATGACTTGCAGGGCAGAAAGAGATATATATAAAATATTCCTTGAGATGAAATCCATGTTGCAGCATGTTTACTTTCTGATTGTTTTTTTCAGGTTTTACTTAAAAGATGATTGAAAAAGTGTGGCATTTGTCAGAAATGCCACAGGCAGAAGCTTTCGGATACTTTTTGGCCTCTTTACTTTGCACTGGGTGATGGAAAATCAGGTTTCTGCTGCTGTACTGCAGCATCTGTGGGGCCGAGTGGAAACAGTGTGGTCTGAGGGTCTGTGGATGGACCCTACCAGCTGCTCTCTTCTCCATGGGTAGTAGATAAATACTGCCTGGGAGATTTTAGCTACTCAGAGGTCACTACCTGTGCCATGTCACTGTGGGGTGTGTGAGCCACCTTTGACCAGCCTGAACTTCTGCCTGTCCTCTTTAAACGGGTGAAAAGAAGGGCTGTTGCAGAAAGAAGGACCCTCCTTTTTTTCTGCCATCACTCTTTTGTGTGATGAGCATATGAAAATACTCTTCTGACATCAAGAATATATCTGAATTTGGGGCTATTTTGGTTTTCCTTCTCCCATGCCGTCAAAACTCCAAATGTCCAATCTTAACCTTCTTTTAACAATGGGATACATGAGTGATAAGAAATGACTGTAAGGAGGCCGGGTGTGTTTGCTGCACACTCTTATGACAGGTAAAGGGCATGTATAGCATATTGTGCTTTCCCACAGAAAAGGCTGCAGACTCCAGAGGTATCCCTCAGTACAAAAATCTGATCCATCCAAGAAGAAATGCAGTCAGCTGTCTGGTATGACATCCTGAGCTCAAGGTGTAATCATGGCTTTCTTGCTGAGGATATTAAATCTGAGAGAGGGAGAGAGAAAATTATAATGTCATGGTTTAATCTCCAACTCCTCATATTATTTAAAAGAATCTCTTAGGAAATTCCTGAGATCTGCATACACTGGCAATGCAAATTGAGTTGGAAAATCCAAATTCTTGGATTTTTTAGAGAAGAAATGCTTCTCCTTTATTGTCAGGTCACATGAGGAGGCTTATGAATCTTCCAGTGCTGTCATCACAGGGAAGGAAGTATTTAGTTGATATAGTTTAGCTGCTTGCTTTTGATTTCTGAAATCCAACTTTGCTGATGGACAGAATGGATTAAATAGAGAAAGGGCCATTATAATTTAGCATATTTTCTGTGATTGCAACAAAATTGTCACAGACAGCTCATGAATTGCAAAAGGAGAGACATGCCTTGGCAGCTCCTCCTGCTGCGGCTCCAGAGAGGAGAGACACCGTGGTTTCCTGGAAAAGAGATGTGAAGGGGGTACAGGAGATTCCAGAGCCTTTAGCACTGTGGAGTAACACCACAGAGATGATAGATGAAGTTTCAAGCTTGCAACAGTCAGGAATAGCTATTTTGGTCTCTGACAAAAGCTGCCCCCCACAGCCTCGACTGATGATAAATTAAAGGTTATGCTCACTTGGGATGGTTAAATGTAGTAGACTGAAAGAAATTGACTCTAGGAATAGTCCACTCTGTGGGGGTTTGGTGAATCAGTGGAAATGTTGCTCAGACCTTGAAGGCAAAAACGCCGGTGGTGACACAGCTCTGTGGGTGTGCTGCTTGTTCTTGGCTCTCCAAAGAGCAATCTCTGGTTTGCATGTGAGGGAAACCGAGGTGGGTAACACACTGAGATATGGAGTGAGAGGGAATCTGTCCTTTTTCATCTTCTGAGGGCTTGTGGCTCCTCAGCAAAGCTCTGGTGTAGAGAGCACAAACTTGAGCAGTGAAGATGGAGAGCTCTGAAGTGTCCCTTTAGCCCTATCTCGCTTGCATCCAAGTTTGCAGAGAACTTTGGAGCTTTGACAAGTGTATGAAGAAGGAAACAGCAAATTCAGCAGTCCCTAAGGGCCAAATTCCCTGGAAATTCTGGAGTGAGCTGGGTTTTCAGGAATAAAAGAGTCAGCATTTATGCTTTGGGCTTTTTCCAAAATCCAGTGGAGCCTGTGGAAAGTTCAGAGCAAGCCTCTGGAAAACACGCTAAACATGGTCAGGAAGATCAGCCTCTTTTTTCATAACTCACTTGATTTCAGATATGGTTTTTAATATATTGTAGATACTGTGCAGTAGTAATACTGTGTTTTTAATGGTGTGTGTAAAGAACAAATATATCTGGAAGCAGAAATGTTGTAACTATCACTCTCCTTTCCAGATTATAGCACTTTTCATCTTTTCAAACTCATCTATGCAAAGCATCTCATCGTGATAGTGTAAATCACCATATGAAATCAGAAATGAACCCTCTGTACATGACTGTATGTATGCACATCACATGCCTTGAGAAAAGAGGTTTTTCTGCTTACTTTCAAATACCAGCATGGAATTCATCAGTGATGTGAATGTGTTCAAGGCAGGATTCATCCCATCCCCTTTGAAACCACAACATTCACATTTGGCTTCAATAGATAAAAAACATCGGGTCCAGTGCCTGTAAGTAAAGTCAATAACCTGCATCTCCCCAGAATGCCTCCCAGAATATTATCATTTTATGTCTTGTGATCATCCTGTCTAATGTGGGTGAGGCTGTTGGGCATCCCTGTGTTGTGTCCATGGTATTCAGAATCAACAGTTGTACTTAAGAGCTTCTTTTAAATGAAGTTAAAGGAAATCTAAATTTATGCTAAGTGTTAAAGTGAGGGAGCTTGGGCCCCAGGCCAGCAGCACCTCCAACACTCCCCAGAGCCCTGAGCATCTGTGAAACATGAGAAAAGAGGGACTGGGCCACAGTGGGAAACTTGAAGAAAGGTAAAACTGCCTCAGTGCTTCAAGGATTGAAAGCTGTAAATATGTTACTGACATGTCTGACTTTCCATTTAGAAACCTTAAATGTTCTTGGTGTTTGATCTTTGGGTAAATTGATGTACATTTTTAACTGTACTAATCACTGTAAAATGTGTTAGCATGTAAAATGGTGACAAATTAAGCCAGCGCAACCAGATGCTGCGTTGGCTAGTTCTGGAAATGTCTGTTCTGTCTGAAACTGTCTGATGGACCAAGACACTGAGGTCTCTCCAGTGCTCCATATGGCTTATGAAGACTCTGGTTATTACCTATTTTATCAATGGGGAGGAAGCAGAGTTGAATTAATCTCTGTTTTTTAACCATGTATTGGTCAATTGATCACACACTTAGGTGTGACACTAAAGCTGTCCCCTTAGAGACAAGGAAAACTGCCTGTGCCTGCTCTTTGTGGGACAGGACATGGGGATACTGCTTCATTTCTGGGTCCTCCTTATCGACAACCATGAGGTCCCAGGGCAAACCTCTGCATTCAGCCCATGTAAGTTGTGTTGGACAGCTGCTGCCTGTTGAATGTATCCCCTAGTGGAAAACAAATGCTTACCATGGAAATACTGAAGCAAAACTGTGTGTCTTCATGCCAGAGGAGCTTGTGGCTATTACAAATTTAAAGCTTATTTCATGTTTATTATTCCTTTAAGGCGGTGATGGTGGGGATGGAGAAATCCAAGCAGAGTCATGGTTGTTTCATGTTGATGTTAATCCCTCATGTCCATACACTCACCTTTTTCTTCCAGCCTACTACCCTGTAGTTTTTGCCTATTGTTTGTGTAGCTGTATTGTGGTTGTAATAGAAAGCCTATCAGTTGATGTAAGCCATAACTAAAGCAGTAATCAGGGTATTTTTTTGGTCTGTGTCACTGTGTTTGAAAGCTGATTTAATTCTATTGAATAAACCACTTTAACAGTTTTATGGGAAAGACAATCTTTGCATCACTTTTTGTGCCTTCAAACTCATTTTGTATTTTCTGCTGTTTTGTGTGTTTGAACAGAGAGCTGGAAGCTCAGCTGATAGAAATTGGTTCATGTAAGTAGAGAAGATGATATAACATCATATATGTTTACAGATATATAAAAATCTATGTAGGGCTATACAATTATATAAATTGAGAATCTGGTGTTTTTATCACTGGACATACAATGTACATTCCTGGATTGTAGCCTAAAATATGTATGGGCAGAAGAGAGTAATTTATTATTGGAAGTAGCAGTCTGTGCACAGACAACCTTTGAGAACCCTGTGCAATCCCTGGGTTTTGCCTGCTTACCATTTACTAACTTCCTTGGGTCTGGTCTGTCTTACTGAGCTGCAGTCATACAAGCTTAGACTTCCATCAATATTCTCAGCATCAGGAGAATTAAATTATAAATATAAGAATATTTATAGGGATATAAAATAGCAGATGGAACAACCATATATTTTTTGAAACTGGGTATATTCCTATGGCATTCCTATTGTTCCTAGATTATAAGCTCAAATAGGAGTAGGTAATAGAAATAATACTATCTTGATATTAGCACTGGTATAGGGAAAATGTAAAACGTGAATGACTTTGAAGAGGGAAAGCTGTGGTGAATGCTGGAGGAATCAGTTCTCATTCTTGCTGACATTTAAACTGGTGGGTGTACTTCCTTCCCCCAGCTGCTTGTGATTATTGTTAGTGATTATTCAATCAAGAAGAGGAAACGTGGAGAGGGAAAAATGAATAGACAAACTGACACTGGATGGCATAATTGCTGTCTATCACATTGCAAATTGTTCAGCTAAGCAAGCAATCAAAGAATGGTTCATTTCCTAAAGACTGCAGCATCTGTCATTTTCCTTAGTGGCGTTTGCAGCCTTTCTTCTGAGAAAGTCTCAGCAAGAAACCATAGTGAATTACAGGGTTGTTTTACCACAGTCTCTCTCTGAGACTGCCCAGGGGTGGGTGGTTAGAGGAAAGAGCAGGAGAAATAGGGAAAGTAATAAATGACCTTTCTGCTGGCGTTCCCTCAAAGAGGTATTTGCCAGTTTGTATTTTTGGCCACAACAATGTGATACGGTACCAAGGATCAGACTTTAGCTCTGTGCTTGTGTGAATAAGTGGTTCCTTTTGCTTTTGTGAGCTGCTGCGTTCTTCTGAGGGCACCCAGCAAGTTGTCTTTGTGTTGTGGGACCTGCTTAGATGAAGCCAGGGCAGATACTGGCCTCCCTTCTTCCACTACAGACATTACCTCTTGGAGTAAAAGCTATATGAGTCTCTATTTATCTCTCCCCTTTTTTTTCCCATCCAGCTCTAGAGCTGTGGTGAGCACTGCTAACTATAATCTACTCCCAGGTGATGAAGTGCTAGCAGTCAGGTAATTTTTATCATTTAGTTCCTTGCTCTAAGGCTTCAGTCATCTCTAAGCTCTCCTAGTGTGTCTGACTAGAGGAATAAAAGATTTAAATCCATAAAGGAGCTATTACCAATAGCAGAGGAGACCAATGGAAGGTGTTCCTGCCAGTGACAGTGGTAGGAACTAGATGATCTTGAAGGTCCCAGCCAACCCAAACCATTCTATGATTTTATGAAAATATCCCAATAAGTGTGTATTATTGCTGCCACTTTTTTGAATGGAGAAGACACCCTAGTAGTAAGGATGCCAATGCCAAAGCTTCCTAAGTGTAGAAGTTCAGATCTCATTAATTCTTTCCTACACCTGAAAACAATGAGTTAGCAAGTTCAGGTCTTAACCAATAATTGGGAGCATGAGTGTTCTGTTGAAGAAGCAGATGTTTGTGTAGACCTTGGAGACAATCGTATTGACCTCAAATTCTACCACTGAATCCACACAAATACTACATGAGGGCATCTCACTAGATGTCTGCTAGTAACTGTGATAAACCTCTGTAGACATCTGTAGGTAGAAAGGCAGAGATGCAAAACAGAGCTCCAGGGATGGAGCTTCTCTGGTCAACCTGGGCCAGGACCTCACCATCCTCACAGGGAAGGCGCTGAAGAGCTTCTACCTAATATGTAATCTAATCTACTCTCTGTCACTTTAAACAATATGGGCTAAAATCCACTGTTTTCCTTTACAGGGCATCTTTTGTTTATTTTTGCATGGAATCAACCTCATCAGATGTACTAACAGCCCAGGCTGTCACGCTGTCTGTTGTTACACTCTTTCTGCCTTGCTGGACTTAGAGTCAGCTTTTGGAAAATGAAGTTCATCCTTTCCCCAGATGAGGTGAATGAAATGATGCCTGGAGCTTCACGGGAGCGTTTCATCTCACAGCTTGTTTGCTTAGTGGCAGTTGATAAACTCTATGCTGCAGTCAGGTCAGGTGGGCAAATGCCTTTCAGGCAGTGGAAGTTAATCTTGGTAACATCTGTGTTTCTAGGCACCTTATTTCCCTTGAGAAGCTCTGAGGCACTGAGGGAGTCCGATAATTTTGCAAATTATTTACCATCTTTGCTGCTCAGTGCAAATGCCTTTGGGTGATATAGTGGAATACTTGAGTCTGTAATGCTGTGCTCTTTGAATGTTTCCATGAGCATGTGGCACAGGACGATAAATATGGAATATGAATCTCTTTCACTTGAAAAGATCAATAGCATTTTCAACTTCCTGTATGGGTGTTTCATGAAGTAATGTGTGCTGGGAATGTTTTGGGTTTGTTTTTTATTTTGTTTCAGAAGTATCTCCCAAATAACATCTTTAATGAGCCTTTCAGAAACTGCATTTGGTAAAGGTTAAGCAACAGTGGTGGATTTCAGTATCTCACTGTGTGGACACTGATGAAGTAAGCCCTTTGAACGATGGTGTCTGGGCCCATGTCAGGGGTTTGGAACTGGATGAGCTTTAAGGTCCCTTCCAACCCAAACCAGTCGGTGATTCTGTGATCCATGATAGCTCTTTATTTCTTTAAAAAGTTCCAGAAACCTTCTAGGAAGAGATTGTCTGTGGGAGCACTCACTTGCTCTCAGCCTTGACTGAAACTTAATGCAGGAGTTGTAAGGCAGAAGGGAGGGACTGAGAGACAACAGGCAGGGGCTTACACAGCCCTTTCTATAAGACATCACGTCAACAGACATTCTTGACCCCAAATAGTAAGTACTTGCCCAATAACTGCTCTGTTAATACTTTTTTTCATCCTAGTAGATTTGCAGACACTTTTCCAAGCTGATGCTAAACTGTTTGTCACAGGGAAGAGGCTGATAAGACACATATAAATTAACTCAGTGACTCTCTTGGAAAAGTAGCAAGCATTTGCATCTTTATAAGCTCTTATCATTAAAGTTTTGGGGTGAGTTTTCAATCAGCTCACCAGATGCTGACTGTCCTCTGCAGGGGTCTCATCAGCAGTGGGGCTTTGTGGCACAGCTCATTCTCATCTTCCGTGTTGAGGATTTTTGTCTTTCCCTAATGCAGATTTTTAGTATTGCTAAGCTTTTGCTTGAAAAATGTATTTTTGTAATTAGCAAACTTTGTAGCTGCTTGAACAAAAGATTTAATTTCTGGTGATTAATTAACCTATGCCTTAACAACTCATTTTCATCTATTAGTCTTTTGATTTTTGATGTTATACTAATAACCAGCAAGAAAATAAAACAAGATTCATTCGCTGAGCAATCAAATAGATGTTTTTACAGTGGATGCTTCAAAGGACATTAAAGTAGTTTAGCCCCATCCCCTTACCTTAGCCAATATTATTTTAACTTAAAAATACTATTTTCTGTTACCTAATTTTATACCATGATTATGGCTGTTTCAAGTGGCTTGCTATGGAAGACAGTTATTTGTTAAAGGCTGTCTTAATCCATCCATAAATCATAAAGACTTAGATGGGTCTGGTTGGGTTGTTAGCCTTGACCATCTTTTTTAAATCCAACCATACTCTGCATAAGAAAACTGAATGTGGCTCATCTCATTGTTAAGTTTCATCATTTTTAAGTGACAAATGGGATCTCAGCCTAGCAGAAAATGGTTTTATCCAGACCTGAGGTCAAGGTTTTTCTTGTTGACAGTTTGAGATACAACCCCAATGTGTTAAGACCCTGATAAATGAAGAGGTGATTGACTGGCCATTGATTTCCAGCAGTCTGAGTAGCATTAATGAACTTAGCTGAATATTATTCATATTCTCAGTTTAAAATGGAAAAACAGACAGAGAAATGTTGAGTCTGCACCTCCTGCAAATACAAACCAGCAATACTTAGTATGAAATTCATTTTTACTAATTTTAGGCATCTTCAGTGTAAAGCCTACAGGTGAGCTCCTTGCCAAGGCTCTCTTTGTAGAAACGTGCCCTTAATTTGCCAGCTTAGGCCAAGTGTTGATTTTGTTCGTCCAAAATGTCATCACACTGATTATGGATTTCCTGAGCATGCCACATCCTGTCTTTCTTCTCCCCGCTCCGCAGCACCCTGGAAGGACTAGAGCTAAAAGGAAATGTCATCCAGCCCCTGTCCAAGGCCAAGGTTAAGTTCTGTTTTCTCCGAAATATGAACTGCTATCTTTAAAGAGAAAAACCGAAGTCAAATTGGTCTGACCTTGAACATGGAACAGTCTCCCGTTTTGCATAACTACAGGAACAAAGTGAATATCTAGCTGTAACACTGTAATTAAGAAAGGTCATTCATCCCAACAGAGCCAGCTTGTGTTGCAGAGCAGTTTGTGCTCATATGAGCTCTGATATTGGGATGTAATTGCTTTTCTGATATCCATGTATTATTTACACTATGCTACTGTTGTAACCAGTGGCAAACTCCTTTTGACTCCAGATCTGTTGTTACTGTAACGTATTTATTAGGGCAATGCAAGGTCAGTCTAACCTGTTACTTGTCTGTAAATGACCCAACTGAAACTAATAGTTTTAGTGCTGTAACACCAATGTGAGATTCAAATCAGGACTTTGGAGTTAATTTACTTTATTGCCATATCTTGATACATGATTATTAAGTACTTTGAGTGTTAATATTGCTGCTTGATTTATAACACAGAGATGTATCTGAAGTGTTTCCTACGTATTTCTTCAGGAGAAGGGTTTGAAGGGAAGACAGAGCAAGACACACACCCCAAAGTTGATGAGATCAACAGTGACGGAGGCAACATTAGTCTTCGAACTCTCAGTAGAGTAGGTTAATACCTTTGCAACCCACAGTCCAGAAATCACATATATATATATATATAAATACCACCCTGCAGAAAAATGTTGGTGTGGGATTTCAGATAGTCTGATTTCTTTCAAAGTGAAATTACAGTCTGGAATGGCCTGGGAGGAAGTGTAGGAACTTCATTAGCTTAAAATCCAGCTAACATCTAAGATATTCTCCCCAAGCCAGTCAGTTTTACTGTGTTTGTACTGGCAGGTTGGACGGGGCTTGAAGCAACCTGCTCTAGTGGAAAGTGTCCTTCCCTGTGGTAGGGGATTGGAACTGGATGAGCTTTAAGGTTCCTTCCAACTCAAACCCATCTGGGATTCTATTCTGTGATTTAGGTGGGTGCTCGGTATAAATGAGGGTGGTGCAGCAGAGTTCCTCTGCTCTTTGCTGAATTCAACAGCTCAAGATTGCAATGGCCTTGCTGTTGGTGTGAGGAAACATCTTCACCCCACTTTTATCTTGCTCTCTGGCTTAAATGAGGGTAGTCCACACACTTTTCCACATTTACGTGGTTTTGGGGAGTTTCCTCTGCTGGTGCCTATATATATATCTAGGAGGGGTAGCTGTTGATAGATCAAAGGGATGCCAAATGAACCACATTTAAAACTTTAGGAATTTCCCAAGCATTAATTGTATTATTCAGTGAAGATATTAATGCAGCATCTGAGTAGCATGTTCCTTCTCATTATCACATTCAGTTGGACTGATACAAAAAACACCTATAAATACAAACAAGCCCAATCCAATGGTCAGCCATATACAAGAAGCCCAGGGTGAGAAGGATGAGGTGGGCGGGCTGGTGCTGGGAGCTTGCCCCATGTGCTTGGAGCATATTTTCATCCATAGGAATGAAAAGACCTTTTCCTTCATAGAAGGAAAATTAATTAGGTTCATGCCTCTCATTCACATACACACGTAAACGCTGTTTTCCATTTGATAAACTTCAGCTCATTTATTCTTCTTATGTCTCCTCTTCACTACTCAACAATATTTGAATTAGAACACACCTTCTGTAGCTGAATCAAATAATTTTCCACTTTGCAATTATTCCATAACAGACTAACTTACAAATATAAGAAAGCTGGCACATTTCCTCTTCTTCAAAAATAGACAATGATCAGGGAGAGAATTCAGGTTAGTCATGCATCCTCCCTGTTTAAAAAATCCATGTTGCTATATATCATATTCTTTATTAAACTCTAGTATCTAACTCAGACTGACTTTTTGAGTATGTGTACCATCACCACCTTAGCTTATGATTAATGTCTGAAAGAGCAGGCTTTGAATTTCTGACTCAAAACGTTTCAAATACTTTGGTCCTTTAGCTCTTTGAAGAAATTTTGTTCACTAAATGGCTCCATTATTTCTTCATGCTTTGGTGGTTTTTTGAGTTTACAAAAGCCAATAAAGCAAAAAAACTACTTCAATGTGTACACACATAGGCACAAGCTCAGATAACTGGGCCGTGTTCATAAACAGCCATTTGTGGAAAAGTGCTTTTTCAACATAACAAGTACACCACAAAAAGGCTTAAATTAAACCTTTTCCCTTGGAGGTATGGCGTGCTGTAGGGTAAACATGCCCGCTGGTCCATGCTGCATAGCTGACTGGCAGTGCAGAAACCCTAACATCCCCCATAGCACCCCATGGCAGGGTTGGTACATTTAATGTCTTCAAGGTTCAGTATTAAAGCTTAAAGGTTGCTCTTCAAAGAGACTTCATAAGATGTCACTTGCTCTAGTTTGCTGGTGGTCTGCAGTGATGGCTGGATCTTAATGAAATTCTTTATGTATTACTTTAATTATAGCGAAAACTTCTCCTTTTTCAAAGGAAAGTGCATCTACTGAGTTGTGACCTGAGGAAACACTGCAGATGGTGTCTTCAGCACAGGATTTCTGGATCACGTTTACCTAACACTTCTGCACTGACCTAATCTTGCTTCTATAGCAAAGCAGTGGTGACCTGCCCTTTGGTTGAGTGCAGGTCAATCTGGCCGTCATGCTCCCCCCAGTTATCCTCTGTTCCTTTCCTGAAGTAGTAAATGCCTGGGAAAGAGGGAGGAAATCTGTGTTCAGGATTGAATACTGAAAAGCAAAAGACTACCTCAAGGTCCATTTAACTTCAGGACTGAAGGTGTTCTTAGTTTATATGACAGACTCCATCAGACACACCTGGTTGTTGCTTTGAGAAGGGGATTTTACTGTTCTCTGTACTGACGCTGAAGGTCAGAAACTGGAGGTTTTTTCCTCCTTTGTATAAAAAGACAAAATAGATCTAGTCTGTAGTATATGGAGAAAGTCAAGGTGGGTTAAATAAATGGCAGAAATGATACTATGGATGAAACGTGCAATGGCAGAACATCTGCTTAACGTGCAATTAGTTATTCTTCCTTCCCCCTTGCCCTTTCCTCATGTTATTCCCCCCCCCCCCCCCCCCATAGTCTCTCAGAGGTCAATAGGTCCTTGCTGGTTTCATATTTTGTTAAAGCCCTCATTAACTTCATCAGGGTTCTCAGCTGACTGCCTTTGGTACATAAATACCCTGGCTCCCCTCATAGCTGCCTCTGCCAGTTCCTCTGCTGGGGACATCTGAGACCCTGGGAATAACTTTTTCTCTCCCAAGTGGCTTTATTTAGCAATTTGCAACCAGGGCCTGATGAGGGGAGCTGGCTGATCACCTCTACAGCAAGAGCAGTCACCATGTGGTGTGGGAATATGCTCCAGTCTGCTGCTGGGTGTGCTGGTAGGGTAACGATTTTCACCTTTCTGTCTATTATATACCCCACTAGATGTGAAAAGATATCTTTTGCAGGTGGGTTGCTCACCTATAACACACATCTAGGTGAGATGAGCCACATGTGGGCTGCTCTGTTCAGGTGTATGCATAGATCTGTGTGTGTTTGCTTGTGCACACCTGGGCAGCAGCGGGACCTGCAGAAAGAGCAGGACTCATAGCTTGGTAGATGACCTACTGATGGGAAGGACCTGACTTCTCACTGAAGTATTCATCTGTGAGGATTTGGCTTGATGGTAGGTGAGCTGTGGCTGGTTCTGTCATAGAATAGAATCACAGAGTGGTTAGGGTTGGAAGGGACCCTAAAGCTCTTCCATTTCCACCCCACTGCCACTAGGGCAGGTTGCTTCAAGCTCCTGGGTCCAACTTGGCCTTGAACACTGCTGGGGATGGGGCAGCCACAGCTTCTCTGGGCACTGTGTGCTCCTCACCACCCTCATGCTTGTGAGATGTTCCCTGTCACCCGGAAACATTCAAGGCCAGGTTGGATGGGGCTCTGAGCAACTTGTTTAGATAAAGATACCCATCCTTATGGCAGGGGCGTTGGACCAGATGGACTTTAAAGGTCATCTTGCTCACTTGTTACAGCACATAGAGCATTGTGCGGCCATGATGGAGTCACTTATAGACAAATAATTGAGAGGATACTTGGGGATAGAATTGGTATGATGCACTTTGGGGAAGCTTATTTGGATGCCTTCTGCTACTTACAGCCATATTCAGATAAGGTGTAGAAAGCAAAAAGTCCTACAGGAAATAACTGGATCAACTCTGACAGCCTGAGAGTAAATCCATGGCATAGAAAGATAAGAGGTATTACTATTTCTAGAGTTAGGTCTGGATCCTGGTAACTCAGAGAGCTTTTCTATTTTTATGTCAGCTTAAGAGAAGGTTTTGTGTTTATTTGGTGTTATCTGGGCAAGTTCAGCTGCAATGATTTTACTTTTATCCTTTCCCAGACACACGTATATACACTTGCATTCTTGCTTCTTGGCAGCTTGTAACAATGCCTCTAATCCTCCTTGGCAGAAATCTTCAAAACTAATTCTCTTGGAAAAAAAAAAAAGAAGTTGTTGGTGATAATTTCATTGGTGATGCAAGAATGGAGGTGAGAAAATACTTGAGAGAAGAAACTTTGGCCAGAACTTGGCTTTCTTTCAGTGCCTTTCTTGAATAGTTTGTGTGCTGCAAAGTCTGAGTAATCTTTCAAGATAAGGATCCTTGGGTGGAGGAGGAGGATTGTATTATGAGCAGAAGTCTCATAAAGCACAGTACATTATGCATATAGATATTGTATATAATACAATAAATAATATTGAAAACTCAATACTGCTTGGATGACTCAGAGATCTGGTGTGAATAAAAAGGGAGCATTAAACCCATTCAGCCCAGGTGTGTGTATGCAAACTCACAGATACCACCTGAAATCCAGTATCACAGTTTGGATGGGGGTTTGCAGAACTAACAGAACTAATCTACAGTCTGTGGAAGAACTTCAAAAGGCTTTCTTTGTTTCCTTCCTAACAACAAGTTTTGGAAATTGATCCATTACTGGTGTTTTAAACATTCTGGGAATGATTAGTGTTTTACTGGTGAAAAGATGAAGATAATACATGTGTTTGTGCAGGACTGCAAAAACAAAGCTTTGATTTTATTTTATTTTTTTTAAGTTTTATTTTATTTTAAAAGAAAATAAAACCCAGCAGTCTTGCAGCTGTCTTCAGATCTTGATCCTCTCTGATTTCTCCTACAACAGAGTTAATGCACAGGATTTTCAGCTATGGTCAACCAGTGGCTGATACATTGTGCTGAATACCCCAAACTGAAATAAAAGTATTTGGTGTGCTTCACTTCCCAGGTGCTGTGCAAAGAAATGATTGTTTTTAACAGCTGAGAAATGCACTGAAAGAGGACCCTAGCTTGACATTTGGCAAGACATTGGACCTTCCTCTTAGAGGCCCTGTCTGCAAAGAGCTGGTTATTGTGTTTTCTGGGATTTAGAGATGAAAGCTGTGTCACTCTGGGTTCTCCAGCAGGTGCTGGCAGATGTGTGTAAAGTATTAGTAGGATTTTCTACTTTCCTTGTAGAATATGTTTGACAGCTGTGTCTGGCTGTGATCAGAGCTGTTACTGCTAGCTGCTGCCTCAAATCAGTGATGGAATATTACTCTGTTCATGGGGAAAAAGGAAGGAAGGACCCAATCCATATAGCAATTGCAGAAAACCTCTGGTAGGTTGAAGAACGGCATAAAAATGTGTGATGGGCAGAAAGTAGTTTGTTCAGTAGGTGTCCACAGCATTGCAAGTCCTTCATTAGCACTTCCACATCTCCTGCACCTGGAGAAGCCAGAGCCACCCTTGCATTCTCTTGGGTGGAATTAATCCTTGTGTATGGTACAGAGACACATCATCTTGGTCATCCACCAGACCTGGCAGAGGTGTGGGGTGGGTTCCTGGGGTGTCCGTTCCAATCCAAACCACTCTATGATTTATCTATGAGCAGGTATCCCTTGCTGGAGACAAGTCCATTGGTGAGGCAAGTGCTGCTGTATTGTAATTGGTGTGAATGATCACTGGATCAGGCCCTGAGAATGGTGGAGTGCCATCAAGACAGACACAACTGAGAAGTCAATGCCAGGATGATGAGCCCTGGATCATCTATGAAGTATTTGTATTGTGACATGCCTCTGTAGCATCACCTGCTTACGAAGTGATTATTTTGGAGAATGCAGTGTTCCAGGAGACCATGTGTGTCACCAACTTTAGTCCCAGCTTAACCCATGAAATACTTAATCCATGAAGGCCCCAAATACATGCTGAATCTAGCTGTGGGGTTTTGCCCATTACACTTTTTATGGGCCATTTGAGAATCTCCCTGCTGTGATGTTAAGAACCTGAAACTTGCTCATGATCAGCTTATTCAGGGGCCACCACTGCTTGAATAGTTCTTTAGCTGTTAGTGAAGAGCACCTATTTGTCAGGGGAGAAGTGCATGCATGAGCATTCATACACCATTCAAGACTGGTTTGGGGTCTTCAAGCTATTTATTGCATCCTTTCTCTGTCTCCATACAGGCATGCCATGAACTGTTCTTATCTTGTCGTGTTGCAGCTTCTGATGGTTGTGGCCTCCGTATCTTGTGGTTTGTGGTTTTTGTGCCTCTACTCATGGGCAGAGCATGGGAGACTCTGTCCAGGACACTTCTTATCTAGGACATACAAGTCATAGACCAAGCATAATCATGACTCGGAAACAGCTAAAATATCAGTGTGTTAAGATTCTTCTCACACAAAAACAAGGCAAAACACTGTTCCAGCTTCTGGGGAAATTACTAAGAAAACTAACTCTATTCCATCCAAAAGCACAGCTAGATGAAAGTCCACAGCTTATGGCCTAAGGCTTCAGCACATCTAGCTGCTTGTACTAAGCAAGTAAAGCTAAGTAAATAGCACACTAAATCACACAATGCTGTAACTCTAAGTGACTCAAACTATTTAGAACTTACTTACTTAAGTTATAACTAATGTCTCTCAAGATACTATGCTCCTGAGTTTATTTCCCTGCATGCAGCAAGGAAGATGTGAAGACAGAAAACTCTGGGGTTTTCGCACATGCTGTTGCTGGAGAGTCAGTGAGACCTCCCCTGCATCCAGCTCTGGGGCAGCAGCACAAGAGGGACCTGGAGCTGTTGGAACGAGGCCAGAGGAGGCCATGGAGATGCTGCAAGGGCTGGAGCAGCTCTGCTCTGGAGCCAGGCTGAGAGAGCTGGGCTGGGGCAGCCTGGACAAGAGAAGGCTCCTGAAGGGGAGACCTGAGAGCGGCTCCAGTGCCTAAAGGGGCTGCAGGAAAGCTGGAGAGGGGCTTGGGACAAGGGATGTAGGGACAGGCCAAGGGGAATGGCTTTAACCTGCCCGAGGGGAGACTGAGATGAGATCTTAGGCAGAAGCTCTTTGCTGTGAGGGTGCTGAGGCGCTGGCAGAGGGTGCCCAGAGAAGCTGTGGCTGCCCCATCCCTGGCAGTGTTCAAGGCCAGGTTGGACACAGGGGCTTGGAGCAAGCTGCTCTAGTGGAAGGTGTCCCTGCTCGTGGCAGGGGGTTGGAACTGGATGAGCTTTAAGGTCCCTTCCAGATATAACTGTTCTGTGAGTCTGTCATAATTGATTATTGCAGCTCTTCTGGCCTCTGGTATGTGGATATGATATAGAACTCCCATCTTTCCTCTTTAAATCTTTGTTGAAGTTGGAGGACATGCATTGGGGTATGGCTATTTACTGTTATTACATCAGTTATGGGTCTGAACTCTGTAAACACTTGTGAACTCTTGCTATCTAATGTCAACAGTGGTGCTGGCATCACTGGCAGCACTGAATTCTCGTAGAAGTCATACTGTTTGCATTAAATGTTAAATGTGCTTAGATGTGGTAGCTTGCGCGTATGTTTATATAAAAAATTAAAAATGGTGTCCTTTAGTTGCACAACTTTTAAGTAAACAGAGCAGTAGAAACATCTGTTAGCTTTGATTTTTAATTTACTGTGTAATAGCTTACATCATAATAAATGATGTTGTGTGATTTGGATATAATTTTGAATTTGTCAGGAAGCTCGCAGCCAAATCACTGAAGCTAATGGTAGTTCTGCAATCAGCTGCACTATGTGTCAGATCAGAGGAACCCTTATTGAATTTTAAGAGGCTGAATTATTCTGTTGCTTGTATTAAATCTTAATGCCATTTTGGATAACCGTAATGTTTTCCCTTGGAGGTATGTACCGAGTAGGGTTTCTGTTCTTGAATATAAAACCCACACAGGGTTTTCGAGAAATTGTTGAAATTCCAATTTTAAAGGGTTTAGATGTATCCAAAAGTAATTTCAAAGCTGCTCTAAATGAAATTATATATTTCCCCTGCTGGATGTAGTGCTACAGTGGAGTCATTTTTATGAATTGAGACAATTTAATGGTGCTGTAATCATAGAAACATAGAATAGTTAGGGTTGGAAAGGACCTTAAGATCATCCAGTTCCAAACCCCTTGCCATGGGCAGGGACACCTCACACTAAACCATGTTACCCAAGGCTTCGTCCAACCTGGTCTCCAACACCGCCATAGATGGAGCGTTCACAACTTCCCTGGGCAACCCATTCCAGTGCCTCACCACCCTTACAGTAAAGAACTTCTTCCTTATATCCAATCTAAGCTTCCCCTGTTTAAGTTTTAACCCGTTACCCCTTGTCCTGTCACTACAGTCCCTAATGTAGAGTCCCTCCTCAGCATCCCTATAGGCCCCCTTCAGATACTGGAAGGCTGCTATGAGGTCTCCACACAGCCTTCTCTTCTCCAGGCTGAACAGCTCCAACTTCCTCAGCCTGTCTTCACACAGGAGGTGCTCCAGTCCCCTGATCATCCTCGTGGCCTACTCTGGACTTGTTCCAACAGTTCCATGTCCTTTTTATGTTGAGGACACCAGAACTGCACACAATGCTTCAGGTGAGGTCTCACAAGAGCAGAGTAGAGGGGCAGGATCACCTCCTTTGACCTGCTGGTCACGCTCCTTTTGATGCAGCCCAGAATACGGTTGCTTTCTGGGCTGTGAGCACACACTGAAGCCGGCTCGTGTTCATTTTCTCATCGACCAACACCCCCAAGTCCTTCTCCTTGGGCTGCTCTGAATCTCTTCCCTGCCCAACCTGTAGCTGTGCCTGGGATTGCTCTGACCCAGGTGTAGGACCTTGCACTTGGCACGGTTAAACTTCATATGGCTGGCATCAGCCCACCTCAAGTGTGTCGAAGTCCCTCTGGATGATGTTAATTACAAAAAATAGTCTACTGACATGGCTGATCTTTGAGGGGTTAGGGGTTAAGAAATGTTTAAATTCATCTAGAGATAGAAAAGGGATGGTAACTGTCCTGTGCTTGCATGTTCTGAGGGAGACTCACTTCCACAGGCCTCTGCAAGATGTGCTGTGTGCATCATGAGAGCAGTATCTTGGACTCCTGAGGATGGGCTGGGACCCAGTAGATGGGAATATGTATACATGTATATATGTTCCCAGACCTTCTGGAATTGGTGGAAGGAGTAGTTTTCTTCTTCTCTCCCATGGAAAAGGACGCCATGTTCTCTATGACACCATGACATTTCGTGGTGTTTTAGGCTGATTGGTTCTGGCAGTCTCTTGTCATCCATAAGTTTCTATTTTAAAATACATAGTTTTTTAAAAGATCTCTTCCCATAAAGCACTTCTGGAGCTGAGAGCTTGCCTTGCTGAGTGGAAACAATCCTTCTAGCTCTGGGCAAGTGCTTTCCTCCACTGAATGTGGTGCTTTGGAATTACCTGCCTGGTCCATGGAAAGGAGAGGCTATGTCAGCCCAAAGTGCCAATGTTAAACACTTGTGCCAAGGAAGGGGGTGAGATAGGACTCCTTTGCTCATCTTTCTAACCCTGCTTTGCTAAATCAGCTTGGGGAAGTGCTGTAACAAGTTCATTATCTTTCCCTAGCCCCGAATTACATGTTCAGATGGTGGCAAAGCTTTTTGGCTTAACTACTTGCTGTAAGGATTGATTTGTGTTCTAGCTCTCTGACATGTTTGGAAGAAAACCAGAGATGCACAGCAAAACAAGAAGTTTCCATCACTTTTTATGTATATGATGGCTGGAATGTCACCTAGCCAGATTTTTTCCCCATTGTTTCCCCAGACACAGTCCAGATGGGGCATCTCTTGTCAGGGACAACTGACCCAGCCTCCCTGTACATTTAATGGGAATTTAAAATCATTTCTGTTGCCCTTGGTTAAATCAGCATTTCATGGGCATCAACATCTTTTAGAGGAAATTTATTTGACTTTTTATTAGCCCACAATTTCCCATGGAAAATTAGTGGCTGGTAGGTTTTTATTATTCTTCTCTCTGAAATCATTGACTCACTCTGTGTGGTGTCTATCCCAGCAAAGCCTCTCATCTGCAAGAGAGCACTGGTCCATGCCATCACCGGTGAGCTGGGAGAGCTTTCCCATCTCCCTCAGGCGGTACATGACAGCAATAGATATAATGGACTCATCTGGATAATTTAGTACTTGCTCAGTGTATTTGGTTTCTCTAGTGACACCCTGGCATTCATGCTTGACTTACCCACCTCTCAGATAATAAATGAAAGAGGTTTCACCTTGTTGGCAGCACTGGCTTTTGGCCCATTACCTTTTCTGACATTGTATACTTGAGAAATTAAATTACCTAGTTTCCTGGCTAGCTCCCTAATGAATGCCATTAATTAATGTATTTTCAAAGGAGGAGGTGTTTTTATTCTTAAACTACAGGAGAATCTCTTTCCTTGGCAGTCTGTGAGCAGGGAGGCTGTGCAGTCAGGAGCAGGCTGGTCTCTCTGTGGTTGGCTCTGCTTGGCAATATCCCATAGGCTTGTGCTGTGGCTCTGCTCCCCAGGGAAAGGCTGACTGGAAATGTGGGAAAGTGAGAGGTCTAGCATTTTCCCCATGTGAAGCACAAGTGGAAAGTGCTAGACGATTCCCTCTCTCTCCCCCATCTTCTGCATCAGCCTCTATTGTTATGAGCAACTTCTGTCCCAGCAAGGACTGTTGATGTTTCTGCCCTTATTCCTCATAGCCAACCTTAAAATCCTCTTTTTTTGTGCATCTTAGGCTAATGTTACACAGTCCTACCATCTTTTGCTCTCAGGCCTTCCTCAAGCCTTTAGAAGAGAAGGCAAGTCCACTTTGCAGAAGACTTGTCCACCTCAGTGCTCCCTACACGCGCCCTTTGGCTTGTAACTTGTTTTATGGCACTTCTCAGGGGAAGAGCTAATCCCATAAGTATCCAAGTTAATAGAAAGGATTATTATCTCTGCAGGTAGTGGACCAGTGTAGCAAAGATGTGCTGCTTAGGATGTAGCTGGAAGGTGGATAGAAATGCAAGCTGGTCCTTTGGTAAGAATTAGCAGGAGAGTTTGGATCTGTCACTCTCCCTCTTTCCCTTGTTTCACTTTAAGTCTCTCCTCAGTGGAAGTGGCAGCCCTGCATATGGATGGACATGGGGTTGTAAACCCAAGCTGGGGAGAGGTGTGAAGTGAATACCCTTTGGAGATCAGGGATGAATTTGGGTCTTCTGAATGGAGAAAAAGGCACTGAGCTAGGGATGAAGACTGGGGCCAGGGCAGCAGGCACTGGTACGGCTGCAGTGTCCATCTGTCCTTGTTAAAGATGGAACTGGAGTAAGCAGGGGGAAGCTCAGGGTATTAGGGATGGGCTGGAACAGTACCTGGCCTCCACTGCAGATTCAACAGGGTGGTATAGAATGACTTGGTACAGATTTAAATTCCCACTTCTGAGTCTTCCAAGGGAGAAGCTGGGTAAGACCTTGGTGTTGCAGCTGGTTTATGGGCTATGGAGTTTGGGAGCTGGGTAGGAGCAATCAGAGATGTGCTTGGGCTCTGCAGGGAGAAGCAGCCACCTGAATGCAGGCAGCAGTGACATACGGGGTGTCACTGGGATAGAGAAAAGCTCTCAGGTTTGCTTAGAGCAGCTCTGATTCAGGTGGCAGTTCAAGCATTGATTGATCCCACTGACTTCAGGGTTTCTATTCATGCTTTAAACCTCACTGTGCTCAATACTTTGATAAACTGAATGCTTTGAGTTCTTTACCCTGCTGCAGTGCCTGAAGATATCTGCTTTTCTTCTCATATCGCTACCATTTAGTCACTTCTGCTGTTACCTGTTGTGGTCCGCAGCATTCTTCATTGGGATGAAAGAACAGGGCCCTTTGAAATACTTAAAGCTGATGTGAGTCACAGTATTTGTAAGGAATGCTGGATTTTCATAAGCCTTCTGGTAGAACAGATATGTCAGAAAGTTTTCAGGAAGCAAGGAGGTAGGTTGATCCCTCCTGGGGGAAACTTAAGATAACTCCTGCACAAGATGATGAGCCTCACCATCTGTGGGGATGCTCAGTACTTGGTACAGAAAGGGCTGGTGTTCTGAATCCCTCTTCCCACTTTTGGAGGCTGGGCTAGTGTGTATTATGATCAAAAGGAGCAGGTGAATTGCAGTCTTGGGGCTGAATCTCTCATTCTTTTGATAATAGTTTGAGTCCTGCAGATATTCTTTAGGGAAAAAGTCTCTCCAGTAAGAAACCATATTCAATACTAGTGATTGTAGCTAATGCCTTACTTAGGGCTGACTGCACAGCTGGTTTAAATAGAAATGATGTCCTTTAAGTTGCTTAGCTGATAGTCTTGTCCCTCCTGTGCTGGAGTGTACCTAGGTATGCTTGAAATTCCTGATGTGGGTCTTATTTTCTTATAATTTTGCTAAAAGGCAGTTGGAGAAGCATGTGAAAATGCAGTAAGCTCCTTTCCCATTTTTTCATGCTGAAAAACTCCCTTGAACACGAAGTCTTAGATTACATTCTTCCTAACCCCATGTTGTACAACAACCTTGGTGAGAAAGTTCGAATTCTCATCTTTGAGACCTCTCTGTTTTATGCCAGAAGCTTGAAATGCAGATTTTTCTTGAGCTTGTGTTTGCTGAGTACATGTAGGCCCAGCCTGGCTTTCTAAGGACACGTAATCACAGCTGTAATCACGGCTCAATCTATTTCTAATGTTTGCTAATTAATTCTTAGCAGTGCTTAAACCTTGTGAATTAAATTGATAAAAAAGAACAACTCTTTCGTAAGGCTTATGCACATGTTATTCTAAGGACTCTTTTATACTGGCAGCATTAAGATGCTGTTTCATCCCAGGCTTGTGGCTTTTAAAACAACTCATGGATATGAATAAGCTTTAGTGGGATACTGCATGTATAACTTGCCAGCTTTGTGTATCTGGGGCATATCATAAGTGTTTGGCAGGAGCCTTCAGATCAGAGCACCAGGGAAAAGTAGGTGAGGGCATTACACTGTCCCATCACCTACTTATTTGAATTGGAAGCCTCATCCAGTGAAAACCTCTGGGAAATGCTTGGGTGTTGAACCTGCATTGATTTCTGTGCTCCTGCAGCTCCTCTGGACCTGAAGCTGGGTGGGTAATGTTTAGTGCTTGCTTGGCTGTTCCTAGGAGGTACCAGGGGTGCTGGTGGGGTCTGTGCTCTGAGGTCTGTCTGTTCAGACAATGGGAGAGACTTAATTCTGAACTGTGGAATAATATCATAGAACCCCAGGTTGGGAGGGACCTCAAGGATCATCTGGTCCAACCTTCCTTAGCAAAGCGTGACATGGAAGAGATGTCCCAGCACCCTGTCCATGTGTCCAGCTTTGGCAGCGTCACACAAATCCCTGCCATGACACAGACTTCCATCTTCAATCACCTGTTCTTGAAAGAGCTGCTGTAAATATATATATAAATATATATTTAATTTTCCAGGCAAATTCTGGTAAGATCCCTCATGCTTTATCCCTGTTTTCAAGGTTTATTTCTTATTACCTTGTATAAAGCAGTTTCATAAAATCCCAGACTGGTTTGGGCTAGAAGGGAGCTTAAAGCTCATCCAGTCCCAGCCCCCTGCCACGGGCAAGGACCCCTTCCACTAGAGCAGCTTGCTCCAAGCCCCTGTGTCCAACCTGGCCTTGAACACTGCCAGGGATGGGGCAGCCACAGCTTCTCTGGGCACCCTGTGCCAGCACCTCAGCACCCTCACAGGGAAGAGCTTCTGCCTATGATCTTACCTAAATTCACCCTGTCAGTTTTCCCAGCCCCGAGCTTGAGATGTAATATAGAAGCTGCTGCTTTGAGAGCTCAGGGTCTATAATCACGACCCTGCTGATGGATGCCTTCAGCTCCCGAGGACCAGGAGCTGTTGCTCCTCTCTTGGTGGGACACAGCATCTTGCTGGTTTTTGCTAGAGAAATACTTCTCTCGACTAAACCTCATTTAACCAGCAGAGGCCGTTATGTCCATACGCTTGGAGGCAGAGAGCTCCCACTGAAGCCTCTGGGCACATGAAAACCTTTCCAGCCTGTCTGTGAGATGGACTGGGGCTGTGTATCCCAGTATCCCCAACTGCCTCATGCTGAGCTGTTGGGCTGATGGGATTGCAATGCAGATGTAGATAGAATAGAAGGGAGTAGTGAGGAGCCATATGGGGATGAAAGAAAAAGCAAAGCTCTTAGTAGGCACCGCGAGGTCTGATTAAATCTGTAATGACTGGTGCTGCAACGCTGTCAAGCAGCTCCCCCAGCACCTCCTTTGTCCAGCCTGGTGTAATCTTGTGCATTTCTCATGTACATGGGAGAGAAATGTAATGGCTTCATTGAAGGAAACCTTTGGTATTTCTTTCTGTGGAATTAAATTGTTTTCTGAAGGAGATGGACTGTGTGTACATGTATCAGAAGTATATGGTGTTCTGGGCTGCAGGGAGTACTATCAAGAAACAATCCAGAGATGGGGGCAGATTCTGCCCTACTGCAAAGTATATGAACAGAACAAATATGAAATCTTGCAGTACTAAAGCTGAGGCTGTGCCTTTGGGGCTTGTAGCTGCCCCAGGCAGAGTATCATGGGCTTTAACCATCCCTGAATCGCTCCTAGCTGCGGTCATTCATCTAGAGCCCAAGAATGCCTTATTTTCCTGGATTATACCCCAACTTGCACCTCACAGAAGCAGCAGGGGAGGAAGAATAAACCAGCTGGTTCATAAAACATCTGCTTTGCCTAGATCTGACCTGTGTCTTGCAATCTGTCCTTCACAGTCAGCTTCTTCACCCTCATCTCCACGGGGTGTGTGGGCCACCAAAAGAGCATTTAAATATGAACCATGGATGCAGACATCAACTTTTCCTTTTAATTGCTCCCAGATTGTGCAATGAGGATCAGACATTTCTAAGTGTGAGTGCAGAGGAGTATGTATTGAAAAATAACCACTTCTGAAGCAAGAGGTTTCACTGCATCTGCCTGGGGAAGGATTCTAGAGCAAAAGTTTCTTAGGGATATGCCACTTGTGTTGCATGGTGCCTGGGAACAGGACATCTGGGTTTTATGATAATAGGTGCAAAATAAGAACCACATATAAGAGAATGAACTAAAGAAAAGGTGTGCTCATGGCTTGCCTAATATTTACCTAATAATTATTAGTAATAATGCTCTCATTACCTAATAATGGGATAATTCCAGGTTAAGCACTGTACAGGATTTAACATCTCAG
Organism: Pezoporus wallicus; assembly: GCF_028554395.1. NCBI lineage: Eukaryota > Metazoa > Chordata > Aves > Psittaciformes > Psittacidae > Pezoporus > Pezoporus wallicus. The sequence continues at coordinate 2,783,233 of NW_026637482.1, forward strand.
GGGAAAATAAAGCCTTCAGGTGAGTTAGAACCTCAAAGAGCCAAATTCTGACCAAATGTGTGATAATTCAAGAACTGACCCTAGGCTCATGGTGCTCTGATGAGTTCTGGGCTGAGTCCTTTTGGCAGAGAGGATTTGGGGGATTCTCTTGCTGAATGGAGGGTAAGAGTAAAAACCCATATGAATACTGTTGATGGTTTTAACTAATGGTTCTCACAAATAGCTTGGTTGCTTTCCCGGTAGTTCTTTATGCACCAATAAATCCCATTGTTCTCCTCCCAGCTGTTATTCACAAAAAGAACAAAAGCGAGCTGGAGCGTTCCCTGCACATTTCTTTTTAATTAAAGCAGCAGACGAAGGAAGCGTAAGGAGCAAAGCTTGAACGAGCCACGATAAATGTTTCTTCTTCCCCCATCGTTTTAAGCCCATTTGATAGGGGTGATTTTTTTCTGACTTATACCTGAGGTCCTGCTCTGCTGCATGAAGAGAAAGTGAAGTGCAAGGCTAGAGGTAGCTCAGATGGGTGGTTCTCAATGGGGCAACTACCAAGGTGTCCCACTGATGCTTTTAGAGCCTCTGATCTTTCTTCCTGACGCATGACTCATCATTTCTGCCCTCTGTGGAGCTGCGTCAGCCTGAGGCTGCTCCCAGAGGTGCTCTGAGCATCCTAAAACTGCATCTCCCAGTGCAGGAAGGGGGGAAAAAGGTGTTATTTTCCCTACCCCAACAGCTCTGCTGTCAAAGGCAGGTAACTTACTACAAGAGCAGATATTAGCAAAGCTATTTTAGGGCTAGAAGGGACCAACCTTGCAACTGGATGTGTTGTTCTGGGTAATCGTAGTGCTGCCTTTTGGCTTTACATGTTGATTCTGTTAGCATTTTGCTGCCTAGAGCTGGAGCTGTTTGGAGCAGCAGCGCTCAGGGACTTGGTGTGATGAAGTGTTTACCTTGTGAAAGCATAACAAGATATGAGCTTTGCTTTTCTGCACAATCCTGTGATTTTTCTTTTTCTGAAGGCGTGTTTTTGTTCTGTTTTGTGGGATTGTTTGTGTTTTGGTGGACAGCATTGGCTTTTCTGTGGCCAAAACCTAAGTCCAGCCCCCAGTTTAAGCTGAAATGTTTGTGTCTGTGATTTCTGCTGTGGGCTGAGGGCTGTCCCAGAGAGGAGAAAGTTAATGGTTATGAATATAACTCTGCTGCAAAGCATCTGTCTGGGGAAATGTGCTGCATCACCAAATATCTCTGCAGAATCCCTGAGCTCCTTGGGACTGGCAGCATAGAATGATAGAATCACAGAGTGGTTTGGGTTCTAGTTCCAACACCCTGTCATGGCAGGGACACCTTCCCCTAGAGCAGGTTGCTCCAAGCTCCATTCAACCTGGTCTTGAACACTTCTAGGGGTGAGATATCCGCAACTTCATTCACGTGCCTGGACGGCGCCTTTTGAGCAGTGTGCCCTTGGTGCCTGCTGGGCCAACCACCCCATGCTCACTGTCATAAGTGCTATGCAGGGATGCACCGTGTGCCTTTCTGCTCCTTTCTAAAAAATAAATACCTGAAAGTAAACACGGGATTTCAAGCATGGTGCATTTCCTGTGATGCTGTTATCCCAGGAGTTTGGTAAGCCAGAGATGTATCATAAGGAAGAAGAGTGATTAATTTATTTTCTGTATGATTTTTAAGACCTTGGAAAAGCCATTCTTGTGTTTCATTCCAAACCTGTGCTTTAACCTACTTGGAAGATGTCCCTGAATTTCTCACTTTATGATTCTTAATAGAAATATTTCCATTCAGCAGCCGACACCATAAAAACACTCAGTTTTTAAGAAAATAATATTAGTCACATTAAACTGTTGGAGACTGGTGCCAAACACCTGCTAAGGAGGGTGGAACAGACTCCTACCAATGCTGGATCCCCTGGGCCTCGTGCTTCACATCCAATCCTGCTCAAGGCAATGCTACTTCCATCCTGCTTGGGCTGCACATCCTGCCATCAAAACATCTGTTATTCATGTTCCTTATAACACACCACTGATGCCATCCCCTCCTTCCAGGCTTGCTCCTGGAAAGCCCCACGTTTATCTAGGAAGGGTTTTAAGTCATGTGAATTAAAGACTTAGACTCTTACCTATACTTACAGTATCATTAACTTGGGCAGCATACCATCAAGCAAATTGCACTTAATTTATCATTTGAGGAAGCTGTGAGCTCAGTTATCCCACAGGCAGTTCATGTGGTACAGAAGGCTTTGTATCATCATCTACAACCCTGCCATAAATTCAGCTCTTGCTTCTCCCATTAGTGTGATTTACTGCCAGGCTGACTGATCTTGGTTTACGTACACTTGAGCTGCACCAGAGCAATTCAGTATGGTTTTCTCTATTGCAGTTTTTAACAAAACTTCATTTTCTATGACAAATCCATAATGGCACCTCTGAAGAAAAAGGAATGTTTTTTCTTCTTTTCTCTTCCTGTTCTGAGTCAGACTTTAAATCATCTGCAGGGCTGGGTGCCAGCCCAGGTTCAACAGTTGGGGGTCTTGTAAGGCTTGGACCCTAGCTGATGGCTAAGGTGGGAAGAGAGAGGTTGAAGGACCCTCAGTTCCTTCCTATGTCCCACTGGCACATCTGCCTCTGGACATGGCAGTGAAGCCTCTGTTGCATGTGCTAGCTGTTAGGTGAGCCCGATGCTGACATCCATGCACAAACTGGGTATTGGGCATGCTTCATGCCATGGTGTCCTTCCAGCCATGACGTTAAAAACTTATTTTTGTCATCCTTCACCTATCTCACCTCAGTATTAGCCCGTCAGAGCTGTCAGATAGGTATATTTGTACTTATGCTCAGTTATTACTCTGAGTTTTATTTCTCTTTGGTTGACCAAGATGGGCTGTTGTAAGACCATCTTGTGTAAAGCACATTCAGTGTCTTCTGACTGTTGCATTTCTTTATTGAGCATCAATTTTCCATTTGATTGGAGGTAGAACACAGTGATGGGGATGGAGGAGCCGGATGCAGGATTGCGTTACTGATGCTATGAAGATCTCCAGACAGAGATACTGGAGGTGCTTGTTTTTCTGGTCATTGGCCTGGCTGGTCAAGAGAAAAAAAAAATCCATGTAAAGCTGAGACCCTTGTTATCAGTAAGGTGATCCTGACAGCATGAATAATAGAGAGGAAATACAGACCAGTGTGATATAGTTGCTTGATCAGTCTCCTTTTTCACCTGCCCATCCTGTCTTATAACCACATGACTGGGTAGCACTAAGTAATTTTTCATGAGGTTTTTGAAGCTGCCACATGTTATGAGAAGGAGAAACACCTCTCTTTTAACCCACCCTGAGCCCATATGAAGGATAAGAAGTGACTTGACCATGTGTCCTCATCTGACTGGTTTCCCAGGGAGCTACAACCTTGATTGGCACATCCTGATACCGTAGACCCTGATTGGCAACTGACCCTGAGTGGAGGCTGACACAGCTCTGATAAAAAGAGGGAGTTCTCAGCACAGATCAACGAATAAATAATAACTAAGAAAAGGAGAAAACCCAAAGACCAGGAGAGACGAAAGAGAGAGGAAGGTGCCTCAGTCAAGGAAGTGAAGGGAGGCAGGAAGAGTCACAAGGAGGCGAGCTGTTGGTACCTGTGGGTTGTGAAGGACAAAGGACTTCAGGACACACCTAAGCTGGTGGAGAAGAAGGACTCTGTGAAAAAAGGACAGCCCAGTCACAGGTAGATAGAGGAGGACTAAAGGACATCAGTGATTCATAAAGAGCCAAGTGGCAGAACTGAGGTTAAGGCAGTTGGAGTGTTTTTTAAAATGTAGAGGTGAAAAACAATGACATGAAAGAAAAGACCAAAAAGAACGAAGAAGGAGAGGAGGAGCAGGAGGAAGAGGAAGAACAGGTGGTGGAAGGGGTAGATGAGGAAAATGGGAAAGATGAAATCCAGGAGAAAAAAGGCAAAAAACCCTCGAAGTCTGAGGACTCAGAGGTCAATGAGGAAGTGAAAAAAAAGAAAAAGACCAAGAGAAGGGAGTACAGCAGCGAGGATGAGGATGACTATAAGCACAGGAAGAAAAAGAAGAAAAAGGGAAAAAAACACAAAGAAAAGAAGAAGAAGAAAGGTGACAAGTCCAAGAAAGGAAAGGCAGATGATAATTTTTTGGAGATGTACGAACAGGAGCTTCGGGACTATCATTCGGACTCTTCCAATGCGACTGAAGATGAGTACAACAAGAAAAAAGGTCAGTTCTATTGTTCCTCATCTCCCCTCTTGAGCAGGCATTTATACTGTTGGCCCTGCAGATGCCCATTTTGGGACCCTTCCTGGGAGGGCAGACACTTGTTATTCCTAAGTGGGGGATATTTCTAATGAATTAAGAATTTTTACTATGTGAAGTGGCACCGGCAGATTGTGTCTCTATTAGCTTTTCAGTTCATGAAGTCTCTTTGCTGTGTGCATGGTACTGCTGTAATTACATTCTCCTAATTAATATTTGCATTGTGGTACTGTTCAGAAGCTGCATTCTGCAGATTCCCTTCTTGTAAGCAGGATACATAGCAAAGACACACAGTTCTACCCAAGCATATGCAGCAGCAGGAGGGTGCCAGTGATTTCGGCAATCAGATGAGCAGGCAGTGGAACATTTAGGATTGATGTAGAGGCAGAAGATTCAGCATGCGACCTCTCTGGCTGTTGTAAGTAACCAAATATGCTGGGGAAATATTGCTAGTCATCCCTAAATCTTCATACTGTGTCATTACAATAAATAGTCTGCTAGGTTTATATACACAGGGTACTTCAGTTGGAGGATGTTCAGTTCAGATGCATGGCATGCTGTGCAGTGACTTAAGGATATAGATCATAGAATCATAGAGTGGTTAAGGTGTGAAGAGACCTAAAAATCATCTAGTCAATCTCCGCTGCCATGGGCAGGGACACCTTCCAGTAGACTGGGTTGCTTAAGGCAACAGGTCCAATGTGGCCTTGAACACTGCCAGGGATGGGGCAGCCACAGCTTCTCTGGGCACTCAGTTTCATTAAAAGACCATGGTCTGAAGAAGGATTGCAGCCATCAGCCTGGCAAAGTCTAGACAGCTTGTGGAAAAGGACTCTAGTTCAACATTTTATCTGCTGGGCTGCAGCTAGTAATCCCTTCCTTCCCCAGGAAACCTGCAGCGCTGTGGCAGAGAGGTGAGGAAACTTCAAGGCAAAAGGCAATGACCCATGGTGTAGATCCATGGTTAAAGAAAAAGCCCTCACTAGGCAGGAGGATGCTCCTGAGCACAGTGAGGTTATCTCCTCATCGGAGAGGTGGGCAGCAAAGAGGTAATGGACTGCTGAGGGGTGACACCAGCTGTCCATTACCTGTGCAACTGGATCTTGGCACGACTGGGGCAAGATGCTTACCCTCTCAGCACCATGGTCTCCCCATCAGTCAGAGTAATAACGCATTTTGTATGTGACAATTTGGAGAACCGAGTGTGCTTAAGGAGTCTTGTACAGCATTTCATGCTTGTAGTGTGGCAGTAGGTTAACTATAACTGATGACTTCTCTAATGGTGCCATATGGCTGTGATGGGAAAAGAAAAATGATTCAATTGCCTTGATGCAGAGAAGCAAATTCCTCCTGTATATACTGTATTTAGGTCATTGCACACAACCTACTGCATTTGTGACAGCTTTTTAAGGGAAAAAAGGTTGTCTCACCTCATACTGCAATTTTTTTAATAGTAGAGGAATAATAACTTGCAATTTTCAAAGACAGAATTTCCAGCACATATTTCTGATAATTTTTCCATCATATTCTGCTTAGTTTGTCAACAGTTTCTACATGGCTGGTAATAGCTTGCAGTTGAAAAGCAAGGATTTAATTCTCATAGTCCCTATCAGAAATTAAAAATCCTGTTCAGAACCCTGCAACTTTGATAGCTCCAGGACCTCTATGAAAGTTGTCATTTAGCCATGAGTCCCACTGAACCACTGGTTACTCCAATGCATGGTGGACTCTCCTACTTGAGCTGTGTCTCGGTATTTTGCATCCTCCATTTACAGATATTGATGGAAGACAGTGCACATGTACATGAGGGAAGAATAGGGGGGCAAGGAAGAGGAGAAGAATGCTGGGCAGAACATACACTGTCAGTAAGCCACTGAAGTTTTCCACCAGTGAAAATCTGCCTCTGGGCCGTTTGGCACCAAAAAGCAAAAGCTCAGGAGTAAACTCTAACTGCCCTATCCCCCTGCTTGAGTTTCAGCTATTCCCTCTGCCATGCATTGTGCTGCTGCTCTTCCTGTTTTGATTCATAACAGTAGATTTTTGTGCGTGTGACTCATTTGGAGGCTGCTGCTGCTTTTCTTCCAAAGGACCATTGAGTGAAGTGTCTGTTGCTGGTCAGGGTTTTGAGAAACATGTAACCTCTGCAAAAAGCATCCCAGAAGCTTTGGGATGTCATCTCCCTTTGGTACTGGTGAATATTCAGTAGACCTATATTTCAGTCTACAAGCTGTGATTCCTTTTGCAGTAAAAAGAAAAGAGAGGTGTTGTAAATGTTTTATAAGCAGGTAGTCAATGGTGCCTGTATCATCTGATGTCCTCTTTATCTTACTCTATTAGCAAACAGAGGCAGGGATGCCCCCCATTGCTGTTGATTGATGATTGAAGAACAAGGCAAATCCAGCTCCTGGGGACAGGAAAACAAAAGATGCCAAGCAACTGGGAGATAGTGTATTTGAGAAAATTATAACAGAGAAAGCAGGCTTTTAAACTAAATTGCAGCTGTTGTCCATTCCTGTGATCCTGGTGTTAATGAGATTGCTTATTTATTAATAAAGTATTTGCAAAGTCATTTCTACAGTGCAATGTGGAGGGCTGCAAGTAGACCTTATTGCAGCGTTTCAATACTTAGAGGGGATTTATAAGAAATACCGCAAAAGACTTTTTACCAAGGTCTGTAGTAGCATGACAAGGGACAATGGTTTTAAACTGAATGTCAGTGGGCTTAGATAGGACATAAGGAAGAAGTTCTTCCCTGTGAGGATGGTAAGGTGCCAGCACAGGGTGTCTAGAGAAAAGATTCTGTGGCTGCCCCATTCCTGGCAGTGTTCAAAGCCAGGCTGGAAGGGGCTTGGAGTATCCTGTTCTAGAGAACATTGTCCCTGCCTGTGGCAGGGGGTTGTAACTGGATGAGCCTTAATGGTCCCTTCAGTCCTGGTTTAAATCCATGACACCTTCCAACTCAAACCATTGTATGATTCTACAATCTTGAATTGCCAATAATAGTGCAAACAGGGCACATTGTGTTACGTAAATTTAATTGGTGGAATCAGTAGATTTAAAGTGCAGTAGGTATCCAGAGACTTCATATAGCACCCTGGCTGCCTTAGACTGTCGTTGAAGGTTCTATGGATACCAGCAAACAGGTACAGAGTAGATGTCTAAGGCCTGAAACCAGCCCTTTGAAGGAACCCCATCTCTTTCTCCATATCTTTCTCTTGATATCTCATATCTGTGATGGAGAAGAGGGAGGCTGGTGTGGTTATTGATCCTCCTGCTCAGATTTGGGTGCAGAGAACCATGAAGGAATGGGTCAAGTGTTACATCTGTTTTCTGGGTCATTCATCTGTTTTCTGGGTCATTTCTGCCAAAGCCATGAGTACATCTGGGTTGGTAGAAAGGAAGGAAATGTTTTCTTCTCCAAACTTGCTTTCATGCCACTAACTGAGCCTTCCCTCTGGCTGAGCTGGCAGCTGCTGGGTTGGTGACTCCAGCGTGGAGACATCCCTGGGCTGTGACATTGGAGGATAAGTCCCTCCTATACTCTGTAAAGTGCTGCTGAGTCGGGAGATCTTGGGGCTTCCCGTTTTGCATAGCTGTAGCTCACCAGAGGCATATCTCATCTCAGAGGAAATCAGTCTTTTTGGGGTCATATTGATGAGTAAATCCTTTTTTTTTTTTTTTATTTTCTCCTCTCCTTTTTCTTTTCTTTTTTTTTTTTTTTTTCTTTCCTGCCAAGTTTCACGTCTAGATATCAAGGAGTAGGTATCTTTCCTTCAAAGGGAAACAAACCCTTTAGTGGGATTTCCTTGTCTTTGTGGAAGCTCTGCTATAGCATGTAGTCAGACCTGCTGCACTATGCTCTCCTGGTCACTTGGTCACCACCTTCACCGTTTGAAGATTTAAACCCTTGCAGATGTCTCCTTTCATTTACAAGTGTATGCTCAGCAAGTGTGGCCAAAGTTCCAGGGACTTCTTCACTGAGGATGGATAAGGCATTTCCATACGTGCAATTTATCAAAAGGCAGGTCTGTGTGACAGCAAATGGCTAGAAAAGCAAAGGCAATTCTTGACAAAGACACTGTAGAGGTCCATGGGATGTATACGCTCCCAGGCAAGGGAGCAAAGCTTAGATTAGCTCCCAGGAGATGCAGTACTTTGAGGCTTCAGTCCTGTCTTCCAGGGACAGATGCTGAGACCACTTTGTATGCAATGCCACTGGTTTGTCCATATTGCATAGTGGGTGAAGCTGGGCTTCAGTGATGTTGGCAGTGCCAATAATAATCATAAAATGAAGAAATCTACTCAAGAAATGCATGTTTTTGTTAACACGTTGTCTCAGATGGTGATGGGAAGGAGGAAAATGGACACTGTTGATTTGTAAATAGAAATACAAGCTGCTCATCATTTCTTTTGGTGTGAGCCATCCATTTTATTGTGTTACATTTATCACATTATGTTCCTTTAGTGACTACAGCAAAGGGTTACACACAAAAAACATTCAGGACACGCTGAGCTTATTGCTAACTTATGTTTAATGTAATTCAGCAACAGAATGAAGGAGAAGAGCAAGCACTGTGTGGTTGCCAGCTCTCTCCCTGTGCTATGCACAGGACTGGAGAGAGGTATCACATGATAGATGATTATCAGAAGCAAAATCATCTCATCTGTTGGCTACATCCACTGATCTTCCCAAACTGAGGTTTTGATGAATATTCCAAATAGGCTAAACAAAGACTTTTCTTTGGAAGACAGATTTTTCTTCTTACAATTAAACTGAGTTGGGTCGTAGGCGTAAAGCTTTCGGGGAAGAATTTTGTGCTCAGTTTTATGTCTTGTGATCTGGTGGGACATGCAAAGCATGTCACTAAGAGAAGGTGGTGCTGCACCTGCTTTGCAAGCAGGTGAGATCCACCATGTCTCCACCTCACCATTTTCCATAGTTACAAATCACTGCCTGAAATACGACTTTTAAAAAGGTTAGATCACTTTTACCCAAAAGCTATCAGCCTGTGTGACAGAACAAGCCAAATCTAAACTAGCTGTGATATTAAAGTGTTGATTAAGTTGCAGGAGCACATGCTGATATTTTTATGTAGGGACCAAAAACTACCCCCACTGCAAACCTGTGTAACCCCAATGGAAAGTTGCAGTTGCCTGGAGATGTTGTGCTGAAATGGGGCCTTACAAACTGGAAATGAGTAATTAAAATGCTGTGGATGGGGCCTTGCAAGGAATCACAGCAACTCTTTGTCGTCCATGATCAGCCATCAACCCGCAGCACGACTGCTACTAGTCATTGGTATGGAAAATCAGTATTGCAGAGCAGATGAGTGTGAATAAACCTTTCATAGCAAGTACTTCTTGGCATCTGAAGTTTTAAACCCTTGCAGATGTCTCCTTTCATTTACAAGTGTGTGCTCAGCAAGTGCACACACAGGGCTGTGGGGAGTGAGCTCTTATGTACCCCTGCCCAGGCAGGACCCAGAAGCCCCGAGCATACATAAGAGCTACCCCCGTTACACACACAGGATCCATTTGGGATGGCTCAGCCCAGCTGCCAGCACCAAAAACAGCACCGAGGAACAGCTGTAGGCACGAGGCTGCCAAATGCTTGGAGCAGCTGATGCACGGCTGATGCCTCTAAAACCCGCACCCATGAGAATGCAGCCTTACAGCACTGCTGCTCTCCTCACACCCCAGATCTCATATCTGAACTGAATGGCAAGTTCAGTTTCATATCCTTAATTGCCTACGGCTACTTTTTAGACTGAATGTTTGGGTTTGGACTTTTAACAGAAAACGTCTGAGAGTTCCTGAAGAGAAACTGAACAGGATTTCACTGAGAAGCAGATGTTGAATGCAGATCAAGATATTAAATTCTAGAAGTGTTTTCCCCAGCCTATGTGTCCAATCAACCTGGACTCAAAGCAACCAAGGTGTCCTCTCTGAGAAAGGTGACCTTTAGAAATGCAGAACTAGAACTTGATCACACTGGAATCATTCAAGAAGATCTGGGGACTTTTGCTTTCTGTCTTCCTCTTCCTGTCCTCTCTCCTTAAACTAATCAAAATTACTGGTTTTTAGAAAATCTGAGATTTGCCTGGGTAGCTTTTCATTCTCTGGCTGCAGAAAGAAAACTGAGGAGCTGCTTTTCCTTGCAAATACAGCAGATCCCTCCACTGCTTCATCAAATTCCCAGTTTCAGAACTGCACTGGTATTCTGAGGGTGATTGGTTTTGTTCTTGCTTATCCTTTGTTAAAGTGTACTTCTTCCAGGCTCTTTGTAAAGCTGTTTATCACCCTCTCCCTGAGTATTTGGACCAGCATCTGAACACTGTACCATTAAAACAGCACAATTATTTCCATCCAAATGAAAAGTGTGGCTAGGAAATTGTACTAAGCTATGAGGGACTAAGCACGGAGAGAGAACCAGGGCAAACCTGCAGTCCTGTGTCCAGCTCCAGAGCAGCAGCACAAGAGGGACGTGGAGCTGTTGGAGCGAGGCCAGAGGAGGCCATGGAGATGCTGCGAGGGCTGGAGCAGCTCTGCTCTGGAGCCAGGCTGAGAGAGCTGGGCTGGGGCAGCCTGGAGAAGAGAAGGCTCCTGAAGGGGAGACCTGAGAGCAGCTCCAGTGCCTGAAGGGGCTGCAGGAAACCTGGAGAGGGGCTTGGGACAAGGGCCTGTAGGGACAGGCCAAGGGGAATGGCTTTAACCTGCCAGAGGGGAGACTGAGATGAGCTCTTAGGCAGAAGCTCTTTCATTTTAAGTCAATCCCCACAGCTTCAGGTGAGCTATTGTCTCCATCTAAGCTCAAGAAAAGCAAAAACTTCTGGTACGGTTGGTACCAAGACTTCTCCTTGTAAGCTACAATTTACTAGGGGCTCCTGTGTCAGCTGTCAGGGATATGACTAGGATATTACTTCCACATAACATAATTTTTATCTCATTAAGGCCTCCACTTGGCTGACTATTGCTGCTCAAACAACAAATATTTGTTTATCTCAGTGTCTTGCGTTTGCAGATATGTCCCCAGGCTTTGTCAGAGGAGTTTTTCTTATGCCTTTGGCTCTTCTTCCCTGCTGGACACTGCTGTCTAACACAATGTCACAGACACCTGAGTGGCAGCACTCACAAACAGTCTGAAAATAATAATGGTAATGATGGCTCTTGCAGATGGATTTATATGCATTGCAAGACTCGTTAGATGCATACCACAAAGTAGTTGTTCATCATTGCTGTAATTAGATGTGGCTGTTGGAAAAGACCAGTCTTTTTGGCACTTCATGCCCTGATGTTCAGATCTGCTGTATTTTTCCACAGTTTCCTCAATTTTATAGGCATCAGTATTTTGGTAGTATGTCTATCAGACTTTCTTGGTGAGCTGTAAGTATTAATCAGGAGATACATGTAAAGAAGTAAGAGGTAGGAGTTGGGAAGATCAAAGGTTATATCAATTCACATTATTTAAAAAAAAAATCTTTCTTTAAGATGTTATTCAGGTTTTAATAAGTGCCTCCATGACTTAGTAAGTTGCAGAATTATGATTAATTCATCACGACATCTAATAATGTGTGTGTAAGGATAGGTAACACACATAACTTGCTGTAAATAAAAGCTTCTGCAGGCATCGGTCCCTGCTTACCCTAGAAGCACAGGCTGGTTTGGGTTGGAAGGGACCTTAAAGCTCATTCAGTTCCAACTCCCTCCCAAGAGCAGGGACACCTTCCACTAGAGCAGCTTGCTCCAAGCCCCTGTGTCCAACCTGGCCTTGAACACTGCCAGGGATGGGGCAGCCACAGCTTCTCTGGGCACCCTGTGCCAGCGCCTCAGCACCCTCACAGGGAAGAGCTGCTGCCTAAGATCTCATCTCAGTCTCCCCTCTGGCAGGTTAAAGCCATTCCCCTTGGCCTGTCCCTACATCCCTTGTCCCAAGCCCCTCTCCAGCTTTCCTGCAGCCCCTTCAGGCACTGGAGCTGCTCTCAGGTCTCCCCTTCAGGAGCCTTCTCTTCCCCAGGCTGCCCCAGCCCAGCTCTCTCAGCCTGGCTCCAGAGCAGAGCTGCTCCAGCCCTCACAGCATCTCCATGGCCTCCTCTGGACTCGCTCCAACAGCTCCACGTCCCTCTTGTGCTGCTGCCCCAGAGCTGGATCAGGACTGCAGGGGGGTCTCCCCAGAGCACAGCAGAGGGGGAGAATCCCCTCACTCAACCTGCTGCTCACTCTCTAGGGGTGCAGCCCTGCACACAGTTGGCTTTCTGTCAATGAGCCTCAAACACAGCTGGTCTCAGGAACAAAAGGTGCTGGTTCCTCACTGGGAGCTGCCAGGGGTGCAGTGCTCCCCTCTTGCAGGCGGTATGGCTGTCATGGGACAACTGTCCCTGCTCGTCGCGTTATCCAGTCCTCACATGCTGGTGGCTGTGCCAGCTACTGAGCACAGTCCTGCTGGATTCACTGCCTCCGGCTGAGCAGTTCTGAAACATGTTGTCTGTGTTTTTTTATTCTGCAAAAACAGCTCAGCTGTTCCTCACAAACAAACCGTGAGACATGTCTTGCCTTGCTCATCTCAGCATCCAACGCCTGCAGCATCTCCTGGCCAAGGGTTCTGGGGAAGTCAGCAAACAAATGGTCTTTGGTGAAATTCCTCTTCCTCAAACATAGGTATTGGGGGTCAGGGCTGGCAGCAAGGACAGCATCTCTCCTTGGTTGTGGTTGTCCTACTGCCTAGACAGCTAGGAAGTGGGGCTCTTGTTTGAATCCAGTGGTGTGATAGACAGCACTGAATTAGTTCCACTTGTGTCCTGCAGACACATTGCTTTACTACGGACTTGATTCAATGCCGCAGGTTAAAATCAATATTGTATTTTACCCAGGCTGCAAGATACACTTCCTGTTGGACAGCAGTACCTAATGTTTGTGTCCACAGTTGTGATTCAGGGACACCCCACATCCTGGCAAGCCCTCCTTGTCTCCAAAAGATAATGAAAGAAAGAGAGCAGTCTTTTTCTCACAAATGTTTCCCTCCCCTGAGGCACAGTGTTTTCCTCCAGTGCAATTTAAACTTGAGTAACAAAGATGTCGATTGCTAAGCTAATTCTGCTTTGCTGTTCCAGCAAAGAACTGAGATGTTTTTTTCTGGTAGTGTTAAGGCAAAAGCACTTTTAAGTGATAGCTGGAGCAGCAGACGTATCAAGTTTGGCTTCCTACAGTGCGTGAAAATGAAATGTTTATTTCACAATACCTGATGAAGTAAAACAAACTCCAAACCTCAACTACAATGCCTGTGGGAACAGGCAGGACAGTGTTCAGCTTTAGATTTGTATTTTAAAAGATAAATGATGTTTCAGAGCTCAGTATAGTTCTGTTTGTATGTACAAGTAGTAACTTTTGCAGGAAACGTCCCTAATCCATATCCATGAAGCATCTCAAAATGCAAGGTACTATTAATTCTGCAGTCCTTTCTATAATGTATAGTAAAATGTGTAACAGTGTGCAACTGGTCCAGATATTCATGGAAAATATTTCTCTCTTTTGCTTTGAATAAATAATTTGGCATCCATGCTGAACTCAAAAGCTGCTTTTGCTAAAGCGTGTGAAGAGCAGGCAATCTCTCACAGCGTGTGAGGCCCAAATCTGTTCACAGTTTGGCTAGTATCAATCCAAAGTATTGGTGCTCAAGTCAATGGAATTAGTCAGGATCTGTCATTCCCAGAGTGAATGAGAGAAGACTTTGACTCATTTTGTGTATGACAAGAGATTGTGGCCCAAATTGTGGATTGATAAAAACAAGCTCTGATTTCAAACACCCCCGTTCATGGCGATGAAAGGATAGTCCTGATAAAGATGTAATTACAGTAAGTATTTAAGTGGTGTGTTCATGTGCATAGAGCATCATTTTGTCAAACATACCCTGTAACAATCAGCACAGACCCTTAAAAACTTCTAGGTGTTCTGCATACATGTAGTTATCAAGGTTCTCTTCAGGTACTCCAAGCAAACATAAAGCTGAAGTAGGAGCCTGAAGTGCTTCAGTAGGAGCCAGTGACTGGTGCTTTGCATGAATCAACATTAAGTGAATATTGAGAACAGTGAATTCACAACTGGAAACACAGTGAAGTGCAGACAACCATTACTGCTGCTGAGGTAAATGCATCCTGTCAGATACTTCTGAAGATAGCTCTGATTGCCATAATTTCCAGCTGTGCTGGTTTGGGTTTATAGTCAAGATGAAGACAGCATCTTGCTGGTTTCTTCTGCTACCTTGGTGCAGGAGGGTTTAGATCTTGCTTACTTTGTGCATGTAGCCTGGGTTTGTGGATCTTTAAGGAAGCAGGAGGCAGTGAGGGAGATGAGGTTTGCCACAAATGAGGTGTATGATGATATCGTGATGATATGATCTATCAGCTGGAAGAGGAGTAAAGACATACTGGAGGAGGGAAAGCTGCCTTCAGGACACTGGTGCTTCTGTGCACACTGGGATGTCTCACGACTGCAGCCACCTTGGGGCTTTTACCCAGTGTAACTTTACTAAGCTAGCCAGCTTAGCTTGGCTTTAATTCCTGCTTTCCCTCTCCTTACCCAGACTCTCTGATGACTCCTTGCTTTGCTGTCTTGTTGCACCTGTATAACTGTGGCATATCGCTTAAATATTTTCTACCAAGGGCTGCTTTTGCTAGACAGGCACCATCATGAGCTCCAGCTCAGTTCTCCATATTCAAAATATGAGAATGTGACCTGAAGGGCTCTGCAGTCACCGCCATAATTGATGCTATGCAGTCCCGTGTTGGAGTCAGAAGAACGTGAGTTTATTAAAGTACTCTTCTGCCCTGAAGATATTCTTTCCTTGTGGAGCTAAGGGAATTTTGCATGCTCTTAGCTAGAGGATCTCAGCCTCCACTTGTCAGTCTTTACAGCTTTACAGTAATTTTAGCAACTGTTTTGAAGTGAATATTTACTCTGGCCACTCAATGGACAGGTTTATACTATCAGCTCTTACTGCAAGACAGGGAAATGGATGTAAGTTCTTCCAGGAATGCTGCAGTGAAACCTGATACTGATTTTATGCTGCCTGTATCTTGTACTTGAAATGACCATTTCTTAATGCTTATTTTCAGCAAAGAAACTATGTCTGTTATTTCCATTATTAAGCTTGTATATGCCCATGAAAAGCAGTCCATAGCAAATCAATTCTGTTTTGCTTGCTGAAACTTTGACTGGTCTTCATACTGGATAGCTGAACAGTGCAGTCAGCTGGAGATTCAATATCTACCAGATGAGATAACTGCACCAAATTCCTCTTGATTGAGGTAATATTTGGAACAAAAGAGCCTGTATCAGCGGCTGTATTTAAAGCTTTGTATTGAATCTGCCTAGCCCACTGGGAGAAAAGCAAGATTTGGAGACTGGCCTGAAAGTCAATCGTTCCCATAATAACACCACATATTACTCTAAATTGGCCATGTTCATTCAGTATAGGCTTACCTTTGTCCTAAAGCACCTAAACGTAGGTGTCTTTTTGTGAGCAGTTGCCTGCTCAGCAGGATGATGTTCAAGCTGAGATCCAGTACTCTCCCTTTTCCTTTTGTGACCTCTCTTTGGGGCTCACTTATCCATGGTGTGTGATGAACTCAGCCAACATTGGTAGGAAAAGTGTTGAGGAGTAGCACAAATGGCAGGAGCATCCTCGTATTTAATGACCTCACCAAGTCAGCAGCTTGGGTGAAGAGGCATGGACATTTGGAGCATCCTGTCCAGTTTGAAGGGAGGCAGATGACCAATGCCAATGTCATGGTTTGTGCCTTATGTTTAACTAAGAAGGAAACAGGGGCATGGTGGCTGCAAAGCTATCCATCCATGGAGAGAGCTCTCTGCCAAAATACATCTCAGTGTGCAAGACCAGCAGGAATGCATATAAATGAGTTGTTTTTCACATCATGGAAGCCAAAAGTTACTGCAAAGCTTTGAAGAAAGTTCATTTTCAAGTCCTGCTGACTACGATGGGAAAAACTATAAACTCTTGAAGTGTGCAGCTAGCAAAACGTTGCAGTGTCTCCACTGTGGTCTCTCAACTGACTCTGGAGGAAATGTCAATGAACCAGCCCTTCCATACTCCACTTTGAGAGCAGACCTCTTTGAGGAGCTTAAAGGTTCCCTACAGTATCCCTTAAAGATGTCAGACAGCTAAATGCAGTGACTACATACGGACATCTCATAAATAAGCAAGGGAAGGAGACTCTCTGGATGCACTTGGAAACTTCAAGGGTAATCTTAAAATCCCTGAGGGTGCTTCCTTTATTTGCATTTAGTGATTGCTTCCATTGAGGAATAAATTGAGTATTTCCAATTTGGCTGCATCCTATTATTTATACTCAATTCCATGATGCAGCCAAATTTAGAGTGATACTCCAAAACCTTATTCTATCCTGAAAAACTTTGCTGTAATTTGTCTTTGACTGTTGGACCAAGCAACAACCCCTCAAAAAAATCTTGAACTGACTGTGTGCATCAGTGTCAAAAGATGGGAAAATAGCAACCTTTGAATTTCATGACTTTGCAAGGAAATATTGCACTTCTGTTGTGAGTTGGTTCTTGGTTTTTTTTTACCTTTCCATTTGGCAATGTAAACTGGATGTATGCTGGATTTGGAGAAGGCTGAGGCTCTGAATGACTTCTTCTCCTCAGTCTTCACTGGCAAGTGCTCTGACCACACCACCCAAGTCTTGGAAGGCAGGCGCAGAAACTGTGAGAATGAAGACCTTGGGCCCACTGCTGGAGAGGATCTGGTTCGAGACCATCTTAAAAACCTGAATGTACACAAGTCCATGAAACCTGATGAAATCCATCCACCGGTCCTGAAGGAGCTGGCGAATGAAGTTGCTAAGCCACTGTTCATCATATTTGAAAAATCATGGCAGTCAGGTGAAGCTCCCAATGACTGGAAAAAGGGAAATATAACCCCCATTTTCAAGAAGGGGAAAAGGGATGACCCAGGGAACTACACACCAGTCAGTCTCACCTCTGTGCCTGGCAAAATCTTGGAGCAGAATCTCCTGGAAGGCATGCTAAGGCACATGAAAAACAACAAGGTGCATGGTGACAGCCAGCATGGCTTCACTGAGGGGAAATCCTGCCTGACCAATTTGGTGGCCTTCTATGATGGGGCTACAGAACTGATGGACAGGAGCAGAGCAGTTGATGGTCAATGAGAGTTGTGGTCAATGACTCAATGTCCAGCTGGAGACCAGTAATGAGTGGTGTCCCTGAGGGATCAGTGTTGGGACAGCTCTTGTTCAACATCTTTGTCAGTGACATGGACAGTGGGATTGAGTTTGCCAATAACACCAAGCTGTGTGGTTCGATTGATACAAGGAATGCCATCCAGAGGGACCTTGACAAGCTTGTGAAGTGGGCTGATGCCAACCTCATGAAGTTTAAGTGTGACAAGTGCAAGGTCCTACACCTGGGTTGGGGCAATCCCAGGCACAGCTACAGGTTGGGTAGAGAAGAGATTCAGAGCAGCCCAAGGAGAAGGACTTGGGGGTGTTGGTCGATGAGAAAATGAACATGAGCCGGCTTCAGTTGTGCTCACAGGCTAGAAAGCAACTGTATCCTGGGCTGCATCAAAAGGAGCGTGACCAGCAGGTCGAAGGAGGTGATCCTGCCCCTCTACTCTGCTCTTGTGAGACCTCACTCGGAGCACTGTGTGCAGTTCTGGTGTCCTCAACATAAAAAGGACGTGGAACTGTTGGAACAAGTCCAGAGTAGGCCACGAGGATGATCAGGGACTGGAGCACCTCCTGTATGAAGATAGGCTGAGGAAGTTGGGGCTGTTCAGCCCGGAGAAGAGAAGGCTGCGTGGAGACTTCATAGCAGCTTTCCTGTATCTGAAGGGGGCCTACAGGGATGCTGGGAAGGGACTCTTCACTAGGGACTGTAGTGATAGGACAAGGGGTAATGGGTTAAAACTTAAACAGGAGAAGTTTAGATTGGATATAAGGAAGAAGTTGTTTACTGTAAGGGTGGTGAGGCACTGGAATGGGTTGCCCAAGGAAGCTGTGAATGCTCCATCTATGGCGGAGTTCAAGGCCAGGTTGGACAGAGCCTTGGGTGACATGGTTTAGTGTGAGGTGTCCCTGCCCATGGCAGGGAGGTTGGAACTCAATGATCTTAAGGTCCTTTCTAACCCTAACTATCCTATGATTCTGTGAATTATTTTTTTTTAACTTTGCCTAGTAATGAGCATGTATCGCATGTGCAACTGATGGAGGTGGAAGATAAGAAGTGAATAAACAACTGTCCCTGTTAAAACCAAATTTGGAGATCCTGGAGACTTTGGGTACATATTTTCCATCAGTGGAGGGGCTGTAGGGGCTGGCACCATTGCACTGTAGAGGCAAATTTGTGGTGAGCATTAAAGCCCATGATCCTAAGAATATTCACATCAGTGATGGAGGTGAATCTTCAGCAAGGAATTCAGATCTTTTGAGTCGTGAAGTGGGGTTTGAAAAATCAGGACTCGAGGAAAAGGTTGGAAATACCATGAGACCATCTGAAAAAGCAAGGAACTCAGTGGGAGGGGAAGACCCAGTTTGTGTAATGAAACATGTATGATACTTGAGATACTTAACTTCTGTGTTTTCTTAATCTTCCCCTTCACAGCTGGGGAGCCCTGCCTCAGCTGCACTGAAGTAGCAAAATTGATGTTTCTAGCCCAGAAACCCTTGGTTCGAACTGTGACTTCCACAGAAATCCAATTTCAAGCTTTTCAGCTAATTCGGCTTTATTGTCCCGAATCACAAAGTACAAGATGTTTATGCCTTGGATTTGCTAAGGCTGAACATGTTGTCTCAAAGCCAGAATATTCAATTTTTCAAGAGCAAACCACTGGGATTGTTAAGAAATGTCACAAGTGTACAGTTCTTGTTGTCTTACACCATAGTTGCTGTTCCCAGCAAAGGGGCTTAGGGTACAGAATGCTGCCTCCCATCGCAGAACAGTAGCTTGTTCTGCCTGCTGGGTCCTCAAGCTGCAGAGATGCTTTCAGCAAAGTGGTTGATCACTTTCAGCTGTCAGTGGTTGATCACAAATAAAAGAAATGCAAAGAAAGCCAGGTTGGACAGGCCTTAGGACAACCTGCTCTAGTGGAAAGTGTCCCTGCCCATGGCAGGGGGCTGTAACTGGAGGAGCTTTAAGGTCTCTTCCAAGCCAAACCATCCTGTGGTTCTGTGAAAGGAAACAATCCTGGACCCAGACCAATGAACTTCCATGCCTTCAAAGGATGTAGCTAAATAAACTGTCTCCAGATGCCTTCTCCACAAAGAGCTAGCTTCAGTATTAGTATTAAACCTCTATTTTCTTCCTGCAAAGGAAGTCCTGACTTCCTGGACATCTCTGGGAAGCTATGACATCATTGACTTGCACAGCTGGCCGCACAGCTGTAGTGCTGGAGAAGGGGCAGCAAGGCTCCTTTCCCCTTCCAGGGGTGCACCGTGACACTTGTCAAATGTGGTGATGTGCTGGTGTCATCAACCCAGCCCCTCCTTTCATCCCTCTGTGCAAAGTTAATTAAAATTGTGCTAACCCCTGCATATGGTCAGTAATGACATGTGCTACTTGGGCAGGGTTCAGCACATCTGTCCCGGTAAAAACTGCTGCCTGCTTGCTGCAGTGTGTGGAGGCTGAACTTGGGGTTGTGAACATATTGTGTAAATCTGGATGTACTCATGCAAATTTCTTGCAATTGTGAGACTTCCATTGTGGGAATTAGAGCAGGGTTTTGATTTTTTAGAGGTGAGGGCAATATTGAGGCTTGTTGATGGTGTTGTCTTAAACACTTAATTTCCTTGTGTACCATCATCTCATTTGTTAGGAGTTAAAAAGCAGAAGCAGATCAGTCTGACTTATATCTTCTGTAAGGAAGTTTAGGTTAGATGTATAGATGGAGTGACGTCAGTGGCTGTAGAGGTGCAGCAGATTGGTTCAGAAAAGGGTTTCACTTGATGTAAACATGAGCAGATGTAACGTATGAGTCCTTGCATTTCTCTAGCAAGAGAAAAACAACTCACTAGAAAAATCTACCTGAGCTTGTGAAAGGTCTCTGCAAACTTAGAGTGTTGCAGTTACTTTTTTCCCCTCCCTTTTTACAGGAAACATGCATTCATCCATGTGCCTGTCAGGAAGAAATTGGGCACAACTTGTCCTGAAAACAGGAAAAGACCTACATTTTGCTGAGTCTCTGTGGAAGAGGGGGGGAAATGCATAAAAGACCCTTTCCCAAATGAATGCTTGCAGAGGGATGCTGAGCTGTAATGGCCACTTCAGAAATGCCTATAGGATGCTCTAACAGTCATAAGTACTTCCATGGTACAGATAAGTTGAATTTGCTTTGAGAGGGCCAGGCATAAAAGGCTGGTATAAAAGAGTACAGAAATATTATGAATTAATGGTGCAAACTCCCTATTACCAAAGCAAAGTCAATACAGTGCTGAAAACCATGAAGCAATCAGTGGTGAATCACTGGGGCAGAGTGGATTACAAGTCTTCTTCCTGCTATTGACTAATGTGAAGACGTTGTCTATCTCCCCACACTACGCCAAACATCTCCCTTTTGCATGTGTGAATGCTAAAAGGAGGAAGGTGGAATGAAAACACTGTTCATACATATTACTCATGTGCAAGCTGTGGATTTCATATTCTTTTTTTCCAAAAAAATCTCCTTTCCTTTAAGACCAAAAATAAAATATGCCAAGACAATGAATTCTGAAAATTTACCAGAACACATATTATAGCTTACTGTGTTTATCATAATAATGTCCCCTTTCTGTCTTATTTATCTTCATGGAAAGGTGAGGTTTGGAAAATATTTAGAAATATTATGGTACCTTTTCCTTTGTCATCTCGGTGCAATAGAGCTGCTGGAAACAAGGAGCAGTTTCTAATTGGTTTCCATAGAATCCCAGACTGGTTTGGGCTGGAAGGGACTTTAAACCTCATCCAGTTTCAGCCCCTGCCACAGGCAGGGACACCTTCCATTAGAGCAGCTTGCTCCAAGGCCCTGTGTCCAACCTGGCCTTGAATACTGCCAGGGATGGGGCAGCCAAAGCTTCTCTGGGCACCCTGTGCCAGCGCCTCAGCACCCTCACAGGGAAGAGCTTCTGCCTAAGAGCTCATCTGTCTCCCCTCCTGAGCGGCCTGGATTTTGCTCTATCTCTCTGTCTCCATGCTTTTCAGTTAAAATGGTAATTTAATTTCTTCTCTGTGGTCCTTCGAGGGAAGAGTGTTAGTGGGGAACAATGGTTGCTGCTCAGAGTATAGTTCCAATACAGGTTTTGTCTCTTTTGAATATATATGTGATGTAAAGAGGCAAAGATGGGTGCTAAAGAAATACGTAACAGTTCTGATGTACTCATGAAGAGGACATTTCTATGGCATTAGTTCTGATTATTTCTAATTATGTACTTAGCAGTCAGGCTGTGCAAAAGAAAATCACAAATGTTTAACCCTTCCTCCAGCTTATAGGTCTGAGCCTGAAATACTAATTAGCTAACGACCATTATGTGGTCTAAACCCACAAAGAGGCCATAAGTATGCTTGGTTTGGCCACAGGCTAAGTTTTATAATTTTTTCCAATTCCTCTGCACTGATCCAACCAAGACATGTAACCTGTTTTCAAGCCTTACATCTTGTTCTAAATTCTCTCATCAATCTGCTTAAGAAATGTGTGTCTGACACTAATTTGAATCTATCTGCCTCTACATTGTGACCATTGGATCTTGTTGTGCCTTACTGCACTTGAATAAAAGGCTACTTTTAACTTGTGTGTCTTCCAAGAAGATAAATGTGTGTAGTAATAAAGTTGCCACTCAACTTACTACTTGGAAAGATAAATTGGTAGAGCTTTGAGACTCTAAACATTTTCCTACCTTATTTTCATCATGATTTACCGTTTGGTCTTTGGTAAAATTTCCAGAACAGCCAAAATGCAAACTTTATAGCTGTAGTCATTTCTCAGCTTCATACAAATACATTATCAGAGCAAACAGGAAAGCATGCACTGCATTGACATGTGCATAAATGAAAAAATGGCTCAACAGCTTTAACACTTCACATAAATTCATCTGTTATCTGTAATACATGCACATGCGTTATGGTACAGGAGGTGATGTGTTCACAGAGAAGTGTTTTATTTGCAGTAAAATACGTCCTACCTGCATCCCTCTCTTCTCATGTAAAGTGTCTCCAGCAGTTTTGGTTTGATGTGATGACTTTCACCAGCTCTGTTGATCCTTAGCAGTGACTCTGCCCTCTCCAAGAGATGGGGTTGTTACAGTGGTGGGTGCAGAGATCCATCTTTGAGGTCTGTATTTCAGCTCAGGATTTGGGATGACTTAGATCTAAATGTAATAGACGTCGAGTGGCTTACAGAGCTGGGTTTTTCAGCCTGGAGAACAGAAGGCTTCTTAAGGGGAGACCTTAGAACAGCTTCCAATGCCTAAAGAGGCTACAAGAAACCTGGTGAGGGGCTTTGGACAGGGGCCTGTAGGGGCTGGCCAAGGGGAATGGCTTTAACCTGCCAGAGGGGAGACTGAGATGAGCTCTTAGGCAGAAGCTCTTCCCTGTGAGGGTGCTGAGGCGCTGGCACAGGGTGCCCAGAGAAGCTGTGGCTGCCCCATCCCTGGCAGTGTTCAAGGCCAGGTTGGACACAGGGGCTTGGAGCAAGCTGCTCTAGTGGAAGGTGTCCCTGCTCATGGCAGGGGGTTGGAAATGGATGAGCTTTAAGGTCCCTTCTAACCCAAACCAGTCTGGGATTCTATGATCCTATGAATATATAAGGTGAGGGATTTCTCCTGTTGTCCTGATCTTTCTTTTCTCCTTCTACAGTCTACGAGGTGGTGACAGTGACAGGAGATGTCCGAGGAGCAGGAACCGACGCCAATGTCTTTGTTACTCTCTTTGGAGAGCATGGGATAACTCCCAAGACTCATCTCACAAGCAAGTGAGTATCTGGAAAGAAATATGTATCTTTGAGGCCTGTATTTCAGTAACATTTATTGCATTTTGATGAAATGTAATATTGTGCTTATGGATGCAGAGGGAATAAATCTAAAAGGTATTTTGAGATCACCAGGGAAATTTGAATTTTTGCCGTTGCATGGTTCTTACAAAATCCCTTGCAAACCTGCATTCCCTTCTGTAGGTGGAAATGTATGTCCAGATCCATATTATGTAAAGCTCACACTTGCAAGGTGTGGGGATACTTGCTTTTCTTAAAGCCTAAATTAGGAGCTCCCAATTTAGGAGATGAGAATATTCATCGTTTGTTGGAGTGGGCATGATGGGCCATGTTTATATGTCTATAATCCCACTGAGGTCTCTGTGCTAAGTCAGGTATAGAGATAAGTGTCCTTGAGTGTTTCTGAAGAGTGACTCAGTGGGTTTGAAGTAACGTTGATGGGTAACCACCCACACCCAGCCACAGGAAATCTGAGGCGAGTAGAAATGAAAAGAATTAAAGCTGATTCCAAATTTAGACTGTTTCCATCCTGTCTGATGTATGCCTTATTGCACACCACTGTGGCTGCACACTGCTGGTGGTACCGCTCTGTTTTCCTCCAGCTGATGCCAATGCCACCCTCTGGCTGCAAGTTCTCAATTCTTATCATTATGTTGAACTTGGTGGAAACCATATTTTCTAATTTAAACACCTACTGTTAGGCTTTTGACTCTCTCAATAGCTTTTATTTTTCTTATAAAAAAAAAGAAAAAAAAAGTGGGAATTAGGGCCAGCAGGTGCTCAGCTCCCATGAAAGCAAGGTGACTTTTAACAAAGTCCCAGCTCTGCATGTACTAATTTCTCCTTAGGCAGATAATTACACTAAGATAAAGCAGAAATCCCTTCTCCATGGGGTCTAGGAGAGGCTGTGTGTCTCTGTTTTTTGGTGTTCTTATTGTTTTGGTTTTCTTGAAAATGTGTTTCAGAATTATTAATCCTGTGCTAATGTCACACGGTAACTTCACATTTTCTCCATTTCTACAGCACCGACAAGAGGTACCTGCAGCTATTTTAAATTTTACCCTCAAAAGAGCTTCTCTTCCCAGTGAAGCAACTCAAACATGAGAGTCTGTAAAGAAAATGATATGGGAATGGTAAAGAAAATACATGAAATTTCAGCCCTGTTTGCCATATTTGAAATTCAGAAATTAGAGCTAGGCAAAGGAGTTCTATCATCCCAGCGTCCCTAGAAACACCAGGGAGGTACTTGATGATCATATATTTTGTATTTATACAAAATGCTTTCTCTCTGCCCTGTGATTTTCAGCCAGACATCCCAGTGTACTTGTAAAGCAGAATACCATTTCTTTTGATGTAACAGTGAAGGAAACCAAGGCAAGGAGTTAAAAGACATAGCAGGTCAGTGGCAGAGCAGGAAGCAGCAGCAGCAGCTCTGTGGGGGAAAGACCTTCTAGCACCCAAACCTGCCTTGTTGGCAAAGCCATCAAAGCAACTTTCCAGGGAACGTTCTTGTGGTCAGCCTTTACATAAAGAGCCATTTCACTGTGAAAGTGCTCTTCTGCTTGTGGCTGTGGAAAGAATCCAAGTATTATCTTAAAAATATAATACTATATGCCCTTTACAGAAGGAGTCACAAGATCCCCATAATAGATTTCTCAATCAGCTGTGGCTTTAAACAAGCTACTCATTGTAAAAGTCATTTTTGCTGGCACTCTGGTTAATGCTTGCTCTTTCCTCCTGGATTCACCAGGTTTTACCCTGTGAAAAAAAGAAGGGACACACAGGGATTATTTTAGGTTGCAGCAGCAGCAATCTGAGCTTGTTCAGACCTGGGTTCGCATTCTGGGCTTGGTCCCTGTTGCTTCAGAGAGCAGATGGCTGTGGTATTGGTGAGGAAGGATGAAAGGCATGGGAAGGCAGCCTTCTGCAGCTCAGGGCACTTAAAGCTGATCCCGTAGGAGGTGAATGTTAGAACTGCAACTACAGCTTTCCAATGGGAATTTCCCAAACATCAGCAAAACTTCTGTGTCTCTAAGCAAAGTCTGGTGTGTTACAGTGCGTCATCGAGGAACAGTGAGGAAAAAAGCTAGACTGAGTGTAGGAGTATCTGCAGATCTACTTAATTGATAGTCTTTTCTCCTAAATATGAAGCAAACCAACAAATAGTCAGTGCTCAAAAATTATTATGCAGCTTTGTGAATATGGCAAAAGGATGGAATCTCATGCATCTTTCAACTAAATGTTTACACGAGTTCACTTACAACTGCAAATGCATGACATTTTATAGGTGTTTACATTCCCTGTGTATGACAGAAAGCTAAAATATCATGCATTGCTTAAAGATGGTACTACCACTTCAGCTTCTGGTTAGAATAGGTTTCTTATTTCTTTTGTGATTGTGTGCTGGTAGTGAAATACGTGACATTTCAGATCTTTTTGTCATGCGTGGTAAAGGGAAGACGTGGCAAGCTGATGAAATATCATGTGTTTTTAACATTGGCCAATAATAATGTAACTGTGAAAAACAGACACAAATCTTCATCATGTCTTGTTAGAAGGTACATCAGTTGTAGAAGTGGCAGCACCCAAATTCTGTCCCAAAAGATGCATTTATTTAGGCAAGGAGGTTTAGCCGAGGAGTGTTTGGGTCTGGGAGGAACTGGAATTCCTCCCTTGCAGTCACTGCCAATCTGGCATATGGCAATGCTTCTCCACTGGTGCTGGAGATTGTGGATGGGTGCTGGCAAAGTGCTGCTTAGCCCCAGCCACTCTTGGCAAAATCCCACTTCAAAACCCAGCTCACACAGCATTCCAGGTCCCCCACCTGCCATCCTGCACCAGCTACAGCTCGGCCAGAAGCTAAAAGCACTATCACAAGTAAGTTTCTTTCCACAGGCTCCATCATGGGCACCTGGAGGGACACCAAGGCATTGCTTGGTGGTATTTTGGCAGTTGCCAAAACCTTTGCTACAGGCAAGAGATGCTTCTCCAAGGCCCAATGCTGGCCATGTGCTGATCCAAACAGTGCTGATCCCCTATAGCATTTTATTTCTCCATGCTCATGTGCTTTCCACCATGCTGGGGCTGAGGACTGAATAAAGAACTCAGCTGGGAATGCTGCTGCCAGCTCATTCACAGTGTTTAGTAGCAAATTTATGTATTTGTTGTTAGTGTAAACAAATCCACTTTTCAGTGTCAGGCTTATCTGGTCCAGCTTGTGACAACACAATATATATTCATGGACAGAATTTTCCTTAAAAAAAAAAAAAAAAAAAAAAAAGAAAAAAGAGATATAAAAGATGGAGCAGCAATGGCAATCTGAAAGAACAATGAAGTAACTGGTAAGTGACAGCTGGCTTCTTACTGAATTAGAGGACTCTTCAGTGGATTTTAATTGTTTCTTTATTTCCTATGCTGAATACCTTTAATTGGCAGTCTCTTCTACCTGGTCACTGCACAAAGCTTTTCCTGTTCCTAATGCCAGCAAATAACACATGAATTGTACAGTATGTACAGGATGGTCTTCAGAGGATGTTGGTGTTTGTAGCTCTACTGCATCTAAGAACTATGGAGTTGCATAAGATCTGTCTTTATTGTTTAACAGCTCTGGAATAAATAAACACCTTATTTGCTGTTAATAGTTAATGTAATTAGTTAGGAAGTGTTGGAAAGTTGGTACAGAAGGGGCTGTTCAGGCAATGTAGCAAACAAACCCCAAGCTCAGTGGAGAAAGGCTTCTCTCAGTGCTGCTGAAGCACTCATTCATAAATGAGTTGCAGCGCTTTTCCTTTAATGGCACAGGATGTTTCCCAGTTTAAAGCTGTTTATGTATCTAACTGTACTGTGATTTATGCCCATACAAATCTGCAGCACTTACACCTCACTGTGCAGACTTTATGATCTAGAGCAGCGTTAGGTGACAGCACAATTTGTAGTATATATTCACTTCTGAAAAAGAAACAAAGTGGGAAATTTCTTCATTCTCTCTCACTCACGTTTATCGGTTAGCCTTTGCCTAACACTTCAGAAACAAAATTAACTTAGAGGGTGCTTAGACAACAGTGTTGAACAACCCGAAGATAAGACCTGGTAGCACTGGTGCGTATATAAATTTTAATCCACCTGCAGCTATACACATAGCAGCTGGTGGTACCAACTGCAAGGTCAAGCCTTAGAGGGAGAAAGAGGAATTTACTCAAAACAGGCAGACTTTTAAGGGAATTTAGCTGCTAGAGCAGGTCGCTCCTCTAGCATCAGCAGCATTTTTCAGCCTTTAAAATCTGCTCAGTTTTCCCCATGGGATGAATATAAGGTGCCTTCCTGGAGCAAACTCTGCCTTTCTGCCAATCCTGCCCCTATCCCAGCTCATTAAATCTCTGTCTTAATCATCCCTGAGCTCATTCTTACTAAAACTTTCAAAAAATATTTCTCCAATGGAATGTTTCAGCAGTGAAATTTGCCCCCAAATCTGTCAAAAAAAAATTGTAATTTAATACTGGGACATGTAGAGTAACCTTTGCATTGTTTTCAGTGGCACTATCTGCTTTGTATACAGTTTCATCAGAATATTAACCAAACAGTAAATAAAGAAGACATGAAGAATAGCTATGATTATCTGAATGGAACACCACTCTTTTATTTTCTTTATGTAAATCATGCCACCAAAGATGAAAAACTGGTATCATTGCTGCTCCATGCAGTGAAGGAGCACATATCCAACATCTGCTGTTAAGGCTCTCAAAATCTGTACTGGGAATGTTTATGGATAAGGCAGGAGCTGTTTCAGTGTCCCTTATGGCACTTTGTTAAGTTTCAGGGTAAGTTCAGCTAAAGGCTCTCACAGTTTTGGGCCAGTGTTTGGCTCCTGGGTGTCATCACACTGCTATAGCCCTGAGCAATTTATCGTATTCAATTGAATCCTTTCAAGTGGGACCATTTTTTCACTAATTCTTCTGTGCTTGTTCAAGCAGGATTCCTTCTGCTAGTGAGGTTATTGGTAGGAAAAGAAAATAATGTCTTTGGTACAGAGGCGTTTGTATTTGCTGCACTTCTCGGCTGGTTTCTTCTCCATTTGGAGTATTTTTGGACATAATCTGCCTTATGCAGTATTTCCAGGTGCTTGCTGACTGATGTTGTCAGCTTCATGACAGTCTTGGCAAAGTATTTGCAGCCCAAACTCCCTGGAGTATTTGTTGCTCCAGGAAGGAGGTTAAAGATGCTGCTATTTAAGCTCTACATTAAGAGTAAATATGGTTTGAACATACGCATGGATTCAGAGAGAGACATTTAACAAGAGCATGTAGTGACAGCACAAGGGGGAATGGCTTTAACCTGCCAGAGGGGAGACTGAGATGAGCTCTTAGGCAGAAGCTCTTCCCTGTGAGGGTGCTGAGGCTCTGGCACAGGGTGCCCAGAGAAGCTGTGGCTGCCCCATCCCTGGCAGTGTTCAAGGCCAGGTTGGACACAGGGGCTTGGAGCAAGCTGCTCCAGTGGAAGGGGTCCCTGCCTGTGGCAGGGGTTGGAGCTGGATGAGCTTTAAGGTCCCTTCCAACCCAAAGCAGTCAGTGATTCTGTATAGAATCATTTTGAAGTTAGGCTGCCTTTAAGTCCATCCAGGTCAGTGTCCTCTCTCCAGGATTAATCAATAGTGAATGGGAACAGAATAAAGAGGCAAACAAAACACATTGTAAGCATTTTTCCAATATCTTTTTGAATCTCATGGCAAGCTGCCATCTTAGCCAGAGGCCTGAAAACACAGATTCACCCAGCCTATAAGGCGTACTGGATAATCTGAGGACAAGGAAAGCTGTCTGTACTTTCAAGCCATCTGTGCTTTCCAGCCGGGACAACAACAAGGATACAGCACTGCTCATCCCTGCTGCCTCTATATGTTAACACTATACTGCCCACTCCTAGTCCATGAGAAACTCACCTCTCATGAGATAGCAGATGAACTGCTCTAGGTGTCCCTAGAGAGTGACAAGCTGTGGGATGGTCTTTGCTGTGCAAACTTCTGAAAGCATCCCCAATACTCAGCTCCTTCCTGATGCTGCTAAATGTCAGTGTCAGGAGCAGGCAGACCTGTGGGCAGCATTTCAGATGATACCACCAAGAATTGACTCTTTCTGATGATTAGCAGAGCATCATTAAAATTTTGTTTGAACTGACATCCATGGTAACACTTCGTGCTTCTGTGCAGCCCTTCATCCTACTTTTGCAGGCTCTCCTGTGTGTACAAAGCATCAGATAAAACACCTAATAGAAAGACAATTTAAATGGTCATTAATGCAGTGATTCAAAGCTAAATTGGTTCAGGTTACTTCATCACTGCAAAAGGTTATTATTTTTATGCGCCTGCTGTGATCATACACAGGTTTCCCTCTATTCGTGAGAGCTCAGCTCTGGAAGGGATGCTGTGAGCTGATCAGAAGTGATGAATATTTTTTAAAAAAAAACCTCAAAATTTAAATTTCAGTTGTGACCTTATTTAGTTGGTGGGATTATGTCTTGCTGAGATAATCCATTTATTTATTTTTTTAAGTGATTTACCAGTGCAGATGCTTGTGTACTTTTGCATTTAGAACTGCATTACTGAAATGTTCTTGTTGTCAACATACCAAGCAGTAGTGAAATTCTAGCACTGGCTCTGTTGTTTATGCCAATGACCTGCAGAAGAGATGCATACAAGGGTTTATAAATACTATGCTCAAACACTCACCACTCTTGTGGTGCTTTTTAGCAATGTGACTTACCCAAACAAGGACATAGAATCATTCAGGTTGGAAAAGACCTTTAAGATCATCGAGCCCAACTGCTGGAGGCTGATGAGTGCTCTAAATCATTTTATGTTTGCAGTACCACTGCAGTGCAACCTGCAGGCAATCATTTGAGTAAAAAAAAAAAATAAAAATCCAAACAAAAAGCAACCTGAAAACATCTTCAGATACAAAAATATTTGAGAATTTCCTATAGTAATCTTCTTTGAAGTTCCTTGGATATTTCTTACAAAGTAATTGGGTGAAACTTCAACAATCCATAAAAAAATAAAGCTGCTAAAGACAATTAAATAAGTGAAATAAAAAGCTGAGTTGAAACATATTTCTGAAGTTGCCATAGCCTTGCTATCCCAGCTGAATTATAGGGCTCTGAGAGAAATTCTGCTGATATTCAGACTATGACTAGCCATGCTCACTGCCTGTGTGTGAACCCAGCCAAGCCTGAACCCTGGAAATTTAGAGCTGTGATTTCCAACTCGGATTTCTCCCTGCTTTAGTTGTTACCAGAGCTGTACAAGCCAGCATGCTGCGTTGTTTGGTGTAACGAGTTCCTTGTGGTAATCAGGCTATGTGTTTGTTACCCAGGTCAGACCAGACTCCGATAAGGCCCAGCTGTAATTTCTCCTTCTCTCTCTCTTTTTTTCTGGGAGGAGCTAAATTCAGTATAGTTATTCACTGTGGGGTATTCCCTCACTCTCAATTCCCACATCTGGCAACACTTGAAGGAAGGATTGTTTTTTTCCCCTAAGACATTCCACTTTTCTGTGCTGTTGATGCTGCATATCAATCTCAAGGGAAGAGATGTGTCAAATTCTTCTTACTATTCGACAGCAAGACTTCCCTCGAGTTTGGCTCCTGGGCTACATCATATTTCCCAACGGTTCACCAAGCTCTTTCAAGATGCACAAAACATCTGCCCATTGGACACTTCAGGATGCTCAGTTGATAGTCCTCCAACAGCAGGTTTCCCTCTCACCATCCCAGCAACCAAGACTGCTCAGCACAGCAGTGAGACTGCCATAGCACAGCAGTAAGACTGCTGTAACCCAGCAGCAATCAGGACAGGTTTGCTGAATGCTTTGGGCTAATTAGTCTCACTATACTTTTGTGGCATCTCTGTAGCAGTCTGCAGTGCTGCATCGATCTCTGGAGCCAAAGCAGGGAGATGCTGCTGTCATTAAAATGATCACTCAAGCCTGACAAACTAATTGCCTCGCACTCACTGCCTGTTTTCTCTCTGACAGCCAGGTTGGGGGAGGCTGGGCTGGATTTAATTGTCTCTTGTCTTCACAGCAAGGTTAACTGTTTTAGCTTTTTCTTGTAGCAGTGATGCTCCTGGCGCGGTATCTGGAATAGCAGGAGGGGAGAGAAGGAGGGCTGCACATGCATTTGCAGAGCACACAATGTAACCTGTAAACATAGGTGCATGCAGGTCCTTCAATGATGTGGAGAAGAGAGCTTTGCAAAGCTGATCCCCCTTGCTGTGATTATTAATATTCATTAACTTGATGAGTACAAGCTGCGTGTCACTGAGGCTTTATGCTGCTCAAGTGCTGTAGTTTCTTGTTCATTTTAATATGACTTCTGGGTTTTGCTGTGTTTAATCATCTGTAGCAATGCTTAGTGGCCCAGGTGAAATGGGAGCCCATCAGGGAGGGTAAGTGGGAGCGGCTGTGTCTTCAAAGCAAGGATGGGTTTTTGCCTTGGTATTATTCTTAGTAATTTTGTGGAAAACAGGAGCTCAAAAAGGTGTTTGCCAAAGATCGCTCCCCAGGCTAGAGGCAGAACTGGGAATTAAATTCTACAACCGCTGACTTGGGCCAATGCATTTGATATTGACTTCCTCTTTCAGCTGTGAAATGCAAACTGCATACTTAACACTTCACAAAAATGTCGAACTAGTCCCTGTCCTACAGTTGTTTGGCTTTGAACGAGATACAAATTGTAGGAAGGAAGTTTTCTAGGGAAGGAAGGAAATTTCAATGGTCATTCAAATAGTGTTGGAGGATGGATGTGGAAAGAAACCTTTGATGCAGTTGGATGCTTTTATCTCTGGCTGAGCTCTGGGCAGATCTGCAGGTCTGCAGGGGAAGTCACTAGATTATGGAACCCCTTTACTCCATCACCAAGAGTGGGTCTGCTTGATGCCTGAAGGCTGGGATGGCAGGAGAACATGTATCTAGGAGCTGGAAATAAAGATAAAAAAGAATATTGAGGCCCTATAAAGCAACTGAAGTGGGTGTTCAGGACTTCAGATTCACCAGGGTCTTCCACATTGTTTGGCCACCAAGGGCTGGTTGATAAGCTCTGACTCAACCATTCCAAATGAGCATTGTCCAGCTACCGTGGATGGGAGCAGCTGAAAACATCCCCGTGTTTTTTCCTGTTACTTCCATATTTCAGCAACAGATGGGAGAATGACATTTCTTGTGGTTGAGGAACCATAAATGAGGTGTTACGGAAGAGCTGGAGTTCTTCATCTAGTTTTTACTTCATTGGTGCTGCCTTGAAATACTTTCACCAAAGGTTATTTTCAGACACCTCTGAAATGCACTTGATTATGGGCAAGTCTTACAGGCTCTGTGAGCTCCCCCAGCTCCCACCTCTACAGGCAATTTGGTTGAGGATTTTGAAAAACCTTAGTCATGTTATATTCTTGGAGGTGATACGGAATGTGATCCAAGCTTTGCATCTGCTTGGGCCAGCATTGCATTTCCCCCAAAGCTGCCATCTCACCTCCTAGAAGGACTCTTAGAGCTCAAGAACGGAAAAAATCTGCTAAATGTCAGTACTTAGAGCATCTGAAACTTGTCATAAGGAAGAGGGCATTGAAAGTAGATCTTTCCAGGGCTAGGAATGACATTTCTTCACCCTTAAACACCTGTCAGGCCACCATGTATGGTGGCTTTGCTGACAAAGTTGCTGTTTCTTTACCATAACTTTTGTCGCATGTGCATTACAGGAGCAGCACGGCCTTTGAGAGGAGTAAAACAGATGTGTTCCGAGTGAAAACCAATAATGTTGGACAAATAAAGAAAATAAGGTACCTGTACAATGTTACTACTACAGTACCTGATCCAAGAGGTGCTAATTGAATGACAGGCTGTAGAGGTTTTAGTGTTGCCATGTTTTATTCATTACCTGTTAATGTGCTCCTATCAAGGTGAAGTTAAGGGGTCTAAAAGCTTGTTTACTGTCTAAGATTTGAACTGAAGCATAAAATCACCTGCAGAATTGCTCATAGTTATCCATGCTCCCCATCAAGAATTGTATTTCTGTCATATGCAATCATGGAAGAAGGTGTTTAGGACTGGTTTTATGTCCCAATGAAGGTAAATGGGGTTCGCTACCCTCTTTTGCTAAATTAGTGTGATGTAAATGATAATTATTATGTTTAACCACCATCTGACTGACCCATATAAAATTAAAAGTTAGTAAATAGTACAAAGGAAGCTGTGGAAAAAGGAAGTGGCAGATAAAACAAAGCAAGAAGAGAAAAGAGCAGGACGGATACAGAGTGGGATGAGAGCCGCTTTTATTTTAGACATGAAGTGTAAGGTGAATTACTACACATACTGAATGAAACACAGGTGTGTGTTTGCTTGTGTGCACCTCCTTCAGATAACTGCCCACATATGAGCCTATGATACCTGCCCATAAATGTATATGAAAGGTTGTTATTTTCAAAATACTCTGTAAAAGCCCATAAGACCTGTGAAAGATATTGGGTAAGCAGGTATAAGCAAGCATTTTGGGTTCAGTTGCTCTGGCCTTGCATAATATAAAATATTCCACAAAGTTACAGTTCTACTGGCTAGTCTTAACCAAAATACAAATCCAGGGTTGTTCTTCTCCTAGGATTGAGCACGATAACACCGGACTGAATGCGGGCTGGTTCCTCGACCGTGTGATTGTGACTGACATGAACAGACCTCACCTGCGGTTCTACTTCCCCTGCAACAACTGGTTGAGCAAGGAGGATGGGGATGGACTGTACGTCAGGGACCTCATCGGCAGCCTGAATCCCATGGATGTGCCCAAAAGTAAGGGTTTTCCAAAAAGCTTTGCTTCCTGGTGCCTTATCAGAAAGGACAGGGTTGTTTTCAGATTACTTCAGCCATGTAAAAAGTAATCATTTAGTGAATTTGTTTTCTTTATAGTCAGTGGAGAGAGAAGTAAGAAGACACAAGATGCCTCCAGAGGATAATTCCTTCTTCCAATGTTAGATCTCAGATCTTAGGGTGGGAAAAATCACTATATAGAGAAGTTCTGCTCATTGGTTGAGCACCAAAGGATCTGTGGTGACTACTTTAAAGTAGATTAAATGGCTACTGTAGATGAGATGCTTCCTACCCTGGAAGATGTAGCTGGTGTCTTTGTGTGCTATCAGAAGAGGCAGCATAGTTGTAGTCCTGTGTATAAAGTGTTTCCAGGCTCTGGTGATGACCTGCAGGAAAATTCCATAAACAAGCCAACTGTCTTACTGTAATTCTATGCTGGTTTACTGTATGATATCCATATTGAAGTGGTGCCTATTTTTTCAGAGTGGTTTTAAGCTAATGATGTTGAAACGAAGCCAGGACAGCTTGCAAACCAGACGTACTCCCAAACTGATATCAGTGTGTAGGCCATGCGGTGATGTATAGTGCATGTAACGTGAGTGGGAAGATGATCGAGATGTGAAAGTGGAGCCAGAAAACCAGCCTCAGGTGGTATGTCAGCAGTTTATCTCCAAGTGCTAATGAGGAAACCGGGTTGTGTTTTCCTGATGAATTCACCAATGCTCTCCTCCTATCTGGGAGCTTAATTTTTCACTCATGAAGAGGGAAGTACACCTTCCACCAGCCAAAGGTCTTGGGGAAAGGAGAAGGGAAACTTGTGGTTTTGTTTTTTCGCATATTTTTGAGAACATGTAGTAGATTTCTTGCAGTAACATAGTTGATGGGACCACTTAAGAGTTGTGGGTTTTTTTTTGGTAAAACTGCTTTATTGCCAGCCTTAACACAGTGCTTTGAACATTGATAGATGCTGTACAAGGGCAAAGTATTGTTATTTTTGTTGAGATCCTGCATAAAGTTAATAGAGAAACAGTACACTATGACACAATTTTCTGTGAATTGTTGAATAATTTTGCCCTATTAAGGTATGACCATCAGTATCAATATGTTGAAGATGTAACTTCTGAATGTAAGTATTGCATGTATTGAGGTATTGCATGTGAGTTAGCGTAGGCAAATAATATTCATTGGTAAGAAATATATGTGGTGCATTTTATAAATGCAGACCTCTCCAGGGTGGCTGCCCCAGGGGAATGAGATAACGCCTGGAGATGCTCTGCCAAAAGCCCACCCAGTTACTGTTGGGGTTCTGTGTGCCAAAGTCCCTTTCAGATCTTTTATGTGTTCAGTTTGTGAAACAGAAGAGTTAAGGACACCCAAGGGGCAGGAGGGGTCTGGAGGAGATAGCAGATGGGTCAAAGCAAAACACAATTAACAAGAGGTTCCCTAGAGGAAGAAGTCAACCATTCAATCTTAATGGATCTTTAAATGACACAACAGTTTATCTGAATTTATTATTGCTCCTGCATGGGATAGCTGATTCAAAGGAATGCATGTGATTTCCTCCATCCTGTTCAACACCTGTCTCTCAGCAGGAAGAGATATGTGAGTTAAATGCTCAGCTGGTAAAAATCACTGCAGCTCCAACAAAAGTGCTGGAGCAAATTCACATTTCACCAACCAGCAACCTTGTCCCAAGTGTTCACTCTTCTGGTGAAGTGGTTTTGGTTAACAGATCAGAAGTTCACTACGTACTTGGTCCAGGACAAATACAAATTAGAGAGTCTTGTGAATATGAAAGAAGAGATTTAACCAGGCATTTGTCAAAAATGAATCTGTTATCATTGCCTTTATCAGACAGAAAGGCCCACTTTAGAATGGCACAGGCTGGATGCTCTGCGGCCCTCTATATAAATGCAGGGAGCTGGGCTGAGGCCAGAGGCATGGGTGAAGGTTTGGATGCCTTCCAGGCAGCAGGTCTGAATCTGTAAGAGGAGAGGGTTAGCTTGGCTATCTCAGGTTGCAGTTCCCCTTGAACCATAATTAATGAAAGATGAACATTCCCAGACTGCTGAGGTGAACCATCAACTGAAAATGTAAATTTAACTGAATTCATTCGTCTTCCTCTAGATCTGTAAGGGTCTGAAATGAAATTGTGATAAAATTTTCTTTACACATACAAGTAATTTGCCCTAAATTTGGTTGGTTGGTTGGTTGTGGGCTTTATTTTTTTTTTTTTTTGTGTATGCGTTTTTTTTTTGTTTTTCTTATTTCCTTTCAAATGGATTAAATAGTTGTGTTTACTCTTTGAGTATTAATATTTTCTAGTCTACTAGAACAAATGAATAATTATGTGGTTTGGTGATTTTATGCGCCTGTAAATAAAGATTAATTACTCTCTCTTAAGTCTGTGTTCGCATTAGCGGTGTTCAGTGTCATACTCTTCTCCCATTTGGTCATGTCTCTTCAATCACTGTTCTCTTGTTTTCCTTAGTTCTTTGTAAATCACCCAGGCACTGTTGTTACAGATCTTAGTCTCACACTTTGCTTTCATGCTCCATTTGCTGCCACAGTCTGGTTTGTTTTTGGAGGTAACCAAACAAGTTTCCTCCTCCAACATCTCTAGCTTATGATGTTCTCCTGAAGAGTCTTCTCATATTTATCTTGAAGATTTAGCTTCCTCTCTTGAACTGGAGGTCAGTGCTGCGATGTGTATCATCCCTATGATACATGTGGAATGTGAACTAGAGAACAAATAATTTTTTGGTCGTAATTTTGCCTTGTTGGTGCAGCTGAAGCATATTTGAAGGGGATAATTGGTGCTTGGACCAAAACTTACTAAGATATGCAGAGACTCAGCCTATTTCTTGGTGAGGAGCACAGCCCAGCCAGAGAATCCCTGCGAGTCTGTGAGCTTTTTTAAGAAAAAAAAAAATAGAAAATAATATGTTCCAAAAAACCAGTCAGCATATAATTGAAATATTGGGGACCCACACGCACAAAACAACAATTCTTTTCATGATCCAAATAGAGTGATAGCAGATATCTGAATGATTGCATTTACTTATCTGAATAAAACTCCTCTTGTCAGGTTCCCTGTTGAATGCCACACATTTCTCTAGGAAAACAGGTTGCATTTTAAGTGTTTCTGCCTGAATGATCCTCTATTCCCTGTATTCACATCCATGGCATCTTATGCCCATGGCCTTTTGACAGATGATAGTGCCACAGATTCTTATTTACCCTGCAGCTGCTCTTGGCGCCTGGATTGATTTACATTGCAGGTATTAATTACAAGGAAGGGCTATTGTTTGGGTTTATCCTGCTTCACTTGAATTTATGAAGCCTTAGGATTGTATGACTGTGGCTGAGCCTTTATGCAAGTCACTGACTCAAAACTGAAGTCAGGTGCTTTGAGTTTAGCAGGTTTTGGATCACTCTGAGGATGTCTGATATCCCACCAAAGTGATGGTGGGTGAAAGCATTTACAGCAGCTGCCCTAATGAGAATTACTGACTCAATGGAGACACAAAGCAAATGAAACTTCAGAGCTTGTTCTCAGCAATTGTTTGATAGTTGCAGAATTACTTGTACCACTCTGGGCACAGACACTTATGTCTCCCACCCCATGGTTACTCTCATTTGTCTGGACTTCACTCACCTTTTCCCGATAGTCTGCATCCCCAGAGCCAGCCAGCATCTGTGGCAGTTGGGACACCAGGGGTGTCTCTTTCTCCACCTCATGTGATGGGTACAGCTTTTATCACCCAGCTGGAAAGCAGGGAGTCCTGAAATGTGGTTTTCAGGTGGATTTGAGAGTGTCTCAAGGCTTAATAATGCAATATTTTTGCAAGGCTAGGTTTTTTCTTGACTCATAAAAGCAACTGAGGCTTGGTCAGGTTAGATGATGTATTAATTAACCCTTGGCCATCTTCTGTCTGGGATGACAACAGGCTGTAATTGCTATTTAGGTGGTCAAGGTCAGGCTGGCTTTCTGCAGTTTGGCCTCAGAACAAAGGAAAAAGTTGCAGTTAGGTACCACCAACGAATACTGGCTCTTCTTGATTACTCTTGAAAACTCTCCCTAATCAAAAAATTTCTTTCTATAGCATTGCTCTTAGACTGAGAGAAACTAGGAACAGTAATTTGAAAAGAAGACATGTAATCACTTGGTCCTTGTGATTAAAAAACCTCCATGTTCAAGGATGCAGGTATCTGAAAATTAGTTGTCTTCTGTATGATT
Organism: Pezoporus wallicus; assembly: GCF_028554395.1. Taxonomy (NCBI): domain Eukaryota; kingdom Metazoa; phylum Chordata; class Aves; order Psittaciformes; family Psittacidae; genus Pezoporus; species Pezoporus wallicus. The sequence goes on from NW_026637482.1 coordinate 2,821,597, forward strand.
GCAATTTATGCTAGCTTGTCAAGTTTTGGTCAAGGCTTGCCAGCTTTTTGCAAATGAGGTTTAAGAGACAAGGATTGACTTCCATCTTCGTCCTTGAACATCAGTACCCTGAAATAGTTTAGGATTGGACACAATGAGCTATATATGTGCATGGAGCAGCAGCTCATATCAAACTGTTCCAAGGCTGCATTTTCACAGTAGGACAAAACCACATGTGAGACATAAAACTGTAAAAGTTCTCCATTCTCTGCTTTTTCTGGGTAAAATTTAGTCTTATTTGGTCTACTAATAATGAGTGTGTCAAGAACGAGTGCATTACACAGCACAGTCCTGAGGAGTAGGGCAGTCACAATGCCCAGACCTTGAGGGTGGAAGAATCCAACACTGTAAATTTGCATTTACTTTTTTCCATACTTCAAAGTGCTGGGCACTGATCACCTATTGCTTTTGTTATTATTGATACTATGTCAAAAATGGATCGCAAGACCAGATGAGGTGTAGCTGTGCTGTATCTAGGTCTAAGTCTGTGTGGTCTTTTGCAGGCAGACATGAGTTTTCTCATGACATTGAACTGAATGGTTGGCTGTTATGTCAATTCTGGCCTGATTTTGGGGTTGATATGTAGTGTACTTGAGAGTTTCCACAGATATGTCCTAAGGGGTAACAGCTGTAAGTTCACACTGAGCAATTGGAACTGGATTCCTGTGAAGGCAGAGGAGTGGTGAAATGTGCGTGCAGAGGGTAGTCTTGCCTTTAAAATGTGAGAACACTGTTATAATTACAAATGAGAGCAGTTCAGCTGATCAAGTTGCAGGTCAGCCTCAATCCATTAGTCTTTCACAACTTTCCTTGAATCATTGGTCTGTCATCATTTACAGCAGAGTTAATGAGATCACCTGAGGAGACTTGGACAGTCAGAGGAGAAGGCCACAGGCAGAGAAAGGCACAGAACTGTTTTCTTAGAAGGCTAGAAAAGCAGTCTTTGTCTGGGTTATGAATGCAATCTGTGCAAATGAAGAAACAGCCTGCGTTGGACTTCATATAATGACAGAATGGTTTGGGTTGGAAGGGACCTTACAGCTCATCCAGTTCTAACCCTGCACTGCCAGGGATGGGGCAGCCACAGCTTCTCTGGGCACCCTGTGCCAGTGCCTCAGCACCCTCACAGGGAAGAGCTTCTGCCTAAGAGCTCATCTCAGTCTCCCCTCAGGCAGGTTAAAGCCATTCCCCTTGGCCTGTCCCTACATCCCTTGTCCCAAGCCCCTCTCCAGCTTTCCTGCAGCCCCTTCAGGCACTGGAGCTGCTCTCAGGTCTCCCCTTCAGGAGCCTTCTCTTCTCCAGGCTGCCCCAGCCCAGCTCTCTCAGCCTGGCTCCAGAGCAGAGCTGCTCCAGCCCTCGCAGCATCTCCATGGCCTCCTCTGGCCTCGCTCCAACAGCTCCACGTCCCCCTTGTGCTGCTGCCCCAGAGCTGGATCAGGACTGCAGGGGGGGTCTCCCCATAGCACAGCAGAGGGGGAGAATCCCCTCCCTCGACCTGCACTCTGGGGGTGCAGCCCAGCACATGGGGTTGTTCTGACTTTTTTGCCCTCTGAGTTTTTGAGAGCATCAGCACAAGCACACATAGAGTTAACATCCTCTAGATATTCTCTGAGGTTTTTATGTCCACCAGGACCTAAAACTCATATATTTGATCTGGGAAGGTAAAAGTGAGCTGTGTTATTTCTTTCCTCTATGAAGAAGTCTCGTGTTAAGACTTCACAGTTCATTGTTCAGAGTTTAAGTGCTGGGCACTGACCTGGCTGTGGCTTGAGGAAACACCTGGGGGAGCAGATATCGATGCACATGCTTGAATTCTAGTCAGTAGCTAAATCTTTCCTGACCCAAAGGGATATGCATGTCCCTAAGGGCTGCACTGGATCCAAACTGAAGCTGTGACCAATATTACTCAATAACATAGCGGTGCTAGAAGCTCTGATAAAGAGCAGTGTTTTGGATTTGAGGCACCGGTCGATGATGCCCTGTGGGTTTGCAATCTTGTTTTATAAAGCATCAGATCTGGAGAGTGGGACTGGCCCCTCTCCTGTTTCTCCTGAGTTGTGATTTAAAATGAGATGTCACACATTGCGAACTTTCCTGATCAGTAAAACTAAAAAAGTTATTTCTGAGGATGAAGAAGAGGAGGAAAAGAAATATTAATAGGTGCTATCTGCTCATCAAAACTCATCTTTATTTACATTGAGAACTGGAAGTGTATAATCAGCACAGGAAAATGCAGCTAAATATATTTATGAAATAAATATGAGTTGTTTACTTTTATGTAATGGTGAATACCCCCTGCATTAAGGTTGAGGTCTTGCTGAATGCTGAGATATTCAATAAACAAGGTTTTTAGAGGGATCTTTTACCACCCAACTGATAACACTCAGCAAAAAATTACATGCTATCTGGCACGATGAGCACTCAAAAATGTCTTCTCTACCCCCCAAAAATACTTCAGTTGGTCTAATAAGTATTTCTTTCTCCCTGAAAACTTTGCCCATTTTATATTACCATGTCTAAAATGAGGCAGCTATGGACATTTTGCTTGTATTGTATTTTTTGCCTGTTGTTTTGTCTCTGAAGATGGGTGATGAGAAATTTGAAACAGAAATAAAAAGGAACATGGGTGACTTGTAAGCCACAAGGAAGTCAAGATGTACAGAGCTTAGAAATGGGATGGAAATAGAGATTTGTAATTCGTATAAAGGACCTCATGTTTCAAGAGAAAAAAATCTGGAGAGGCATGAGACATCTCTATGTGCGGCTGGTATACAGAACTGTATGTACCCAATACAAAACAGTGCAGCATGTTTGTGAAGATGGGGTATAATTTTGACCAATTATGCCTAGATGTTGTAATTAACTCAACCACCAGTTTTGAAAAGAGTAACTTTTAAAAAGTACCTTATGTATACAAAGCAAGACTGAAGTACGTTGATAATGGTATGATTTTAAACAATGCTGTTAAGTCATTTCAGCCTTCATTCTGAGAAAAAATATTTAACCCAAGAAGTTATTTTCCTCCATTTTGATAATAGCATACCTGGGCAAAGCAGAAACTAGATATTTCTATTATGAAATATCTGCCTTTTTTTTTTTTTTCTTACATGGGCTTTCACCTTGGGTCTAAACTAATGAAAAATAATGAGAAATATTGGAGAATTAGATGAATGTGGATTTCCACACTGCTATCACAAGGTGTGTTACGCCTTGCTAAGCTCTGTGCCCCTGCAACTAAACTGCTATTGTCTCTTGAGCAAGGTCATTTAAAGCTCACTTTAAAATGCCATCATCACTTTGAAGTCACAGTAGGAACATCAGTTCAGCATATCCTACGAGCAAAGACTCCTGCATGTGGTAGATTGCCTCTCGCAGGCTTTGCAGAGGGATGATCCAGACTGAATCCTAATACATTAACTGTTTTGGTGCATACTTTGATTTCACATAGAAGACAATTAAAATGGAGCTGACTCTAGTTATCTCTGGTCTGGGTGGGGAGACCAAGCAGCTGAGTTCATTATAGGAGAGGCATGAGGCATCACTTGAGGATAATACAATATTCAGCAGAGCAAACATGATAATTTCTTTTTCCCATGTGAGAGGCAGCAATAATATCTCTTAAGAACACAGTTATAGAGAGCTCTTCTGGGATTAAAAAAATGCCAACCCAGGGTCACATCAGCCTTGCATCCTCGGTGCTGCCTCTAACGACATGCACCCCAAAGCCATGCAAAGGCTAGCATCTCCCCACCATGTTTTGGCAGCAGTGCTTATGGCCAAAAGCAATGCAAAGCTCTTTATTCATCAGCATCCCTTGTGCTCCAGGTGTGCCTGTAATCTGCACTTCCAGTTTGAACCCTTGGGTTAAGGAGCTGTTCACCACCTCTGAAGGCGCATTTCATTAAGAAAGATAGTTGTCAATTACTCTTGACAGAGACTAATTATTTTCAAGCTCTAAACCCTCCCTTTGAATTCAACCATTTCGTGGATGGGGGGAAAAATATTCTTCCTTAGCTGTGTGCAGCTGCTTTGTACAGGAGCAGGCCATGCTTTTGAGACAGAGCTCACTATTGGTGAACTCAGCAGGGCTCCTCTGCTGCTCCAGAGGTTGCTTTAGGTTCTCACTTCTTGCTTTGCATAGCTGTCTCTAGGATCCCTGCTGCTGCAGCAGAGAGAGGTGTAATGGTTAGGGCTGGGTGAGATTTCTTCTCTGCAGCGTTTGCAGAGACTCTGGAGATAGTGCTGTGTATGAATATGCAGCAAGGCATCTCCACCAGAAGTCTGAAAGAAGCTCATCTAGGAGGAGGTGTTGTTAGCTTGGTGGGATGGGCTCTCTCCCAAGACAGACGAGAACTAAATTACAATGCTTGCTGGGAGGCTAGACCCTACATGTGCCTTGGCCCTGTCTGACCTTTCAAGATTGCTCTGACCAAGAAGTCTAGCTGTCGCTGAGGAATGTGCTGCCAGCAGTGCTGTAAAGGAGCTTCCATTTTGACAATTCAGTGCTTCCTCCATCAAGAAGACATATTGTCAGACAGTTCCTGGTGGGCTGGAATGACTGACTTGATATGACAGAGAAGAACTGAGACATATGGACGTTAAACCACCTTCCCAAGCTTGTGCAAAAAGTCTGTGGCAGACTCAGGTCGAAGCTGCGCCTTGCCTGCAGATCCAGGCACCCGCCTCTCCCTCTAATAACAATTCTTTCTGCTTTTTATACTAACCACAAATGTGTTTCTTTGCCAGCAGCAATTCAGAGACAGTAGTGGTGCTTCTACCCTCCTTCTTCTGAAATCTGCCTACTCAGAGCTGAGCATTACAGGATGGATCTTGTGCACCCTTGGCAGCACTGTGAAAACAGAAGGATAATTGCTAAAACTTGCCTTATGAGAAGAATCCATCGCTGTCTACAGCTTAGTTCCCTGCTTTTAACCCAGCGTGTTTTGCTTCTGAAGGCTGTGACATTTCTTAGCTGCTGGATGCTGTGCTGGTGCCCTGCTCCATGGCAGGCCATGCACATGGGAGGCAGGCAGGGATACATAGCAAGGAGTTCACTGTGCCCCTCAGGAAGTAATAACTCTAGGTAATGAAGCATGGTCGGCTTTGTTTTCCTGCCTAAACCTAGTGTTCCTGATGCTACAGACTCAGCAGCTTGTGCATAAACACCCTAGTGCCCCAAATAATATTAGTTATGTCTTCAGGCAATTCTGTCCTATGGCGTTTCAGGTGACCATGATATCATACTGCTTAATAAACGGCATTGGCAGATCAATACCACATGGATGAACCGTCAGCTGTAACTTGTAGGTAGAAGGATTTGGATGGGACCTGTCCATGCATTTCCCATGTTTGGAGGCAGGAGAGAGGTTGCACAAGAGCACCCAGGAGGGATGGGGCTGGACAAAAAGGAAATGGCAGTGGGACCAGCCTCAATGGGGAACATTAGGGCTAGGAGGGCTGCAGCTCCATGCCCTTTCTCCCCCAGGAGCAGTGCTGGAAGTGCCTGTGGCATCACAGCCCATCACTAAAATAAACACCTTGGCTCTCTGTGGAAAGAGCCTGACTATTCCACTGTGTGATACTAATCTTTCCTCTTAGATGCTGAGAGCTGTCACTGACTTGATTAGCAGCAGACAAGGTGCTTGACTGTCACACCTCTGCTGAATTGATGCAGTGGGGTTATATCAGTTAGTGCCACCCCGCTGCTTCCCTTGCAACGTCTCCAAATGCCTTCTTCAGACAGCTCTGTGTGTGTTGAATGAGAGGTGCCAGAGGAAGCTGGAGTGTCTCTAACAGAGCAGACACCCAACCATAAAGAAAAGGAAGGTGCTGTAACCTCACAGGACATTTGAGCTCGTCTGTTGCAACTGGAAGAGGAAAGACAACAGAAAATAATTGTGGCTCTCATTACTGAATTTGTGCTTTTCTGCTCTTGGCATCTTGCAGTTCGTGCCTCTGAAGCTGGTAATTTTGCTTCTAGGAAGGCTCCCCTCTCCATGCCTGTGCTGCAGTGAGAATGCAGTGGTAGATGGAGTCACAGCTTTTACACAGCCGTACATTATAATTTTTGCATGTTCCCAGTGCTAGGAGAAGCACTTAGAAAAAAGATATCCAGGCAACATCTTGATCTCTATTTTGCAGATGAACTCAGAGGCATGCATTGAGATTAAAAAAAGCCAAGTGGGTATTTCTGAAAAGATGATGTTAATGTTTTAAATAATGCATGATTAAGGGCTTACAGAATAGGGAACATCCACCCATGCTTAAAATGAAGAGTGCTTGACTCCAGCCAGCTCTCTGCTTGGCTGCAATGAGAGCCTTTTCCTGCATGCTTCTAGCAGCTGAATCCTCGCTGTCTTTTTGAGATGCGACGTCCCTTTCTATTTAAATTTGCACATCCACCATGTAAATCTGCAAGATGTGCTGATGTGTGAAGCACAGAAGGACCCCTGAGCAGAATGAAGAGCCACTCTCTTCTCTCACTCTGCACTCACTCTCTCTGCTGCAGCTGAGTGTTGAATTGCTTGGAGAGGGAGAGAGAGCTGGCAAAAATTCAGCATGGCTCAGGATTGATCTGTTTGCTTCCTGAAGATGAAGGAAGTGAAATAGTCCTGCTCATAGAGCTGAGTGGGGCAGGTATGGGGAATGGCTTGAGTGCACAGTTTCAGAACTGGGGACATATGAAAAAATTAAGGGGAAAACCTGGTGAGAACACGCTAGGCATGACCCTATGGTCTGTGAAGCAGGGATGTGCTGTGACCTAAGCCAAAGGCCACTAATGCTCTTGGAAACACTTCTGCAAGGAGTATGGAGATGTGTTCCAATGTTCATGGCCAGCATGAGCCATGCACCCCATCCTTGCTTGTATTTTAGAGGACAACATAAAACCCATGCAGCACAGTGCCCTATGATTGCCACCAGCCCAAACTCTTGTCCCAGTGTATCTCTGTGGGCTCAGGAGTTAGCCCCACCATAGGGATCTTTGTGCCTACACTCTGACAGCAATGTTGTGCGTGTACTTGGAATCACTTGTGATCCCTTGGGATCACTTGTTGTTCTGAGCAGGTTGTCCAATAATGTCATTTCTTTATATCACTTAGATTTGAAATATAGCCATGTTGAGAAATCTTTCAAGGTATTAGATCTGGAAGAGAATTTTACCAGTGTTTTTCTGGCTGACCAGACATATTTCTGCAGCAGCTATACAAGGTGTCCTTCTTGTCCTGTTTTTGGTCTTGGGCATTGGTCTTCATGGACTTGTTTTCTACATGTCCTGCTTGGTGCTCTGCATGAGTTCTGCCATCCTCCTGATCTATACTTCAAAGGCATAAAACTTGACCCTACCAGGGTAATTTAAGTTCAGTCACCGATGCTTGTCCTTTTGTGGTTCTTTTTATCCCTTCAGGTTCTTCTGGTCCCTGAAATACAGAGTAGTAAATTAATCACTGACATCAGAATAAATATTCTAGAGGAGGCGCAAGGAGCAAACTTCTTGAGGAATGCAGCCTGCAGTTAAAAGCCCCAGTGCACAACGGATCACATAGTTAGAGCAGCTTAGTGGCCAAATGGAAGCTGTACATTGCACCATCTAATGCAAATGAAATCTTTAGGAGTTGGCATATCTCTAGCAGGTTGTTAGAGGAATGTGAACTGAAACAGAAGAGTTAAAGAGAAACATTAGGCATTTTCCCCCTTGTCTGAGCCTGACTGTGTCCTCCCCTTTCTTGTTATTTAGTATTTATCGCACTTTTATCATTACTGTTTTATTTGTAATGGCATGTTTTGTGATGGGTTGCCAGGAACTTCAGGCATTAAACCATGACAGGTGATTTTCCCTTCTGTGTGGGCTCTGCCCTTGCACTCCTCACCCCGGAAGCTGAGATCATCTTTATAATTCAGAGGATGGTATGACAACCACTTCTCATACGGTTGCTCTCACATCCTCTACCTCAGCGGGAGCATCAAGGTGCCTGCTGTCTTTCAGACCAAGTTTTAATATACACTGGTGATGATGGAGGAGGCAGGTGAGCTGCTCTAGGACTGGTAACCCAATGTTTGTGATGGTCTGAGGGCATTCATTTCTTTTCTGGTGTTGGCTGGGGAGACAAGGCAAGCTTCTCCCCTAACTTTGGTCCTGCCAAAGGGAAAAAGTTGCTCACCATGGATCATGGTCCAAAGGTTCTCAAGGGTGGCATGTGTGAGGTGCCCTGTGCGTTTGTCCCTGTGACAGAAGAAGCATGACCAGGACTCAGAAATAAAGAGATGCTGTAGCACAGAGATTTCAGTATCAGCTAGCCAGGGCTCAGTAATACAGGGTAAAACAGACGCTTTGTTGAAAGCATATATGACATTGTGTACCCCTCAGTAGATTTTGCATTAACCTTCATTAGTTTTATTTTTTATCTTGCTATTTGTCTCCATCACTGGTTCTGCACAAAGAATACAGCACTAGACATCAGTCATGTCTGAGTTTGCTTGGAGCAACAAGGTAGGCATAGAATCATAGAATCCCAGACTGGTTTGGGTTGGAAGGGACCTTAGAGCTCGTCCAGTTCCAGTGCCCAGCCATGGGCAGGGACACTTTCCACTACAGCAGATTGCTCCAAGCCCTGTCCATCCTGGCCTTGAACACTGCCAGAGATGGGGCAGCCACAGCTTCTTTTTAGTCAGGTAGACTTTGGTGGTAGATTTTGAAAGCTGCTTATGTTTGGCCCAAATTTAGTCACACTGAAGGCCAAGAGAGTTTTCTCGCTGGTTTCAGAAGAAACTGAGCTCACCCTTGCTGTCCTTTGGAGCCAAGTTAGTCCCATCCTGATCCATTTGAAGAACTTGCTTCTCAAAATCATTGACATGACATATGTGAAACGTCTGTGGTGTGGCTCACCCGTGTGATCTTTGTGTTGCTTAGTGCCACACATAATGTAGCTTCATCCTGGGCTTTACTCCTGTTTCTCCATGGAATGGACTGAATTGTTATTATTTGTTTTTTTTGAACTGGGCAGAGTAACAGGGTGGTCACCTTCACATTTTTGTGCTTGTGCATTGTGCATTGTGACTGACCTTTGCTCAAAATACAAGTTGTCACCAGGCAGGTAGCAACCATGTAAGCTGAGCTGCAAAAATAGTTCTAGGATATAATTAAAAATAGCTCCAGGATAGTATTTGGACCTGAGGGGTGAGCTCTGAGTTTGGGCATATATCTGGCTCTGTAACTCACTGATGTTTTCAGAAAGCAAGGCTGAGTGTGGGTCTTAGTTCATTTAATGGCCATGTATCAGCGTCAAAATTTTCACCTTCTTCTCATCTATTTCAGCTTTCAAGGCCAGGAACTAAGTGACCTGTTCCTCTTCCCTTGGGCAGTGAATATGCAGTTTCAGAGCTTTGCATATGGATTTTGTTCCTCTTGCGCAGTAGAGGGTCAGTGTACCAGGAACCATGGTTCAGACATGCTTCCAAGATAGCAGCACAGCCTGAATCGGTTTGTACTATTATGTTTTGTATCAAACTGCTGAGTTATTAATGTGTTGGGATTTTTGCCTCTGTTCTTGCAGTCAACAAATACGTGGTCCGCGTTTTTACTGGTGAAGTTAGCGGCAGTGGAACAGATGCGGATGTCTTCATCAATATCTTTGGTGAGAAAGGAGACACAGGTATTCAAATGCAAATCATTTCCTAAAATACTTCTTCCTGCTTTGCAGGCCTGCTATCTGAACAACACACAACAGCAATCTGGCAAAGGCAGAATAATTTGGCTGAGTGAAGGGCACAACAAATGGTGGTGTTAGCTCTGGGGTTTCTTACATCCACAGCTTCTGGAAGCTGCTTCTGTAGTGCAGCAGTTGTGGCTGGAATGTGAGAATAACTGAAGTTACCTATCACCAAAAAAACCCAGACCTTTGTGAAACACAACATAAATCACCAGTGTAAACCAGTGCAGTAAGTACCCATCCACTGAGGGATCCAGCACCAATGTGTATTTACGGTGCATGCAGTAAAAGCTGCATGTCCCACGTTTCTGTGTCACTGGACAGATGATACTGTTTTTTTCAGTGGGGCAAAGGCTGTGACTGAGCCTTCTTGGCCATTTCGAAAGATAATCTAACCAAGGTTTATATTAGCTGGCTTTAAGTTAATGGTGGGAGCTTATTTCTTAGTTCATTTAGTTATTTTTTTATTTTTATTTGGGTTTTGTTTGTTTTTTTTTTCTGCAGATTGTATTGCAAAAGTGATCTGGGAACTTGAATTTATGTTTCTTATAAAATATTTTTAACTGACTAACAATAAAAGATGTACCCAGACCAGAATCTATGGAAAAGAGTGTGTAGAAATTCCTGGAGACCCTGAGAGCAAATATTCTGTCTCTTCCATACTGCACCTATCCTGTCAGATTCAAGAAATAATGATATGATGTCTGCCAAGTGTCCTTGAACTGATTATGAAATGTAGTGGATAGGTCTCATCCTTGATTAATTCATCTGATCTCTCTGGAGACATCTGAAAGCTGGAGTCTAAATCTAAGCTGGTTGTCCAGGCACTCGTATCATATCTACACAGAGAAATAACAGCCCTAGAAAACAATTCATCCTCCTAAAGTAAGAGGGATAGATTTACCTCTAACACCTTTCTTGCACTGGTGCCTTGGGTGGGTTCAATCCCATTCCCAGCATCATTCACACATAAACAGTTCTTGATGCAACCTGGGTCAGAAGGCCAAGCTCCTCTGACATCGGGAAAAGCTAATAGCCCTGATTGGGTCCTAATTTGAAAATAAATCCTTCCTGTGCAATGCAGCAAAGAATCCTGTCCTGAAAAGTCAAAGTCTGCAGCCTGTGACCAAAGCCTTTTTTTAAACCGTTTAGAAATTTTTAAAGACATTAAAAATAAAAGGGAAATGTGGTGGTTTGGAAAAAAAGACACAAAAGCCATCTGTATATATATTTCTAAAAACTCTGAAAGCTGTAAGTAACTGACATCAGAGCAAAAAATCCTGGTCTTTTGTGTACTCAAGAAAAGCTACCTTTTTTATTAGAATATAAAGTTCTCTGTCTTAACCTTGAATCATGGTTTCAGAGAGCTGTTACCTGGAGGATATTTAATTCAGTCAGTTGTGACATTCCTAAATATTTCTTCACCTACAACACGCATGTGCCAGTAACCCCTTACTCTTTGGTTTTTAATCTCTTTATTTTTTCTCAGGTGTGAGGAAACTGGACAATGACAAAGACAACTTTGAAAAAGGAGCTGAGGACAAGTTCACACTTGATGCTCCGAATTTGGGAAAGTTAAGGAAAATTAACATAGGGCATAACAACAAGGGTGGCTCTGCTGGCTGGTTCCTTGCAAAGGTTAGTTACTTCTGAGACATTTAAGATAAGCATGTTGTGGAATCAGAATACCTCATTTGCTCTCTTGGTGGTCTGATGCCGAGAAATACAAGGATGTTTGCTGGCGAATCAGGTCCCTGGCTATGGAGAACGGCACAAATCAAGTTTTCACCTTTCCAGAAGTATCCTCTCCAGCACTTTCTTTTTCTGCAGAGCCAAGGGGGGTTGATGAAGCGCTGGCAGGAGCCTGGTGCATGCCACTGTGGCGCATCTAAATCAGGTGCAGCAGATTCAAATTGGGTAGTTATAAAACAAGGGATGCTCTGGGTTAGGGTAAGTTGTCGAGCATCTCAGGCAACTTTGTGGCAGTGAGAAAATCCAGCTGTGAAGATTTAAATCTGCCTGCTCTAATATTTCTTATGTCTCTGCCATTGCGGTTTCTTTGACAGATGAGGGGGAACTGTCCAAGCCCCTTCTCATTCTGTTGACTTGACTCATTACCAAGATAGTAAAGATACCAGAGCCTAAGAAATATCTGTTGAGTCTGTTGACACTGGAAATTTGAAAAGACTTATAACCTGGCCACATTTAAGTGATTTATCATGGGCACAGCAAAAGAGATATACCTGCCACAAAGATACCTTTCTTCCACTTTCATCCTCATTTTAATCTCCTGCTCTAAGTTGTGAAAGCTCTAAGCAGCTTTTAGTGGAATGGTTGAAGGAATATTTTAAAAGAAGAAATGTATGACTGCTCTTTCCTCTAATCTCATTTTCTTTCCTCTGCTGGTGTAATTTAACACAGCTGGCTTTAATCCACTGAAGATCTGACCCCAAATTTATAAATCCTGGATGAGAGGGTGGTTTGATGTATCACTAATGCAAACATTAGCACATACTTTTCCACCACCACCATATGCTGCACAAGAAATTTTTATGTTGGATGTCCACAAAAAATGCAGAAGATAAAAAAGAAAGCTCTTGTGCCCCCTGTAACAAATAGAGTGGGAGGACGGGGAGAGGGATTAGAAACCCACAGAGAAGGAACCTTATTCTCACATTACAGATGAAGTCTGCAGGACATGTTTTCCCTAAGACCCAAAGCCTGAAGTAAGTAACTAGTTGCAGGCAACACCCTAATCCTATGTTCTGCACAGGAACAGCTCAGAGGTTAGTGATTAAGTAAAAGCAACTTTTGCCTTGCAAGTTCAACTGGAAGCTTGGACAAATGAGCTGAAACAACCCAGTTACCATCTACTGTTGGTAGATGTTTTTCTTTAATTTGCTCCGATACTTGGGAGTGCTGTCACTCCTGGATGAACCTGTTAAGCATCACTCAAAGTTCTTCTCATGTGTCTTGTATTTTCAGCGTGGTTTATACTCAGGGCTTTTTTTCCACCTCTAAATATATGGATAAACATATTAACAGGCACCCAAAGAGGATCAGATGGTAGAGGGGGGTCTAAGTGTTGATATTGCTCCAAAGCCTCATATATTTTAGTCTGTAACACTCCAGCACAGCACTGCTCACTCATGCTGACAATCCCAGCCCTGGCAGACGCTGCTGTCTGTGTCTACAGAGACACAACAAGGATCAGTAACACTACAGGAAACAGCGCAGTGTGGGTTGAGTGACAAGAGGGGAAGTTCTGGTTCCCAAAAATGGTTTCACAAATCTATCAGAAAGGACAGATTTCATATTTTCACTGTTTGCTGAGAAGGCAGAGAAAAGTGGCAATGACTTTCAATCCCTTATAGTGATTTTGGGTTTTTATTTCTTTAAGACATAAGCCACGAAGGTGAATAGACATTTTTTATTTCTTCTTTTCTGGCTGAAAATGTTCAGTACTCTTCACTGCTTGTTTAAAACACTGCAGTAACTCTATGACAAGATTCAGGAATACAAAGCAAGATATTGGTAAGAAATCCCTCTGGAGGAGGTGCAAGAAACTCCAAGCAGTTAATGTTAGTTTATGTAGCATTAAAAAGGAAGATTGTTTCAATAAAATATATATCTACATAGGTTCAAGAGCTAAATCCTCCCAAATAAAAACTATTCCTACTGTGAGGTTTCTTAGCTGTCTTTCCAATGATTCCATCCTGGAGTAACAGAGTGGGATCACACAATTTCATTAGGTCACACAAGCTGATCTGATGGTCTTGATTTGTCCTGAAATTCTTTGGTATTATTTTGTAACAAAGCTCTAAAACTGAGAGAGAAAGAAGACAGCCTGTTCCTAAAGCAGATCAAAGAGCTGCCATTCAGCTGATGGAGAAGGATAGCCAGCAAACGGGCTCTGGAGGGAAGGAAGACAGACCAGCCAGCTGGTCTTGCTAGCAGAGACATCTGGTCTCATACATGGTGAAAGACGCAGATTGAGTTCACTGGATAAAAAGAGAAAATAAAAAAGCCTGCTTTTTTTACTCACTGATTGTCTGAAATTCTATCAGTACTTAATTAGGGAGCAGAGAGGGATCTGCCTGACTATTGAATATGTTAAGTACCAGGTGAGAGAGTTTACATGAAGCTTCTGCTCTTTTTTCACCCCCTCATGTAACACGATAGCTTTTCCCATGTTATTTTACAATGTGCTGTTTCTTTTCTCTTAGGTGATTATAGAAGACATTGGCAACAAATGTGTGTACCAGTTCCCAGTTGGACGCTGGTTTGCTTTAGATGAAGATGATGGAAAAATCCAGAGGGATATTCTTGTTGGGGGCACTGAGGCCACAGGTAAAGTTATGGGTTGAATCCGTGGTGGGTAATATGGAGGTACAAAAGCATGATTAATGCTACTAGCTGTGCTTTTTAGAAGGTGGAATGTGTTATGCTTAGAGACACCTGCAGTGGACTGTCTGCTGGTGACAGAGTGTTCTGTGTGAGGGTCCATGAACTACCATTGCATTTCCCACCTCCACATCTCACTAACGGAACTGCACAGGTCCTATCACCTGATGATAAATCCAGGTTCAGCCTGGAGAAAAGAAGGCTCAAGGGAGACCTTACTGTGGCCTTTCAATGCCTTATGGGGGACCAATAAGAAACCTGGAGAAGGGCTTTGGACAAGGACCTGTAGGGACAGGCCAAGGGGAATGTCTTTAACCTGCCAGAGGGGAGACTGAGATGAGCTCTTAGGCAGAAGCTCTTCCCTGTGAGGGTGCTGAGGCGCTGGCACAGGGTGCCCAGAGAAGCTGTGGCTGCCCCATCCCTGGCAGTGTTCAAGGCCAGGCTGGATGGAGCTTGGAGCAAGCTGCTCTAGTGGAAGGTGTCCCTGCCCACGGCAGGGGTTGGAACTGGATAAGCTTTAAGGTCCCTTCCAGCCTTCCAGCCTTCCAACCCAAACCAGTCTATGGTTCTATGCAAGGGGCTGATGGACGGATGGTGAAAGATCCAGCTTGTACTGGATCTTTCATGAGGATTCAGAAAGTGGATTGCTATTTCCACAGTCCCATGTATGCCACTGAGTAGTGTACATTGTACTTCAGGTTGTGTTCTGGAGAGCTGTGCATCCTTTTACAAAACAAGAAAGGCAGACCTGAGCCTTAGAAGGGGCATTTTTACTGTCCAACATAAAATAAGTCTCTGTTAAAAGAAATGTGGATGTAAATTCAATGAAAGAACTTAACATGAGGCAGAATATTATTTGGATAGAGTTCTGCCTGTATTTATTCATTAGCATAAACGTTAACACTATGATTATGCACATAATAGCTGTTCTTTACTTCTTTGCATGGTCTTCAACATCTGCAGTCCTCATATTCCCCCCTCCGTGTGCTGAAGGAATGTGGTCTGGGTGCACAGTTCTCACTGCAGGATGCGAGGATGCATGCTGGGAAAAAATAGGGGAAGATGGGAGAGAAATCAGAAAAAAATACAATTAATTTACTAAAAGATTTTCCTATTTTTTACCATTCATGACTGTGCTTTTTTTTTTTTCCCCCTACTCTCATGAGTTTTATTGAAGATATTTGCATAGCAGAAGGTGCTTGAATACATTTTTAAACATAAACTTCAAAGAGAGATTGTTTGAAAGAGAATGAGTTCTGATGTTTCTACTTTGTCTCAAGTCTTTATTGAAATTCCTGGGTAATTTAAGAAAAGAAAGAACTTAGCTTGGTCCTCAACTGTCTTATACATGCTCCCTAAAACACTGTTATAGATACAGAGGTGTCTCTTTATTTGGTATCATGATATAGGTCTAAAAATGGTTGCCAGTGAAAGAGCCTTCTGGGAATTAAGGCCTGTAAGAAGAAATATTATCTTTCTTAGATCAACAATCGGTGTAATTAGAACTGGACATGAAACAACCAAACTTGTATGCACATAGACTTCTTTTCAGAAATGCTTTTATTTCTTCCAGCTGGGATCATACCTCTCCCAAGCCTTGTTTTGCTGCGATTTTTAAGGTCTCACAGTGACAGTGAAGTTCCTGCTGGCTTCAGCAGCATTGTAACATTTGTGGTGTTACAGATCTTGCCACCATTGTTTAAAGCAACACTTCAACCTCTGACATTTTTGGGTGCTTGGTACGTCTCAAAATCAAGTGACTTAGTTGCCAGTTCAAATTTTTCTCCTTTCTTCACCTATCACCACCATATGGTGGTGGTCAAAAACCCTCACACATTTTCCATGTGACAGGGAGTCTGTGTCCACAAACCTGTTTCTCTTGGACAATCTGAAGGTAGCTGTGAGTTTCTCAGAGGTGTGTGTGGGACAAAGCAGAAGAAGCATTGCAGTCTGTGTAAGTTGAAAGCTAAAAAGACCAATGGAAAACCAGTAGAGCTCAATGTAAATCCAATCAGAATTATTGCTCTCAACCTTTTTTCCTCCCTTATTTTTTTCTTCCTAACTGAATTCCTGATTCCTTCAGGTATCGTGTACAACGTTGCTGTAGTGACAGGAGATATCAGAGGAGCTGGCACTAATTCCAAGATCCACATAATCCTCCATGGGTCCAAAGGCTTAAAGAACAGTGGGAAGATTTTCTTGGAAGGAGGTGAATTCGAGCGTGCCAGGACAGATCTCTTTAACGTGGAGATAGCTGCTCTTCTCAGCCCGCTCAGCAGAGTCACCATTGGGCACGACAATTGTGGTGTCAGTTCTGGCTGGTATTGTGAGAAGGTGAGGCCAAGCTGTTTGTCTGTAGACAGCTGTCAGGCCCTTTCCCATTCATGACCCCAACCCAACAACCAAATAGGGTTAAAAACCCCCTGAAATAAAACTGCATTTATTCAGATGAGAATATCCCTGGTTTAACAAGTCAATATTATACATAATGTATGGTAGTAGCTGATTTTCTCAAAGGCACACTAGATGCATAAGTCAATCACTCTCTAATTTGGTTGATTGCCCCTTTGCAGTCACAGAGATAGAGATTATTGTTTGCTCAGTGCCAAAAGCACCTTCAGATGTTCGCCCAAGGGGCCAGGCAGAAAAGCAGTCTTGGATTATGCTGAGCATGTCAAACTTATCATCTATATTCAAACTTCTTTCAAGTTTTTAGATGCTGTTTTCGAGCTCAGAAAAAGAAGTGGCTAACCACAGCTGTTACTGGGAGGTAGTACAGCAAGATGTGATGTGAGGTCACGTACAAGATCAGCAGGAGGTAATTGGAGGGTGGAAAGGAAGGCAGCTGCATACCCTGAAGCTAGGAGCAAATACAGTTTTCTTGGAAAGGAAAATCAGTTTAGGATGTGAGTTAGGGGCACAAAATTGCTCCAAGGGCTGAAGCAGCTCTGCTCTGGAGCCCGGCTGAGAGAGCTGGGCTGGGGCAGCCTGGAGAAGAGAAGGCTCCTGAAGGGGAGACCTTAGAGCAGCTCCAGTGCCTGAAGGGGCTACAGGAGAGCTGGAGAGGGGCTTTGGACAAGGGCCTGTAGGGACAGGCCAAGGGGAATGGCTTGAACCTGCCCGAGGGGAGACTGAGATGAGCTCTTAGGCAGAAGCTCTTCCCTGTGAGGGTGCTGAGGTGCTGGCACAGGGTGCCCAGAGAAGCTGTGGCTGCCCCATCCCTGGCAGTTTTCAAGGCCAGGTTGGACACAGGGGCTTGGAGCAAGCTGCTCTAGTGGAAGGTGTCCCTGCCCATGGCAAGTGGTTGGAACTGGATAAGCTTTAAGGCCCCTTCTAACACAGACCATTCTGTGATTCTATGTGCTTGAAGGCTTTTTGTGTCTTGTGCTCCCTTCAAAACCCTACTGTGCACTGTTGTGGTTCAGGGCATGTGCCGCACACTGATACAGCACTGACTCACTGCCTGTTCTCATTCCCTTCCCCTTGTGGTGTTCTACCCCTTCTTTGCTGACCCATTTTGATCTACTTCTGGAAAGTGGAAATAACGGCACAGATGGGTTCTAGCTATACCCTAAATTGGGAATTGTGCAAACAGTCCAGTTCATGTTGGTCCAGAAAACTTGATTTTGTGAGCAAAAGCAAGATCTCTAGCTGTACCTTTGCTTCAGTTACTTAAGTTTTCAGTATCAGGGTCCTGTGGGCTGCCTGCAAAAGAATATTCACCTTCCCAATCTCTTTTCCTAGGTGGTGGTTTATTGCCCATTCACTGGTATTGAACAGACCTTCCCCTGTGATAAATGGCTGGATGAAGATGAAGGAGATGGTCTTATAGAGCGGGAACTCTATGAAATGGTCTCATTACGCCAAAGAAGACTGAAAAGTAAGTACAAGTGCCCAGGAGTCTCCTGAGACCCCCATACATGCAACAGCAACCTGACTGTCACCCACACAACATGTCATGTAGTAGACCTATGGTGAAGTAGATGCTCAAGGAAATCGAGTCCTGTGTGAGTATCAGCTTTGAACATCCTGGTTTGGGGAGTTTAAAATGAAACTTTAAAAATATTTTGAAGAATTTCAATCATTTTCTAAAAGGAAAAAGTGGGACCTGGCAGCCTTCCTAGGTTCATTGGGCTTTGGGCTGCCTCTGCTGACATTTCACCTTTGCAGGCAAGCAGGCTATGCTTCCTATTACTACAGAAGCAAAGCTTTCTTCTTCCATATAGAAACAAAACCCAAGTATAATTAAAATACAAACATGAAGGAAAACAGGAAGAAAACCCAGACTCTTCCCTCCAACTTTTTAACTCTTGGCCTAAGAGAAAAAGAACAGGTCTTAGTCCTGTCCAGCTGCCAGAAGTGCCTCCTGAGGCACACCAGTGCTGCATTTGAAGCCTCTTTTTCTCTAGAGCGAGGCAATGACACACATTTGCTGGGAGGTGTTGCTCTGTAATAACTAGGGCAGCATACCAACGTGTCCATCCATCCACACACGGCTCCAGCACCCAGCCTCACTTGCCACACAGAACTGATCGCTGCCGTCTTGCCTGCACCAGTGTGTATGTGTAAGCAGAATGTTTTAATTAGGATAATACATCCAGTTTAATCTGAATGCTTTGGGTGGGCTCCTGCTTAAACAGCACTTCATTTAAATAAGCTTTGTCTAAATGTTAGTCAGTGTTAGAACCACGTTGCTTCCCTGACTCGGTCCATTTAACTAAAGCTTCTGCAACCTTTAACCCTCTATTATCAGCTCTGACTGTTATTGACAGGCTAATTCCCTTGCTGCTGCAGTGCAGGAGATAGAGAGCATTAGCCTTGAGAAATTTGTGACCTTTATCTGCCAGATTATAGAAGCGTAAGACTTGGAGTTAGAAAAGACCTATTATGTCATTTTGCCTATCTCCCTGTGCATACAGGACTGTCCGTTTCTGTAGAGATGATCAAAGCTTGGTTCAACCTCACTTTGGGTATCCATGATGAAACGGCTGCCTGCACAGCGTTTGCAAGCTGTTCCCCCTGTGGATTGCAGCCCAACATGTAGCTTCTATTTATTCTCAGCCTTTCCCCCCCCCCTTGTTATCTCAAATGCTATCCTGAAAACTGTAATGCCAGGTCTAGCCCTCCAGGGTGCAAACTATCCATGGTATTTGTGCCCTGGGGAATATTCACTCTGGTTCTGAGAATTTCTAATCTGCTTGGATCCCTTGATGTGAAGGGACAGGGATTGGGAATGTGCCCAGAGAGCCCTGGGAGGATGAAGATGGGTATTTGGGGATATGCTTGGTCTGCTCCAGCAGCTGCAGACCTAGCTCACCCACTTTTCTCCCTGTGTGGCTTCTCCCTGACATCCCTCCATCAGTAACTTAATTCTGGTACAAGTTCCCTGTTCCCCATCCCTGCATGCCTTGCTCCTCCTTTCCTTCAGCAAGAGATCAGGGAGGCCAAACCAGACAGATGAGAGAAGTCTCTGGTGTCTGAGTTGCCCTTGCTCTTTTACCCAGGGAGAGCAGGACTGCTGTATCACATGTCATGCACAAATTTGCCTTAGCTTCATTTCTGCTCAGATAAAACTTGCTGGTGTTTTTCAGGAAAGAGTGGTCATGGACATCATGCATATAGGGGCAAAACTTTTTCTAGAAGAGAGTTCCTTCTTTCCCCTCAGTAGCTGTTGCCTCTTTTCCACAGTCAAGTGCTGAGTACATCAGTAAGGATCTAATTTATATGCATGTCATTTCATTTTTGTATTCCATTCTGGGCTCTGAAGGTCAAGCCATGCCGATCTGGGCTCTGGCATACCAAAAGAGTGAGCAATTCTTTCATTAAGATTTGTTAATAATTCAGCTGATGTCTGAGTCAGGAAAGAAGCCTGTTCCCTCTTCTGTGGGCGCTGCAAAGCCTGCAGAACTGAAACACATTATTACCAATAAAGAATGAAGATGAGGGGCTCTTTAGAGGAAATAATGTCATCTTTACATAGGTAACCATCCCCTGGTATGAAAACCACGATAAAGATGCTGCAGGTGGACTGCTTTTATAGACAAAGTGTGCAGCTAAGACTTAAAGAGAGGAAAATGTTGGAGCTTTTACATGATCTTTGGGCATTTTGCTTAGAGTAGCACAAGTGTTAGCTGAAGTCAGGTAGGATTTATGCATGTAAATAACTTCAAAACTTTTGAAAAATACCTATATGTTGCTCTGAGCATGTTTGCCCCACATGGTGCAGACTGGCTGGAGATACCTGAACGGGATCTTAGCCTGTCCTGCAAAAGCCATATCTGGAGTAATTGATCCAACCTCAAGAAGGCTCGTTAGATCAGGATGAACTGATACATGGCCATACCCATACTCCTCCTTGTTCCAAACACAGATCATCTGGAGCAATTTTTAGGAGCTACCTGGATCTGCTTTGCACCATACACAAGTAACTGAAGACTCGTTGACAAAAAGAAAGCTGACTGTGTACTTAAACTACAGAGATGAAGTACATCCCTGGATTACCCTGTTAGAAATGTATGACACAGAAGAATATGGTTCACCATGAAAGTGGTGATTCATGATTTATCTCATTTTATTTTAAATGAAAACATAGAATTAGATTTCCAGGAAATCTCATTTGTGTATATCATGTAGCAGCTTGATCATGTTTGTGCAGAAAAGGATAAAATGTCCTGAACAATGTCATGCCATCCTATCCTCTTCCAGAGGAAAGAATGATAACTATGGTTTTTACCTTTAAAAATTACTTTTTAAACAAAATGTCTTGAACTTTTCTTTGTAGAAAGCCCCTGGTCTCTGTGGATCTGGACAAGTGACATTAAAAATGCAGGGACAGATGCCACCATCTTTTTCCAGATTTATGGAGACAAGGGGAAGTCAGATGAGATGAAGCTGGACAACAATTCAGACAACTTTGAAACCGGACAGACTGACAAGTTCATGGTACGAATCTTGTGCAAGTGGTAAATTTGGCTTGGTATTGTTTCCTGGGGCATCAGCTTCAGCCCTGCACAGAAAATCAACAGCAGGAAGTCTTTACCTCAGTAGATCCTTCTGAAGTGGAGGTGAATTCATTCAATTTGTTGGTGATGTAAATTATTCATCCACCCGTTTAGGCCATGTCTTTCTAAAGCTAGTAATTTAGCTATTTTTTTCCCCAGTGCCTAAGAGGTTATTAGCTATTTACAGAAGAATTAGGAGTGGTGTTTCCTCTCCCCAGTGATCTGGTCTTCAGCCTCCTTGGATGCGAGCCTCCTTGAATGTTTGGAGCTGAGCTCAAGAGCTTGTTGAGTTTGGAGGCTGGAGAGGGTCTTCTTGTATTTAGAAACCAATATGCTTAAAAGTTAACTGGGGACTGGTCAGAGAAAAAATAGGAAACAAACAATTTTAATGCATGATTGAAGGCAAAAGTTTTACGCTCTTTGCAGCAGCAAAAATGCTGCAGCAAACAGATGCCTCCTGGAGGAATAGTGGCTGTGCTTTGCAGACCCTCTTTGAGAAGGAGCTGAAGCTTGGGAGGTGGCCTTAGTTCTTATTGGGATGAGTGGTTTCAAGCAGCTGTTATGATCAAAAGTGCATGGATTAAATTTATGTGCTCTCCTCTCCAGAAAAGAGAAGCATCAAGCTCTTAGCGGAGTAGAGTTTATTACTTTTAAAGAACAAAATTTAGGTTTTTTAGTTTAGTTTTAGACTCCTCTCTGATTTGGCTCTAAAAAGATGTCCAGAGGTGTCCTTTGTGTGCTTGCTTTGCTGCCTTAAGAAATGGATAATGCGTTTTTACTTTCTCCCCCTTTATAGATTGAGCTCCCTGATCTGGGTACATTTTATAAGCTTCGGATATGGCATGAGAAAAGAAATCCCTTTGCTGGCTGGCATCTGAACAAGGTGAGGGGATGGCAGGGGAAGGTAGACCTGGAAAGACAGATTGGTTGCAGTCCTGGGTCACTGCATTCTCCAGCTGGCAGCTGAGTTTGATGTGCAGTGGTCAGAGGTGCCTCCCTTTACAGACAGTGCAGCCCTAGGGGTGGAATTGGAAATCCTACATGAAAACAGGATGTGGAGAGAGCACATCATAGCATTCACAAAAATACATGGGGAGAGAAGGGTTCATTGTATGGTTTTGGAAGAGATTCCTTCTTCCTCCTCTCCTTTTCAGTTCAGCCCAGGTATGTATGGGAAATGAGAGCAACTGGAAATGGTAGCTCCCAACAGCCCAACTTAATGGTGATAATGATATTTCCCCATGCTTCCAGCATCAGGCCACTGTAGTCCTCCCTGGCTGCTGCCAGGGACTTTTTCCTTTGCTCTTCGAAAAGCTTCCTACTCTTAAGCATTGTTACTATATGGAGAGGTAAACCTCCTATTTAGGCTGGTCGTAATGAAGAACTGATTGCAGCAGAGACCTATTGTATGGTCTCCTATTCAGAGCATAACCTGTCCTGAAGTTTTGACAGCCCCACTGCAGGACACTTGCAGACTGGAGGAGCCTGTGGAGACTGTGCAGAAGAGAGCAGCATTGTTGTGTTTGGGAAATGAAAAGGGTATTCTTCAACTACATGCCCTCTGTTCTACCAGCAGTGACTACCATGCTGTCAGCCCTCACATGGATCTGCAAGGCAGCAAGTTCACCTCTAAGCTTCACCTATACTCCTACTGCAGAGCTTGGAAGATGTTCTCTGCACGTAACAAAAATATTCTTTGTTCTGCAGCCATAAATAATTGCGATGATAAATCACAATTTACCACTTAAAAGATTTTTCTTGAGTGCTTTTAATGTGCTTTGACAGATCCTGCTGTCCTTCATTGTCAGGGAGCTGCTAAAGCATACACAGACAAACACCTCTCCAGTGGGGAAAGGACTTTAAAGTAATCCTGTGTTCACCATGTGGTGGGAGAAGTTGTCTGGCTGTGGTCTTTATCAAAAAGAAAGTTCTGGTCAGACATTAGGCCACTGCAAACTGTTAGTTCGTTCATGGGTAATGAGTAAGACTGCTTAGACCTTCTATAGCTACAGATTTCCCTAGGATATCCTTTTCTCCTGCACAGAAATTGTGTTCAGGAAGGATAAGAGGAATCTAACAGTGTGTCTAGGATTTACTTTGGGATAAACTTTCTAAGCAAACCTGGTGAAGCTGCAGGAAATCAATCTGCACATGTACACCCAGTCTGCTGTTTTCTGGATGGATCAGTCTCATAGCAGATGATTCCCGTCACTTGTGCCTCCATACTGAGATGAAACCTTAGTGATGCTTTGTTCCAGTCCTCACAGATTTCATGCCAAGCTTGCTTTATGTCAGAGCAGGCTTCCATTTTCTATTACAAGAACAGTCACACTGGTCAGCCTATAAATCCATCTAGTCCAGCATCCTCTCTCCTGTGTCACATAATCCTTGTCTCTAAACCGGAGAGGAATGGATTTGATGGACCACTAGGTCGATAAGGAATTGGCTGGATGATCACACTCAAAGAGTTCTGATCAACAGCTTGATGTCCAAGTGGAGACCAGTGAAGAATGGTCCTCCTCAGGGGTCAGTGTTGGGATCAATCCTGTTCAACATCTTTGTTGGCAACACGGGCAGTGGAATTGAGTGCACTCTCAGTACATTTGCTGTTGACACTGAGCTGTATGATGCTATTGACCTCTGGGATCCAGAGAGACCTGGACAGGCCGGAGAGGTGAGACCATATGAACTTCATGGAGTTCAAGAAGGCCAAGTGCAGGGTCCTGCCCCTGGGTCAGGGCAATCCCCAGCACAAATACAGGCTGGAGAAGAACTTGGGAGTATTGGGTGAGGAGGAGCTCCCCATGACATGGCTTCAGTGTGTGCTTGAGCCCAGAACCCCCTCATGAGCTGGCTGCATCCCCAGAGTGTGAGCAGCAGGTCAAGGGAGGGGATTCTCCCCCTCTGCTGCACCCTGGGGAGATCCCATACCTGCAGTCCTGATCCAGCTCTGGGGCAACAGCACAAGAGGGACGTGGAGCTGTTGGAGCGAGGCCAGAGGAGGCCATGGAGATGCTGCAAGTGCTGGAGCAGCTCTGCTCTGGAGCCAGGCTGAGAGAGCTGGGCTTGGTCAGCCTGGAGAAGAGAAGGCTCCTGAAGGGGAGACCTTAGAGCAGCTCCAGTGCCTAAAGGGGCCGCAGGAAAGCTGGAGAGGGGCTTGGGACAAGGGCCTGTAGGGCCAGGCCAAGGGGAATGGCTTTAACTTGCCAGAGGGGAGACTGAGATGAGCTCTTAGGCAGAAGCTCTTCCCTGTGAGGGTGCTGAGGCGCTGGCACAGGGTGCCCAGAGAAGCTGTAGCTGCCCCATCCCTGGCAGTGTTGAACAGGGCTTAGAGTAACCTGCTCTAGTGGAGGGTGTCCCTGCCCGTGCCATCCATATTTTGCTCTGTGGATTTATGCAGTGGCATATGACAAACAGTTACTAAGATCCACAATATCCAACAATACTTCACAACACTGTGGAGCGGTTGGAGAATGTAGGAACGAAAAGCTGTCAGCTATG
Organism: Pezoporus wallicus; assembly: GCF_028554395.1. NCBI lineage: Eukaryota > Metazoa > Chordata > Aves > Psittaciformes > Psittacidae > Pezoporus > Pezoporus wallicus. The sequence goes on from NW_026637482.1 coordinate 2,846,249, forward strand.
ACAGACTTTGTTCCATGCATCACCGTCATGCACAAGTCGGAATGACGGTCTCATTTTTAAAGTGTGCTATTATTCTGTAGCTACCTACTCTCGCTTCCCAGGCAAAAACCTGTCAGGATCTTGTTGCTTGTTTGTCTTTAAGCATCTGAACTCACACAGTGTTTTGGTTTAATGAAGGTAACTCTGTTGAAAACGCTGACAAAAGAAAAATACTCGTTCAACTGCGGCCGCTGGCTAGATATAAATGAAGACGACAATGAGATCGTGCGGGAGCTCCCTGCGGAGGGATCTCTAGTGACTGAAGTCATGCCAGGTGAGAGCCATGGGCTCCGTTTAGGGGTTCACTTAGACCTGAATAGAAAGAAACCCTCTTTGTGTAAGGGATGCACAAGCAGACCGATGCAATTCAATGAGCTTTTCTTTCTGGCACTTTCTCTCTGCAGTATTTTCTGAGAGCATCATTAGCTTCATGAAGCCTTAGAAATCCCAGGATCTTGTTCTGAGCAGATTTCTTTGTGATGGGAGATGGGAGAGGCCTGGCTGCAATATAATTGTTTCCAGAGCTTTTTTTTTTTTTTTTTTCCAAACTTGGATTTTTTCTCATTCTTCCTTAAAAAGTGGAATACAAGGATTGAGGGATGTTCATGGAAAGCTCACTCAGCTAAAGGGCAAAAAATTCAGCAACCACTTTGGGGCTTTAAAGTTTTATTTAATTATATGCACATGTAAGCAGATATATGTATAAATATATGGGAGGTTACACAGAAGAGTTCTGTGAGAGCATAGACGCCATTCAGTACGTGTAAGCAATCTAATCTATTTATTGGGTTAACTGCGCTTGAACTGGAGATTTAATTAAGGAAAGCTGCATTACTTTGAGCTGGCTCCCTGAAGTGGCCACTTCAGTCTTGACCTTGTGTCGCAAGAATTAAATGTACTTGAAAGGAGACTTTCGGAGAGCAGCATATCTCAAGGTGAATGCTGGGATTTCTCTTATTTCCACCAAAGCAGCCGGTGGGGCTCCACACTCTGTAGACCACGAGTCCCCTGTTTTGTGAAGTTTCCAGTGAACTCAGTGATCTGCATGCAGCTGAGCAGTTCCTCAGAAGAGGAACAGTAATTGTAATTGCAGATGTTATTAAAATGTAAATAAAGCTGGGTTTGAAATGTATTTTTAATCAGCTGTGGAGAGGGCTGCTTGAGTTCAAAAGCAGGCACTTCCCTGTGAGGAGCAATTGTGCTGAGCATGGGTGAGATGCAGCATCCACTTGTGTTGGTTTCAGAGGGAGGGTGGCAGTATTGCTTCTTTTCCCTTCCTGATGCCAGAGAACAAGGTTTCTCTCTTGAAGGTTGGTTCTGGTGTTGGCTCTTCCTTATGAAATTCCTTCTGGAAATCCTTCACCTAATGGGCTGGGGGAGAAGAGATGAGGGCAGGGCAGTGGAAGGAAGGTGGCAACTCAAAATCTACCCATCAAAATCCTCAATAATGATCTCAAAGGTGTAAGCTGGCAAGACATGATCCAACCTTCTGCACTGTGAGGGTCCCAAGGAGATGGGACCAGCTGGGCTTGTCTTCCCCCATACAGCCAACATGAAGAGCCTGTTCCCCAGGTCCCCAAGTGCTCAGTATTTTTTAACTCTTTTTTTTCTCCCTGCCGTGCCTCTGGGTGCTGAAAATGATGTTTTTCCAGAACATGTTGTTACAAGGTCCCCCATCACAAGGATCCACTTGGGAAGGCAGGAGGGGAGATAGGAGAGGTGGTGCCCTAAGGAAGCTATGCGCTTCAATTCATGAGGTTTTACCTGAAGGAGATGGCATTTTTGTGTCCTGTGGAGGGGGTTTATGTTTTTTCTTGGCATTTCAGGCCTTCCTATTTTGGCTATTTTTCTTTTCCTGGTGGCCCCATCCCTGGCAGTGTTCAAGGCCAGGTTGGATGGGGCTTGGAGCAACCTGGTCTATTGGAAGGTGTCCCTGCCTATGGCAGGGGATTGGAATTGGCTGAGCTTTAATGTCTCTTCCAACCCAAACCATTCTGTGATTATATGATAACATGGAAATGTTAAAGTAAATACATCATCAGAAGTACCAACTGGAAGTACAACCATTTAAAATTAACTGCAATTCTGTGAAAAATGCAGTAAATTTAAATGGCAATTAATTGTGTTGTTGTAACTGTTTTATTAATCTATGTCTCCACAGTGATTAAGTACCGGGTGACAGTTTGCACTGGGACGGTAAGTGGGAGCGGCACGGATGCCAATGTCTTTGTGTGCCTCATCGGTGACCAAGGAGACACGGGAGATCGTGTTCTCTACAACTGCATCAACACCGTCAATAAGTTTGAAAAGGGCAACGTAAGTTCACACAGCAGCTCCTTAGGATGGGTTTTTGAGTGTGTGACTGTAGATTTTCTTTTTTGATGTATGTGTTTGTAAGCTTGACTAATTTCTATGCTAGTTTGGGCTAAGGCAGAAAGGAGATTAAATTATGTTGACGGAGCATCATAACAGGTTGCAGTTGGAGGGACATTCGGGTCAGGGACAGTGTGTCATTGCTTGAAATTGGTATGTTCCTAAGAGTCTCCTAGTTTGCTTCCCAGCTAAATCCTGACTGTTGACATGGCATCTTCAGATCAGGGAAGGCTTACAGAAAATCTGTGCATCTTCCAAGAGCAAGAGTGAGTCTTTCGCCCTTCATCTAATATGGCAAAAAATCTGTCTCCCAGGGCAAAGCAAGAAAAAGCATCTTATTTAATGTGAAAATTAGAACCAAAAGCCTCATCTGTTTCATTTATATTTCCTCCAGTTCTTCCCTCAACCATGATGAACTCAGTTTTTGTGTGTTATTTTCAATCTGCTTTTAACATGTTTTTCAATGACCAAGTCCTGAATGGAGTGGGTGGAAATGGCCTGGAGTGAAGACAGAGATCCTTGGAAAGCTGGAAATAGGAAAAGGTCAAATTGTAGTTAAAGCCGTTGTAGCGTTAACAGCATTAACAAGTGTATAATATGCTGATCTATCTATGGGGTCAACCTATGAAGCCAGTTTTGGATCTTTATGGTCTGACTTTGACAGGTAAAATATAATCTGTATCTCCTGGAGAGGATTTTGAGAATATGATTACACAACTCTGCAGATTTCTCATCTTTTGTGTCATTATTTGATTTAAGATTTGGAATGGCAAGAAAATGAGGATGTTAGACTGAAAAAATGAAAAGAAAAGGAGGTCATGTTTTCAAAATTGACTGTTGTGTTCAGGGTTCTGAAACATGTATTAACACATTGGATTTGCCTTTGAGTGTCCAGATTTTCCAATTCTTCACTGAAATGACTGAGTTTTTAGACTTTGAAAGAGCTTTCATCACCGTTTTCTTGTTTCTGTAAGACCTGTATGTAGAAACATGGTATTTACATAGTCTGTAAATTCACTCTGTTTCTAAATGATATACAGGTTTGCAGACATGGATGTTGAAACACCATATTTTTTCCCATGCAGTTACATTCATTTTTTTATTTTTAAAAAGTATGTCCAAGTTATAAAGGACAGCTTTTTGTTTTTTGACAAAATCTTGTTTTGTCAAAATGATAACAAAATAAGTCATGTTTTGGTGATGATTTAAACACTGTTTCAATGAAGTCCCAAAGAAGGTGCTTGATTCTCAGAAGATAAAAGGTATTTTAAAGACAGATAATGACTATTTTATTTTTACTCCAAAAATGAGTTATAGGGTAACCTGCATGAAAGGGAAAAATTGAAAAAATAATAAAAATCGTTTTGGAAAGCAATTACTATGATTAATAGTACACAAGTGATATAAACCAAACTGGAACTGACTAATGGAAAACTGCTGTCTTGGCATGAGGAGGTGATAGCTGGTGAATGAATTGGAAGCTGTTTAAGGACTGATCCTGAGAAACTTAGAGCTCATAAGTTCAAGAGACTGAGTGAATATATCTACACTGATTAACTCAGACACCCTGTTAAAAAGAAATGTAGCTAGAGTCAGAGCAGTCTCCAATCTACAGCCACTTAAGCCAGTAGTACCTTGATTACCAATTTGACTTGAAAAGCCTGTATATAAGGTAAAATTTAAAGATGCCTCTAAATTAGGTGTTTGCCCTGCTGTTGTTCCAGTTAGTTACTTTCTCATTAGTTTATATCAGCCATTAATAAGGGAGATGAACAGCAGGCCTAATGAATTAGACTTCATTGACTTAGACTGACTCAGTGAGGTTCCAATACCTTACATCCCCAATTCAGCAGTTCTGACTATGAAAGTAGCACTTGTTCAGGTATGTAAACCCATCACTAACACTTCAAAAGTGGTAATCTGTCTAGTTTTTATTTTAAAGGTTGGTTTGGGGTTCTGAGTGATGGAAGTATTATGACTCTTTTAATAAATTTAAATATTGAAATGAATATTATCATGCCACGACACTTTCTGGGAGATAATTGGTTATATGTGACCACCATGTGTGCTTCATGGGCTTTTAGGAGATGAAGAACAAATGAATGGCAGTATCTTACTTAGCAGGGCATCTCAGCCAGATGGTAATCACAGCAGTCACATCTCTTTGTTGGACTATATGCTTCAGATACTCTGTGTGCTTGCACACAGTATTTACTATACATGTATGTGTGTCTGTATATGTACCATAGACACCTGTCTGCCTGATTCCCAGAGGATTAACTTGCTCTTTTAATACACCTTCCATCACCCACTGGGAACTGGTCCTCCCAGTATACTCTTGGGTAACAGACATCTAGTCTTAAGAGGCCAACTTTTGGGTTACTCTGTGGGTTGGCGATTTGAGGTCTTTTCCAGGAAAAAAAAACCCAAACAAAAACCAACCACACAACAAAAATGACATAAAATTCATGTGTTTTGTGGGATATTAAGGGTGTTTTGCTGCTGGGTTAGGTTCACACCAAACTCTGACACAACCAAACACAGTTCATGGAGCAGCTGGAAATCCCCCTATGCAGCCATGCCTAATTCTTGCATGCCAAGAAATTGCTGGGGTTAAATTGTGCTCACTAGTCCATAATTCAAGGTGGAGTAATATCCTTAAATTGTACTTCTAAATACCTCTGTGGATTTGTTCTGAAGTGACTGTCCTGGATTTCCCAGAAAGCTGGTATCTGAGCAGGGGTTTGAAGTTGGATTTCTGGCCCCACTGTAGGAACTTCTTAATAATAAAATTACTTATCTTTTTTTTCAGTTATGGAGGGCATGCAGTGATGTGGGAGATTTAAGATGCTGGAAGATCATATATTTGTAAATCTGATATTATACATCTAGCACAAATATTCAAGCTTTCATTCTTTGGTATATTAATTCATACTTTCTCCTTTGTCTTACGAAGAATTGTCTTGCGGAATGCTGATGATGTTGGTTTGATTACAATAATATATTTGGCTGGTTTGTTTGTTTTTAAGGAGAAATATTGCCTTACCTTTTTTCTTCTCCTTCTCAAAGGCTGATGAATTCTTCGTTGAAGCAGTAACGCTGAAGCAGGTGAGGAGGGTGAGGATAGGGCATGACGGCAAAGGAGGAAGCAGTGGCTGGTACCTTGCCAAAGTGATAGTGAGGGAAGAAGGACAGCCAGAAAGTGAGGCTGTGGAATTCCCCTGCTACAGGTACTAGAAACAAAGCTTGCAAATTGTGCCTCCATCTATGCATTTGCAAGACTTTGAAGAGCCTAGCTGTTGTTCCAAGACTGGAATCTTCTGAGCACAGCTTAATCCTTTTTATTTATTCATTCATTTATTTTTGCTAAGCCTGAAAGCAAAGAGTGTGGACTGGGAGGTTTAAGATATGGCTAACACCCCTTACCAAACGAACTGCAATCTGAATTGTGAACTTCTCCGCAACTAGCTCAGTAATACAAAGAATTTCCAAAAGGTAGAATGCAACCTTCCAGTACCACATCCATAGCCACTGCAATTGCCTGCTGCAGAAACACACTCTGCAATCCACTACAATCTGCTAGTTTTATTGCATATGTGTGATGAGGTTTTGGTCCCTCATATGCACATCCCATCTTTCCAGGAGTAATGGGATGCTATTTTTGTGTTGGGAGAATGCAGAATTTTTATGCTGCTGTCTTAAGAGCTCCTTGCATGAAAGAAAATGCATATCATGCAGACAAAGTGCAGATAGAGCAGAGGGCTCTAACTTACCCTTATGGGTGGGTTATAAATGTATTCTTCTCTTTTCTAGACAACCAAGTGGCCAAAAGAAATGTGTTCCACTGAGGGTACCCATGGGGAATGAGATGTACCATCTGTTCTGGAACTAATGAGGGTCTGCCTCAACACTGCAGCACAAATAGAGAGAACTTGGTGGAAGCAAAAAAGACTAAATTCAGCGTAGTTCAGTGTACTGTAAAGTCCCATTTGGCCTCTCAGGTTGTCCGTCCTGTAGGATGGAAGTTCATTTTGTTCCACTTAGCTACATCAAGTAACTGCTCTAAGTCATCTCCTGGGGAACAAGGAGAATTACAAAACACAGTTATTTTTAAATTGCAAAGGTAAAACCTCTAAGCTGGTTACTTGTCTCTTTTCTTGGAAGAGCTCCACTATAATGAGGGGATTCAGCCAAATATGAAACAGGAGCCAGGCCCAGCCTCTCTGCACTGCTAAAGCCACATCTTGTCAGAGAGCAAACTCACTAGGGAGACAGCACGGAGCAGCAGATGCAATGTCATCTTGGTTGTGAAAAGCAAGCCAGTCTCTCCCTTTTCAAAGAGCAAACCACCATGTTGTCATTGCTGCCTTTTGATACATATTTAACAACCATATGTTTTACTGAGTTAAGCAAGCAAGCTAGACAGGTTTTTGCTTGGACATGAAGTGTCCATGTGAAGAGCTGTTTTGCTCAGACTCCTCAGAGATACCTCTGTGTCTAACTGCACTATGCAGCTGGCTCATTTTAAATATTTCCTTTTGCATTGCCTCCTTACCTGACTGTTTAGCTGGGCATCTTGCCTCGGCTTGGAGGGATAGCCCCCTTCCCCTTAGCTTTATAGCCGCATATCAGAGTCCACAGGGCATTTCCCTCAGGCCAGGGACTGAGAAAGGAGGAAGAAAGCAAACCCAAGACTTTATCCCCAAAATGTTAGTGGGGTGCATTCAGGCTTCACGTCACAAAAGATGGAATTCCACTCTTCTTACCTTTCTAAGCGTCTCTTTTTCCAAGTGGTATCTGTGTTGTTCATGCAGCTTTATTTGCTGTCCTTGTGCCAGCATTATCTCTTCCTCTCAGATTGAGAAGGTAACATGACTGATCGCCTCCAAACACAGGGACAGCTGCTCCCTCTCACTATCTTTGGTGCCTGTGTCTCTCGAGAGATGGGGGCATCATCGCAGTATACGGGTGTCGTCATGGAGTCTGGAGATATCTGAGGGCGAAGGTGCTCACCCACTGCATCCTCTATGTGAGGGATAAAAATCTCCATGACCTGCAGCATTTGGATGTTCCCCTCCAGTCCTGTAGGCCACGGACAGCTTATGTCCTCTCTGCTTTGGCAGCTGCTCATAGAGCTCTCCTTCACCTGCATCTTCAGAGCCAAGATGCTGAAGGCTTAGCCAAGAAGAGCCAATGCGAGTGAGGTTAATTAGAGACTCCATCTGGGGGACACCAGGGAAGATTCTGTTTCAGCTTGGGTATTCTGAGGCCAGCCAGTATATATGCTGATGTTCTCATTGCCTTAATATCCAAGACCTGATTAACTTTGACTCTTCTACACAGCATAATTGTATGGTCTGAAGAAAACAGCTGCTGCTGCTGTGTGGTTACTGAAAGATACTCTGTTGACTTTTTGCTGCTTAGCTGCCATTGTGGGACAGATAGAGGACAAAATGCCTTCCATCAGAAACACATCTCGATGCAGAAAGTTTCACAGGCTTCTTACCTCTACAAAAACTAGGTTGTGCTAGCATATGGGGAATGAACAGTAGAGGAAAGAGCTGGCTAACCAGCTTCTACTGTAATTAATGTCTGTAGGGTATCCTTATAGATCTTCACTCCATATAGCTCATTGAAGCCTCTGCTCTTGTTATTTACCTATTCATAGACTTGGCTGCATTTTGTCTTTTAATTTGAAAGCTTTTTTATGACTCTATAGGAACATCTATTACCTAGTAGTCACAAGAGCCCTATGAGAAGAGCTGTCTTTGTTGTACAAGGGAGCCAGCACAGATAAAGAGAAGCTAAGTGAATTAGTTGTGAGTTTGTGTCACATTCAGGAAGAGCATCAAGAAATAATGACTTCCAGGCCTATGCTTTCAACTCTAAAAGCTCTAGTTGGCTGTAAAGGGAATGGTTTGTAGCTCTTCTCAGTGATTTTTAAAGCGGTCATTTGATTTGTGCTTTCAAGAAGTAAATACGAGTAATTTCTCCAAACATTATTTGCAGAATTACTAGTATATCACTTGGATGCATTGCAGTGTTATTCCTCCCTTATGACTCCATAACTTTACACTATCTATGCTTTTAGGGAATGAACTCTGAATCATTCAGTTGCACAACTAAACAATTAATACTTTATAATACCTGATGTGGTTTAGGTATTGTGATCGTGAATACTGCTAGAAAGTTCAAAATGAAAGAGTTTCTCTTTTGCCCCAGAACTGGAGGCAAACGTTTTGAAGTTCAGAACTGAGTTCTTCAGATTTCGTTTTCTCCCCAAGGCTCTGTGGAAGTCCAGGAATGGACTAGCTGACATTCTCTAAAATAGTCTATTTTCAATAATATTTCTATCCCAGACAGAAATGAATTTTCAATCAGGCGAAGTCAGGAGTTTGTGATAGGATAAAATTTTATATGCTATAAATCATTACAGCTCCACTGAAATCTTCAATGATACTTCATTACATTTTCTTCTAAGTGTATGGACTGCACCATCCTAATTTTTCTCCAGCACAAGCATAAGGGAACATCATTAATTCTCTGAAGAACAACAGACAGACCATGAATAGGATGATGCAGTAGGAGACTTCTGTGAAAGAACATTTATTCAATCAAATGCCAAAAGTGTTCATCATAAAAAGGATCCAGATTTATTTTTTTTTCCCTAGAATCAGCCTGAAACGTCTCTTTTACACATATTTATATACACAGGTTATAATTAGACACACACACACAAATATATCGGTATCTCTGAATCTAATGGACGTGCTAATCATTCTAATTAAACACAGGCTATCGCCTGCTGGATTTCAAATCCTATATGTGATATCACACCATAGTTTTTTCCAGTGCTTCCCTGACTCTCTGATCCTCTAGAAATTATCTCTGAAGTGGTTTTCATATCATATTTGTTTGCTTTTGGTTATTGGACATACAGTATCTCTCTAGAAAGAAGTATGTTATGCATGATACAACTACACCCTTGCAAAACCCACAATAAATTGCATGTACTAAAATCATGTGGAAGCTCTGATAAAATAAAAGATTTTGCAACCTCTTTTGTGCTAGAAATATGATGGCTCCATACTGAAAAACCTATTTTCTGAAGCCTGATGTGTTTATAATGTGTCAATCCATTTGTGTTCAGTGTAAGACTATAAACCCCTGGTTGCAATCTGCCACTTTGTGATATGCTATTGGAATTACATTGAAGTAAAATTAGGATATTGCAGCATATGTGCTGAAGCGAAGGAACACAGTGGCATTGCTCATCCAGATGCTTCCTCTGTCATGAAAATCAGAGAAAACAACTTCTCTTTTCTTGAGAAAATAGTGCCTCTGCCACTTCTGACTGCTCTCTTGGCTGAAACAAAGTAAGGAGCCTTAAGCCACTTCTGCTGATAAACTTCACTCTTCCTCCTCCAGTCCAAGACATACTCCTCTTACCTTCAGTAGCTCCCAATATCGGTAGTGGAATTTTCATTATCTAAGGACACATTCTCCTTTTTTGATTCACTTTTCTCACTGTTGAAGCAGTTAGCTTTTCTCATTCTGCACGCAGAGATCTGTTTCTTCTGGGATGTATTTTCATCCTGCCACTTTGGTGCAGAAGATGTTTCCCTAGCATCATCAGTGGTGAAGGCAACAGAAAGCAACAGCATGTACACCAGCAACAGAACAGCAGCTTGCAGGACACAGAAAGCAGCAGCAGGAGAGCAGAAGTGTGTCTGCCTTATGAGCTTCTGCCTTCCTGAAGGCCATGCTGTAATCAGTAGTGCCAGTGCGGTGGAGTTCACAGGCTCAAATTTTGTGGGGCCTTTCAGTTAACATCCATGTATGCAGAAGCATCTTAACTTTGGGAATGATGCAATGCCTTAACCATTGGATACCTGTCCAACGACATGAACACTGAGCCAGGATCAAGAACTACGTAATATAAAGGTACTAAGGACCAGTTCTAACAGGTAAAAAACAAAAAATAATTCCCCAATCCCAAAACAATAAAGGCTTCCTTCCGTAAGAAAAAGTGTTGTCTTAGCAGGCTCTTCTTATGCTCTCCTTGCACTCTACCCTTGCTCAATTCTTGACATCAATTTCATGGTCTTCTCCACAGATTTTTCTGCTCCTCTATCCCCACTACAACTCTCAGCCTCCACCGAGGCACAATGCCACACCTGATGCCCTCACATGGTGTTGTGTGACCATCACATATTCATCACCTTCATGCTGACCCCTAAGCTTTTATCCCTTTTCAAGTAACACCTGCGCTTGGCCACCTGCTTTAGTGAAAAGGAAAAATACTGGGTAGACTGCATACCCGACCACCCGCCAAAGCTTACAGGAGAGCTGGGACTGGAAATGTGTGTTTGTGTGATGGGGCTCTATGCATCTCTTTTGCATGGGAACTTTGCTGCTAGTGCTTCTGGGACCAGATGGCTCTTAGCTCATGTTTGAATTTCTTTTCTGGTGCTGTTTTTTTGTATGATTTCTTTGTGCTTATTGTTTTCCTCTAGGAAGGAAGGGAGAGGAGGACAATAAAAGATAGTATCCCTTCAGATGGACAAAATGGAGACCTATCATCCCTGGTCTTCCAAAACATCTGCTTATTTCTTGATTACCATGGCAAGTCCAACTGTTCATGACTGAAAGCTGTGCTGGCTTATTACCAGCAAGATGCCATAGGTGTAATCCATCTGGGCATTTGTTCGTGTCCCCAGATCATAGAATCATAGAATCATAGAATCACAGACTGGTTTGGGTTGGAAAGGACCTTAAAGCTCATCTGGTTCCAACCTCCCTGCCATCGACAGGGGCACCTTCCACTAGATCAGGTTGCTCCAAGCTGTGTCCAACTTGACCCTGTCATTTGCTGGTTTCCATGTGTGCTGGCTCATCAGCAAAATCAAAGATGGAAACTGAAATGGGAAATGAGCTTCCCTTCTTTTTGGTATGAGGGTCAGCCAAGGAGAACATGTGTGGCATGGTCATGTTGCAGGAAGCTTGCGGAACATCTGCACTGAATGTGTTTGTGCAGAAGCAGTTCTTCTGTGGTCTGGTGTCACTCACATAGCTGTGTGGCTGCCTTCTAAAAGAAACAGTTTTGGTGGATTTGTTTTTCTAGTTCTGGGAATTATTAAAGCAACTTAAATACCCTGTGTGGCCTGCCAGATCTTGCTCACTTGTCCCTTGTTCACCCATACTGGTTTTAAGCAGTATTTTTAACTGCAAAAAAGCTGCTGCAAAAAGCTGTGTACCTGGGAAGAATGGGCTTTTTGGGAACTGCTTGCTCTCATGTGATGTCTGGGGGACTGAAATGGCCCCAGTGTGCTGCTGTGGGAAACCTGACCCTAAGCAGATGCTTACAGGAATACCCTGAGCAGTCTGGGTTTGAAGTGGAAGGTGAGAAACCTCTGCCAGGGTCTTTGCCATAGTCATACAATGCTGGTTGTATGGTATATGATGGGGTTGGGCTGTAATTCACTCATCCCTGAGGCTGAAGGAGCAGCTGTTAAGGTTACAAGATTAGCAATTGGTTTCCCTACATTTTCCTTTCACTTTTTTTTCCCCTTATTCTTCTTGATTTTCTTCTTAATTAGTCTACTTGCGTCACTAGATAAAGGTTGAGAAGCAAACAAATTCTTTCTTTTGCTGGTGCCAGCTGCCTCTACAACCCATTTCTGAAACTGGGTCAACATAATTTGTCCACTTCCTCGTGGAGAAAAGAGTGTGATATACTGACCTGTAAGGAAGGGAAAACTGATGATAAACCAGAGTAAGCAAACATAAGAAGAAAAGTGGGGGTTAAGTAACTTAGATGATATAAAGGTTGTAATAACGGTGGCTGTAATAAAGGCTGCAAGTATTTCTGGTCAATGAAGGTCAAAGCTTTCAAGATGCTGAGCCTGCCCATTTACAGGAATAACTTGTGGCTGTGAAGCTTGTGCTTTCCAGACAGATGGACATCACAGCAGATGCTCATGTACTGTGAGCAGGGCTCTTATGATCTCTACTTTTGGAAAATGGAGGTTTAAAGGGTGACTGCTGTAGAGTCTGGTCAAGCTTCTGTGAATTTAACAGAGATAAAGAGCACCTTTGTGACTGTGGTGTGGACTTTTACAATGTGGATTTTTACTATGTGTAGAGCCAGCCTAGGTTTTGAAAGGTATAATAGGTCCTAATTATTCAAAGATAACTTACTTCTGTTTGCAAACCAGATGGCTTGACAAAAACGAGGATGACGGTCAGATTGTCAGAGAACTAGTACCTGCTGGGGAGTCATCAATGCTGAAAAGTGAGTTTAGCTTTGAAAAAGACAAGGTCTGAGTTTGACCTGCATATGTATGTATTTGTTTCCTTTATTCTACTTCGTAATCTATGTCGATTCACAGTAGAACTACTGGGTGTTTTTTGGCATTCTTATGCAAGAAGCGGAAGTGGGTTGCTCAGAAGAAAATGCCTTTGACCCTTAACCCTAGTTTACAAATGAGATTAATTTGGAAAAAAGAGAAAATTGCAACATAAGTGTAGAAAAAAATCTTTGATTTTTAATGTTATAATTTGTTTAAAAACTGCTTTCTTGTTCAGGTTTCTCTGAAGGATCTTGAATCACCATTGCTTTAGTAGAGTAAATTTCATTGAACAACACTGTGTTCCCTGAAGAAAATCACCAAAAGATTAAATTGTCCTTTTCTGAAGAACCAGGGCTCAAATAGTACAATTTTCTTTAGAAAATCGCACTTACAGAGCTCAGGCTGAGATACTTTATGTTCTGTTTTAGGAAAAACAATCAAAGTTATTGAATTAAATTGTAAATTAAAAAAAAAAAAAAAAGTTAAATCACTTCACTTGCCCAAGCCATTTTTACGGATTATTAATCATCTAACAGTGAGAGAGAGGCATACAGAACATTTTCTGCTTATTAGTGTTGGATCTCTTATGTTTTGCTGAATAACTCTAAGGTGTGACATCTTACCCAGTGTGGCCCTAAGATGCTGGATACATGAACAGAGGAAAAAACTCCTTTCTATATCTCTAGCTGGAGCCCTTCTTCCCTGTATCTCTTTGAAGCTGATTGCCTGGCTGAGCACTGGAAATGCCATTTGTGTGTCTGTGTTCTGTAAATTGATCTCTCTAGATGTCAGTTATCACATCAGCGTGAAGACAGGAGATGTCCCTGGTGCCAGCTCAGACTCCAGAGTTTTCATCAAACTCTACGGTGAAAAAGCAGACTCCAGCAAAGAGACTCTCTTAGTCTCTGATAACGACCTAGGCAATTATTTTGAACGTGGTCGAGTGGATGAGTTTACTATAGATACGATGGACATTGGGAAGGTAAGAATTAATTGTAGGTGGCTCTGCACTTCATGCAAGTGTCTGAATTCCCAATCAATGTAACACTCAGGACTGAATATGAAGTTTCTGACTTTTACACTGGATATGGAGAAATAGATTTTCTACAGACTGTTACACTGGCACTCTGACGTGCATACGGGCATGTGAAGAGTTTTGTAAGTTTATAGTGAAATACATATATAAATCATGTACATGTACATAGTGGAAGAACAAGGTGCCAAGGATACGTTTTTTTATATATTTTAAGTGCATTCTGTTGGGCTTTTTTCCTGCCCTTTTGGTTTTTGTTTGTTTTTTTCAAAGATCAACAGAATACTGATTGGACATGATAATGTGGGTCTTCGGTGTGGCTGGTTCTTGGCCAGTGTCCAGATCATGGTTCCAGTCCAGGGAAGGCAATACATGTTCCCCTGCAACCGATGGCTTGACAAAGATGAGGCTGATGGCAGAGTGGAAGTGGAGGTCTACCCAAGTGAGATTTTGCCTATTGAGAAATGTAAGAGAAGACACATTGAGAAATGCATGCTGTTTTATAGCTAGCACTAAATTTTATCACTAGCATTCTTAAGGTACAAGACTCTGCTGTGTTAGACACCAAAACCAAAAAGAGCTGTCCCAAAGAGCTTATGTTTGTAAGAAAAGTAAATTATTCTCCTCATGTTTTTTTTCTAAAACAGCTGAAAAACATTACTGAGGTTTTAATTTCTGTTTCCCGAGATCGTACGAAAGATTTATTTCCTGAGCAGCAAAACAGAGCACAAGGCACTGTGCTTCATTGCAATATCAGCAGGTTCTGCTTTATTCACATTTACTGCCTTCCAGTCCCAGTGCTTCACCAGCTTACATCCCATCCTGCCTGTATTACTCCATTGCCTGGAAGAGAGGAGCTGTTTGACAAATAAGGACCAAATCCCTACTGCATATTTGAGTTTCATCAGCAGATACATTTTCTTTTAAGGATATGGTTAAATTTGCCTTGGGATCTTGAGAAAGGATGCTGTGGTTTTCCTCTGCTCTGTGTAATTCCCTCCCTTGTATAATATTAAGGAGGTCATTTATCCACGTCACAGTTAAAACTGGAATTAGATTTCCTTTTAAGGCTCTATTTTGCACCACTCTGACACTGGCTTAATACTTGTTAAAGGAAAACTGTTAAGCTAGCCCTTCAGGAAAGAGCTGTGTTATCTCACTTTTGGTTTAGATAAGAGGAAGTGGTCGGCTACATGGTCATTTGTTAAGACAAGGTAATTTAATTTTGAACCTGAGCCCTAGGGACTGTTGTTATTTGAGCTTCTCTGCTAATTTAATGGCTTTATTTTTGGAGTAGTGATAAACTACGAGGTGTCTGTAGTTACTGGAGACGTGCGGGCTGCAGGCACCAATGCCAAAGTCTTCATGCAGATTTATGGCGAGACTGGCAAAACTGAACTGATCACCTTAGAAAACAGATCGAACAACTTTGAGCGGGGAGCCACAGATATCTTCAAGGTATGATGAAGGCAGTCATTGCCGCTTCTATGAGCGTAAAGAAATGACCAACCAAACCTGAAACATCAACACAATAATTGGCCCAATCATACGAACAGTAGACTTTTTAACAAAATTGCTGTTGGTATCTGCTGACCTTTATCCGTATTTTGGGGAGGTTTTGTGTTTCTTTGGGAAGTTCTGTGTTTTGAGGAGCGACTTTCATTTTCTGAGGGACTGGTAACAAAAATAGCATGGAAGAATACAGTCTAAGAGCAGCATTTGTTTACCTTTACTTTCAAAAGTAGGTACTCATGTTAGACCTCAAAAGACCTTAACCTTCTATTTGGGCCTGACCACATGTTACTGTCCCTTTTCTTTTTCTAGTTGGGGAAAAAGAAACCCCATACAGAATATAAGATATCCTGGCCTTGCCTCTGGTCACATATGCTGTTAACCATAGGTACATGTTGTCAGGCCAACCCTGCAGAGGTTTGCTGCTGTAATTTCTGAGAATATGTGAGTGCCCCATGGATTTTACTGCCTGTAGCATCATTCCAGGGTACACTGCACTGGGATGGAGCTTAGGGCGTATAGCACACTCCTTCAGATACCCGTCCGGCCAGTATTTAGGTAATGGCATGATCTTCTTCTGTGGATGAGGTTTCAGAGCAAGGACCGGATGTGCTGTCAGAGCATGTCATAGCCATGTCCTTGTATTGAAGCAACCTCAGGAGACAGTAAAGCACAAAGTACAGATGGAAGTAGGCATTAAGGCACACCTGTCATATGTGCTCACAGCGCAAGGCTCAGAATGGCGATACCTTGGTCTCCTTGTGAATTTGCAGTCCCACAGAGGTGGGATCCAGCTTATCACAGTTAAGCACCTACTTGGAGCTGATCATGGAAGACTGGGGTATTCTTTCTAGTATCACTGACCAAATGAAGGTGCCTTTATCCACAACTTTACCACAGTTCTGAAATGTGTGTTTTTGAGATCAGTTCAATTCTCCTGCCTCAGTTTCATGCTTTTATAGAATGGAGTTAGTACTGTTTATCCAATTTTAATGAGTTCTTTGGGATGTAAGATGACTAGCACCTTATAAATGCTTGCTTTTTTAAGACTGTCTATAATTTTAAGATTAGGCTTCTCCGATTCTAAAAGAAATAAGCTTTCAAAATTTATGAGTAAGAGCTATTAGCCCATATCAGAGTTATCGTAAAGCCATATGTACAGTGTTCTGCTTACATAGCCATGCTTATATTCTCAGATGGTTATTGCTGGACTTCAAAGTTCTGCCCATTTTCAGTGTGGGGTTGGTTGTTATTTTTTTAATAAGCACACAAGGCAGAAGCTCTGAGGCATTAATATAAAGATTCTCTATCTCTTTCATTATATGAATATTTACAGAAAGATATGGGTAATAATAAGACTCTGTGAGCGACATGCTAATAGGAAATGACATCAGTTACAAGACAGGGCAAGCAAAATGATTATAGCAAATCCAAGGGTAAAGCAATGTAAGAAAAGACACATTTTTTATGCAAGGACAGCTGGATCAGTTTTAGTTTTCTGATAAGCATCTTGTGTGCAATTGATTTTGGTTTAATCTGCTGTAGAAAAATTGCTTCTGAACTGAAACCTTATATGCGAAGTTGCCAGAATTCAGCCTGAAGCAAATGCTTGCAAGTTTTATAACATGAACACTGCCTAGCAGCATAAGCAATCACCAGAAACAAGCCATTGGTTGTTGAAGGATTTCATGGAGTAAAACTTCCTATCCAACTTCATTAGGTAGTAATCTGGACAAATAATCTAAATGAACAAGGTTTCCTATCTGCTGGAGAGTATTGACTGGAGAGATGGAAACCTCCTTACTGACACAGCCGTCTGCCACTGATGCATTGTAATCACTAGTAATTGTATCCTCTCTGCACAGTAGTGAACTGAGAAAGTACTTTTCTAATTTTCCGGATGAGAAGGATGGTCCATGTCAGAGAACAGGTTATATGAGTCCAAGTTTACTGCCTGTTTGCTTTACCATCATTGCTTCTTGCTTGGTTCTTGTCTTGTGCAAAGTATTAAATGTAACATATTATTAATTTAAAAACTACCTCAGGGATTGAGAATCTGTAAAAAACCTAATATGATATTCTAGCCTATTCATATAGACAACATATAGACAATACTGGTGAGGAGAGCAATGGCAAAGTAGGGAGCTCAGTAAATATGCATTCAGCTCCTATCCTAGCCGTGGTTGTTCTGAATATATTCAGCTCAGTCTATTCAGAAGATGAGATTTGGTAATGGAAAGTGTGAAAGAATAAAACAGGAAGGAAAAAGAAAAGGTAAGCTTGCATAAAAAGTTGATCCTATACTTGCTTAGATGTTTTGGGTGCTAGAGGTGATGCTCCTCATTTTTAAGAATGCACTTTATAAAGTTAAGATGTCTTATATCCTCCTGGATGCTGACTTTCCCTTGGTGACAGAGAGAGGCTGCAGATGTTGGCAAGATATATAAGATTCGGATAGGCCATGATGGGAAAGGCATTGGGGATGGCTGGTTCCTGGAGAGCGTCACGCTGAAGCGGCTTGCCAAAAGGATAAAGGACTCTGATGAAAAGAAGAAGAAAAAGAAGAAGTCCGAGGAGGAGGAAGAAGAGGAGACCAAGGAGGAAGAAGTAATGGATGTCTATACATTTGTGGCACACCGCTGGTTGGCTAAAGATGAAGGAGATAAGGAGCTTGTGGTGGAGCTGGTGCCTGATGGAGAATCTGCCCTGGAGGGTAAATGTCAGAAGGAATGTTTGTGTGTATGTGGATACAGCAGTTGCATGGAGATACAGATAATCACGCTGTGGTGCTTTGCAGGACCATTTATGGCCCTGCCGCAACACCATTGCCCCAGGTCTGCAGTGTAGCTTACACTGTGGTTTGATTAATCAGCTCTGGCAGGAAGAGTACAGTGGTTAAACTAGGGGAAAGTGGGAGGAGACAGCCAGAAATGGGAGTATCCTAAAGATACTCCCATTCTGTAGAATGTCTGTAGATACAGATCTCTACAGATATCTGTAGAATTCTTCAGGGCTTCTCTCCGGTCTTGAATCACACAAGTTACCACTTTGGATGGGACTTTGGCAAACTCTAAGTATTCACATGTTTAGTGACAAGGGCTGAAGAAAGATAGAGCTGTTCATGTTTGAAGATAGAGGCAAACAAGCTCCAGACAAAATCTTCATTAAAGCTGACTTGTGCTGGCATTCTGGGGCTGCATCAAAGCCATGGATCTGATGAAATATGGCTATTTCTGGTCTTCTCCTGATCTGCTCTTGCAATTTTACTTACAGAAAATATGTATGAAGTCCGTGTTCTCACTGGGAGTGTGTGGGGGGCTGGGACGGATGCTAATGTCTTCTTGAGCATCTATGGCATAGGAAGAGGAGACACGGGTGAGCGCCAGCTGAAAAGGTCGAATAATCTCAACAAGTTTGAAAAGGGACAGGTAATGCATAAACTCAACTCATTCAAGGAAGCAGGAGGCTGGCAGAGCTGTCAGTTATGCTGGCCTTTATTCTTTGCAAGGCGTGGCTTCTTCTTTCAGCTTACAGCTCAGATGAGTTTTAATTCTTAGATATATTATTTAAAACAAAGTGCTTCTAAACATTTTTCAGGGTAAATCCATTTGAATAATAAGCTGAGCGCCAATTCTATATTGAAGCTACCTTTTGCATCTGCTTCCTGTGAGCATTCTGGTAATAATGTTTGAAAACTACAAACTCTAAATTAATGTTGGAGAATATTTGTGAGGGAGCTCAAATATGTCAAAATTCAGATTACAAATATGATTCTAAATGTTCTACTCAGCTACTCAGGGAATAAAAACAATATTACGCTATGTGCTGTAATCGCATTATAATCCAGTCCAATTGAACAATATCTCTTGTAGGTTAAATACTTGCCATAAAAATGTTCATGAACAATTAACAAGCTAGTATTATAGCCAGGTATTGCTTAAGGAATAATTCTGAATAACAAAAAATTACAGAAACAATAAGCAGCTGTGGAAAACTTGCAATCACAAAAAAAGAGCCTAAGGCTGTTAAATAAGCATTTGCTGTGATTTATAAACTTGGCACTGGTGAAACTGCAACCTGCACATGGTTTTTCATTCAGTGGGAATAGCTCCAAGCTGCAAATATAACATTCTGTGCTCTTGGAAATAGAAACCCAAAGTCCACCAGCAAGTTAATCACATTAAGATGCTTAAAGTGTTATGATAACAAAGGCCATCCTGTCACACTAATACAGGTAATAAATGAACCTCTTGGTTGTAGTAAAAATAGGAAGAAATTCTGTGGTTTGAAATAAAACACATGGAGGTGCACAGGAGAGTTTCAATGTAGTCAATACTTTTGTGTCCAGTTCCAGATTCAATCTGAGAGAAAATACTAAACCTCAAAGGGATGAGATTTAGAGCAAATGAGTTAAACATAGAGGAAGCTGAAACTGAGGTAAAGAAAGGAGTGAAGGTTGTGCAACTCAATTTAACTGCCTTGTAGAAGCCAAGAATGAGTGTTAATGGGAGAGCTCAACTCTGTAATTATCTTACTACATCCACGAAAAGTAGGTGTAGAAATACCTGTTGTTTTAATAGGGAAAAAGATAACCCTTGCCCATTTCCTGCCTTTTTTTCCCCCTTTCTGGGAAATCTGTCATTTGCCTCTTGCCTCCTGTGCAGGTGGATGTGTTCACCATCAAAGCCATTGACCTGGGTGAGCTGAAGAAGCTGCGTATCCGCCACGATAACGCGGGAAACAGTCCAAGCTGGTTCCTGGAGAGAGTAGAGATTGTTGACCTCAAGGACAGCACCACGTGAGCAGCCTGTTGCACCCTTTTTGTATGGTCAGAAACAGGGGCACATTCTCAGGATCCCACAGAACCATGGGAAGGTGCAGGAGATACAGGAGGGTATCACTGTAGTTCCTCGTCATCTCACAGGAAGCCTTGTGATGGTTGTGCTGCAGCACCTCTGTGGGCGGTTTTGCTGCCCGAGCATCTCTGCAGTTTGGGATCCAGCAGTGTTTTGAAAAAAAACTCAACTTTTCTCTGTTTCCCCTGTGAGGCACTCTCCCTCCTTGCAGAGCCTGCAGTCATGTTTCCTTTCAATGCTCCACTCTGGAAGTTCCTGACCTCACATTTTGTTTGTCTTTTGTACTTAATTTGAAGATCTGGGCCAAACGCAAGCTGCAGTCTAAGCAAACTTCCATGATTTTCACAGACAACTGGGTAAGCAAAGCCTGGGCTGTAAGAAACCTGAAATACAGGCTTGCCTTTTATCTGGAAGATGCTTGAAGTCACATGCTTAATAGCTGTGCAGTGGTCTGGTGGATGGGACTGCTTGTAAGGACCTCAAAATAGGTCCGTTCTTCCTAAGTGTAAAATGCCTGAGAGACTGGAGGTTCCCCTGAGTTATTTAACTTTTTCTGGGAGTGAAAACCAAAAGAAATCATTTGTATAAGGTTGACAGCTCAGAAACATCACTTTACAGTAAGTGCTCCCTAACCTATTTACAGGCACAAATACTCCCACAAATGATACAGAGCTCAAACAGATGTATTGTTCAGCTTCAAGTATTTTTGCTTTTTGTTTTAAAGTAGCCTCTGATCTCTGCTTGTGTATGTTATTAAAGCCTGTGAAGTACTGTGTAAGTGCTGGGTGCTGCTGTCATTCTTGTAGGTATTATTTCCCATGCCAGCGGTGGTTAGCAGTTGAGGAAGATGACGGTCAGATTGTCAGGGAGCTGGTCCCAGTGGATGAAGCATTTGTAAAGAAAGATTCGGAAAATGAAGGCCAGTCTCTTGCAACGCTGGGCCTGGAACAGAAAGGTTTATGTTAGCCTTGTATTTCTTCCATTGTGGGGTTGAAAAGAAACCAAGTTATTAGCACTGCTGAGGGCATTAGCAGTTAACATGCACTGGGCTGTGCGTAATTCTGCCCACAACATGAAATTTTCAGGTGTTAATGAAGTGTGAAATGCATGTTAGCCAGTGAGGATGGACATTCCTCATTTTTAGGTGATTTAATCATCCTGCATGATTGGACCCAAAGTGAAAAAGCTGGGAAGATGTATAACACATTCAGTCATCATCTCTTAAGTGAAATGCACACTCGTTGCTAATATCTGCGGCACGAATCCTAGTCCTTTCACATCGTGGACTGGGGTCGTTGAACGCTTCAAACCAAGCAGAGAGCAAACATGACCAGAGAAAGAGAAGGGACCTATATATGTCTTACTTTCCATCCTGCTGCTTGTGTCCATTGTCTTCCAAAATAACTTTGTCTCTCTTGTATGTAATTTTGCACAGTAACCACAGAGCAATGACACACTCTTGCATCTTATACTGAAAGGTGCTGAGTGCCCAGCACTTCTGTTTCTTCACTGCCAGTGAAAAGTCCTAAACTCACCCCTCATATGCTTTCAAATACAAAAATAATTTCCACAAATTCTATAGCCAACAGATTTTCAGAAATTGGGTATCCCTTTGGTTCAGGAGGACCTTCTGGCTGAGCAGCATCTTGGAAACATATGTCTAACTGTGGAAGAAAGGTGACCATTTGGAAATCTTGAGTAGGTTTTTGCAGTGCAGTGATGACTATAATAGACTTTTTCACTATTTTCATGAGTTTAAAATGCCTGCTAGATGATGGTGTGATAGAAATCTCCCTAAGGATGCTGTGATAAAGGGTGTGTTCATGAATATGAACTGCATACGTCAACCTGCACATACTTTGTGGTATGTGCTATATGCACATATATATTATTTGGTGCTATTAGAATAAGGAGGGTAATGTGTTGGGTTTTTTAAATGAAATAGCATTATAGGCAGAGGTAGATTTGAAGAGCTTTACAGATTCCCAGGAAGCAAATGGGAAGGCTTGAGCACATTTCTTATCTATAGATATGCAGACAATGTACTGAATGGCTGGAGCAGTACACTGAGTCTGCAACCAAATATCCCAGCTCACCCCAGGAGCTACCACAGCATACAATGAGAATTAGAGATTACAATCAAAATAAAACCCAAACCAAACACATATATGCAATGAAAAGTAGAGTTAGTTTCTTCTCAGACTTCACACCCTTTAATCAAGGTATTTTATCTGACAGCTAAATCAACAACATACACTGTGAAAGTGAAAACCGGGGACAAGAAGAATGCTGGGACAGATGCCAATGTCTTCATCACACTCTATGGAAGTAAAGATGATACAGGTATGGCTTCACATAATGGAAAAGGATAGCACCTCACTGCTGGACACCTGAAAAGGCAGGTCATGGTTCCCTCAATACCCATTCTTCACTCCTGTTTAACACAATTCCTTGTTCTTGCTGTCCCCGCATATATCGTGATAAGTGGGAGCATACCACCAGCTGCTATAAATCACTGCTGAACTTTGCGATGCTGATTTGCACCAGCAGCTGATGTAAAGGCTTTAATTTCAATTACAGAAACAACACAGTTGACTGGGACTACATTACCAAGTACTGAATGCAGTGAATGATTTGCTTTCCTCAGAGATGAATCAGCATGCTCCTGAAATCCAGTTCTCCTCTGCCTTTTGAGTAGCTCAAAAATATTTAATCAGCTGATGAACAAATCCTCTTGGAAACAGCCAAGCTGTTTGTGCAGCAACTCAGATGTCTATGAGACTGATGGGCAGGACTGATTTCTTTAGCTGTGAACATAGCACACTGGCATCATCCCTGTGATTCTGCCAGGGGATCACTCAAGAAAGGAATTCTGTGTATTTTGCTGGTTGATGCAGGTTTGGGTTTGGGGGAAGGGACAAAGCTCAGATCTTGTGATGAAAAGCCATTTTTTACATTTTAGCCACTTCCCTCATGCCACTGTTGACATTCCCAAAGGATTTGTTTCACATGCTGAACAATGTCCTTTTGCCTCACCGCAACAGGGATAGTCAGCCTAAAGGCCTCAAAGAGTAACAAGAACAAATTTGAGCGTGGGAAGGTAGATGAGTTTACAGTAGAGTCTGTGGACATTGGAGACCTGAAAAAAATCAAGATAGTCCATGACAATAAAGGTAAGATAATCTGCTTTGTAATGCAGTATTTCTAGTGTGTTAGGCACATTGCTGTGTAAAATTACCTGCCTCCAAGACCCCAAACCTAATTTAGCTTTTAATGACAGATCCTTGGTGTCTCTTTGGCTGTTTCTGCTACTATAGCACAGTGGTGGCAACTTGCTGGTAGCTTTGCAACCTCCCTGCAAAAGGCTCTCTAGTTTTGCAGCTGCACCTTTAGAGAGATTTCTCATACATCAACAAACCATGGTGTATTTTTTTTGTCACATCTATAGGCTTGTCTCATTTATTTACGAACATTTTTGTTGTTTCGATCATCGGGTCTTGACTGCTATTTAGATATGGCTGTGTCTCTACTGCAAACAGGGGAAGGATTGGAAGGATGCATGGGTTCCTTCCCTATGGGGCATCAAGGGACATGTTTGTTGATAACTCCCTGTCTGATTACAAAAGCAAATTAATCCAAGGGTTGTAGTTATTAGCACTTTCACATGCACATCTTTAACTTGACACATATAGAAATGTAAAGCACATTAGCTCAAACCTGGACAATTGCTTGCAATGATCTCTATGGTATCCATTCTATTTTTCCATCTGCAACAGAGAGGTAGAATTCTTTCTCAAAAGTCTGGAATTCAGCACTTCATTTGCTGTTGTCTGTAAAGGCTTTGTGGATTATTCACTGTTATCTCTCCAACCACAGGTAATTCCACTGGCTGGTTTCTGGAGTGGGTGGAGCTTGATGCCCCATCACTGGGACAGTGCCTCAAGTTCCCTTGTGGCCGTTGGTTGGATAAATCAGAGGATGATGGAGCCGTTGAAAGAATTATCTTTCCTGCAGAACTGCAGACAACAGAGTATATCCCATGTGAGCAGAATGCCAATTCCCCAGGATACACCCATCGTTACAGAAGATAAAATCTCACTAGCTCATGCAGTTTTATTCTTTTGGCCTGTCCCTTGAACTGGCTTTGAAAAATTTGTAAATGCATCACATGCCAACTATTCTGATTATTACAAAAAGGTTCATCAGGGTGCCCTGGACCAGCATTTTCTGTATTTACCAAATTAGAGAGTCATGAGAACCCATGTGGCTTTGCATGATTGTTTGCTTCCTCCCACTTGCCCTGTCACCTCCAAGTCCTCAGCCCATTCCAAGTTGTCTTCTTTGTCTCCGATTTCCCTTTGATCTTGCTCCATTTTAGTATTGCTGTTTCTGTTGTTGACAAAGCGGACACTTTGGTCCTGCTTCCAAGCCTTGGTTCCCTCGGTGCCTTTGGCACTGCACATATCTCTCTTGTTGGAAGACTCTTCCACAGTTTCTTCAGTGTTGTGCTTTTCTGATTGTATTGCACCAGTCTGCTGCTTTCAGTGTTCTCCAGTTTTTCCTTATTCTTCACTTCCCTCTAAACTAATGTTTGGGGTAAACTCAGCTCTTTATGAGTAATAAGCTTCTAATTTTGAAGTCTGCTATGATATCTCAAATTCTTCTATTCAGGCAAATTCTTTTCCTGTCTCCAGAATATTGAGAATCAGATAATATGGCTTTCTTGAATAAATGACTGAAAACATTATTTTGCTTATTTTGTAGCCCTCTCTTTCCTTTTTCCCATGTGCATCCTTGACTGTGCACAGGGAACTCACAGCACCATGGCTGTTTGATTTGTCCCTCCTTGATCTGTTTCATTTCAAGTTGTTAACAAATATTTCCCGGCCCACCCTCAGGGGGCTATCAAAACTGCCTTTTTCATTTATTATGTTGAATGCCACAGCGATGCAGGAGGAGGTCTGGAACCTGTGAGTTGATTTCCATCCCCATGCCCTGGAGAGGTGCTCCCTAGGTTCATGTTGAAGGTTTCCTTGACACTGGCTGACCAACACTTCAGTGTCCGAATACTCATACCCTGCAGTCTCTATGCTAAAATCATAGAATCGTAGAATGGCTTATGTTGGAAAGTACCTTAAGATCATCTAGTTCCAATCCCTGCTGTGGACAGGGACATCTCACAGTAGACCATGTTGCCCAAGACTCTGTCCAATCTGTCATTGAACACTGCCAGGGATGGAGCATTCACAGCTTCCTTGGGCAACCCATTCCAGTGTCTCACCCCCTTCACAGTAACGAACTTCTTCATTATATCTAACCTGAACTTCGCCTGTTTAAGTTTGAACCCATCACCCCTTGTCCTGTCACTACAATCACTACAAATTATCTTTCTTCTCTGAGGATCTGCAAAAGTCTTCTTTTTGTGACTCTCGTGTGCTTTGGCCAAGCTAATTTTTTTATATCTCGTGTCTTGCCTTCTTTGTCTAAACTGTCTGGAGCAGAAGAACAAATACTCCCTGCTCCCTTCCTCACTTTTGTCAGTCAACTGGAAGACATTTAGTCTTTGTGTCTGAAAAAACTTACAGTGAGTAAGTTCAAGAGAACGAGTATAACACAGAGACATTATATGTGTTTCTCATCAGGTTTTCCCATGTTATCCCCGTTAATATTTGTTTGCAGATGTTCACTATATAATTTCTTAATGTCCTTGTATATTACAATGATGTAAGGGTTTCCGGCATACCATGTCTTTAAGTACATAGTTTGTGTAAACCTGATTTTTGTCAGCAGTCCACATTCAGCCTTTGAAAATAGGCTTCTCTGGTGAAAAGCTTGCACTAGATTTGATGTCAGATTTGGTTCTTTCACCATTTAAACCATTCCCACTGTGCTATTTACTGCCTTCTGGTTTCCTAACTATTAATCCTGGGATTTCAGCTTGCCAGAACTAACTAAACCGGTTTGATGTGTTTTATGGTGACTTGTGCCAGAATTGTTTCACGCTGAACAAACGATAAAAACATGTCATTGTCAGCCCAATTAAAATCATCCCTGTGGGGATACAATTTTAAAAGTGCCATGTAAATGAAACGGGCGTGTGACAGCTGAAAGTTGTGCTGCTGGTGACCTTGTTACAGTGCCACTTTGCTGATTCAGTTCTAAGCCGACATTAATATTCAAGCAACAAGAGCAAGCACCATGAACTTCAACAGAGATCATTTTTAATTCATAATGCATAGAATGTGATTTTTGATCTCCAGGATTATTTTTTTTTCCCTCTCTTACATACTGGAGAAACTATTCTATTTTACTTGTAGCACAGCAGAGGGAATTTCTTTGGGTTGGACAGAAAAGAACATTAAGTATCTCCAGGCTGACTCTGTAGAAGGAAACTTCATCTATGTTCTTCTGAGAGCTGTATTTAGAGAGCCTGGGTTTTTAATGAATGATTAGTCTCTGATACACACAATTAGAGTTACTCCAACAGTAACAGTTACAGTGCCAGAAACCTTCTCTCTACCCTAACAGAGATGCTGAATCTGTAATGTAGCAGAAGTCGCTGCAGTGTAGGAGGATGCAGAAGACAAGCAGCTGAGAAGATAGTAGTGAGGGTGGGAAATGGTGGAACACTGGGTGGGCTGTGTATGAAAGAGGGATGGCCAGGCATGGATCCTGGTGATAGCACTGGCTGTGCTTAAGAACAGCAAGGTGGACTACAGGGACTGTGTCTGCTTGTGGCAGGAGAACTCCCTGCGACAAATCAGTGGTGCCCAAGCACCATCTTTCATCAATAGATCACAGAAAGGATTTAAAGGAGAGTGGGATACAATTCAGTCTGCCAAATGGCACACCTGAATTTGTATGTCCTCATGGCAGTGGAGTGTCTGAATTCCTTTTATCATCAATAAATGTTTTTTCATTCACAAAAGGTGAATATGGAGAATGATTCAGCTAACCCCAAGGAGGATGCCTGCATTTGTCTGACTCTTTCTTCAAACTGCATTGACTTTAGTGATTACATCTGCAGATGTACACAGCTATCTGATGTGCAGACACCTCAACACAGGTTTCTTACTCTGTGAGGTAAACACCATCTCACTTTGGAAACAGGATAGTCAGCAAACCTGTAGCAGAGCCAGAACAGAGCCCTAGTCTTATTCCATGGGCAGTCTTATTCCTGAGCAAGTCTGAATTATGTTCCAGCACAACTCAGGACTGAGGAGCTATGAAGATAGGAAACAACAAAAGGACTTATCAGATTTTGGGGTCACAGGACATTCTGAAGAAACCAAGGGAACAGAATAAGGAAGTATTTAGGGGCTTGACCTTCATGGTTCTGCATTCACAGGTGACCTGGTAGTTTGCCTTGGTGTTAGAGAGAAGGTAGTATACAAAGGAAACTAGATCAGAGTGGACAATAGAGCGTTTTACTTCTTTTAATTATGATTGATTTTTGTCACTTGTTTAGTAATTAAAATAATAGATGTTTTTACTAGTAAGGCTTTCTCAAATATTTATGTACTGCTCTGCTTGGCTTAACTTCATCTATCTGCCTAGTTGCTCTAAAAATTCTGACTTTATGTTTTGCTTTAAGACTTGAGCTGTTGAAGTAAGTCTCATTTCAGTAACTTTATACGGCAAGCATAAATATACTGACTGCTTTCTGATCATGGGATTAACCCCAAAATATCAGTAAATAAACACGCACCAAGGTCAATTGGCCTTATAGGGTTAAAGGGAGTTCCTCTGGCTCCTGGAAGTGTCCAAGGTGAGGCTTGGAGCAACCTGGTCTAGTGGAAGGTGTCCCTGCCCATGGTAGGGGGTTGGAACTGGATGAGCTTCAAGATCTCTTCCAATTCAAACCAATCTATAATTCTATGATTGTCATGGTACTGACCAGCTTGGTAATTAAATGGCCATGTGTGATTCCTACCCTGTCCTATAAAACCATTGAATTTTATAATCCAGACTTGCTTCACTATTTTTTTTAGGGTTATTTGAATGCTGCTTACTAACTTCTGATGGTTTATTTAACTTTTTGCCGTTTCCAAAATCAGTTGTTCCTTATGAGATCACGGTCTACACCAGCGATATCTTTGGAGCTGGCACGGA
This sequence comes from Pezoporus wallicus, assembly GCF_028554395.1. Lineage (NCBI taxonomy): Eukaryota > Metazoa > Chordata > Aves > Psittaciformes > Psittacidae > Pezoporus > Pezoporus wallicus. Next base: position 2,874,526 of record NW_026637482.1, read on the forward strand.
TGCAGATGTCTTCATTGTTCTCTATGGAAGTGATGGGATCTGCACTCAGCAGAAATCCCTGTGCCTCAACAAGAGAGAGCAAAGAATGTATTTTGAAAGGAACTCGGTCAATCAGTTCATTGTGGAGGTAAGATTGAAGATGCTTGCTCTCATAGGAGCAGTGTAGATATGTTACAGCTGCTCCAGCCAATGAGCTGGCTTCAGTTGGAGCTCGGCTCAGATGCCTCTATACAAATGCCTGTAGCATGGGGAACAAACAAGAGGAATTAGAGATGTGTGCACGTCTATGGGGATATGATATAATAGGCATCACAGAAACATGGTGGGATGGCTCCTATGACTGGAGTGTTGGAATGGAAGGTGACAGGCTCTTTAGAAAAAACACGCCCGGCAGACGGGGAGGAGGAGTTGCCCTTTATGTTAGGGATAGGCTGGAGAGTATGGAACTCTGTCTGGGGATAGGTGAGCAGTCAACAGAGAGTTTGTGGGTCAGGGTTAAAGGGAGAACAGTTGTGGGAGACATTACTGTGGGGATCTGTTGCAGACCATCTGATCAAGAGGAATCTGTGGATGAAGTGCTCTATAGACAGATAGGAACAGCCTCACGCTCACAGGCCCCTGCTCTCATGGCGGACTTCAATGACCCTGATATCTGTTGGAATGACAGTATGGCCTGGAACAAGCAATCCAGGAGGTTCCTCGATTATGTGGAAAACAACTTCCCTCTGCAAGTAATAGAGGAGCCGACAAGGAGAGGTGCCATGCTTGACCTTGTGCTCACCAACAGGGAAGGGCTGGTTGGAAATGTGACACTTCAGGGCAGCCTTGGATGCAGTGATCATGAGATGGTTGAATTTGAGATCCTCAGGACAGTGAGAAGAGCGTGCAGCAAGCTCACTGCCTTGGACTTCAAGAAAGCAGACTTTGGCCTCTTCAAGAACCTGCTTAGGAAGATTCCATAGGATATAGCCCTAGAGGGCAGGGGGGCCTAAGACTGTTGGTTGGTATTCAAGGATCACCTACTACAAGCTCAGGAGTATTGCATCCCAACTAGAAGAAAGTACAGCAGAAGGGCCAAGAGACCTCCTTGGATGGATAAGGAGTTGCTGAGGAAACTTCAAAGGAAAAAAGAGGCTTATAAAAGGTGGAAGCAAAGACAGTCGGCCTGGGAAGAGTACAGGGATGTTGTCCAGGAAGCTAGGGACCAGGTTAGGAAAGCTAAGGCCCAGTTAGAATTAAACTTGGCTAAGGATGTTAAGGATAACAGGAAGGGATTCTATAGGTACGTAGCGAATAAAAAACAGACTAGGGACAATGTAGGCCCCCTCTTGAAACTATCAGGAGAACTGGCTACCCTGGATTTGGAGAAGGCTGAGGTTCTGAATGACTTGTATGCCTCAGTCTTCACTGTCAAATGCTCTGACCACACCACCCAAGTATTGGAAGGCAGACACAGTGACTGTGAGAATGAAGACCTGAGGCCCACTGTAGGAGAGGATCTGGTTTGAGATCATCTAAAGAACCTGAATTTACACAAGTCCATGGGACCTGCTGAAATCCATCCATGGGTCCTGAAGGAGCTGGCAAATAAAGTTGTGAAGCCACTGTCCCTCATATTTGAAAAATCATGACAGTCAGGTGAAGTTCCTGATGACTGGAAAAAGGATAATATAACCCCCATTTTCAAGAAGGGGAAAAGGGATGAAACAGGGAATTACAGACCAGTCAGTCTCACCTCTGTGCCTGGCAAAATCTTGGAGCAGATTCTCCTGGAAGGCATGCTAAGGCACGTGAAAAACAACAAGGTGCTTGGTGACAGCCAGCATGGCTTCACTAAGGGCAAATCCTGCCTGACCAGTTTGGTGGCCTTCTGTGATGGGGCTACAGAACTGATGGACAGGGGTGGAGCAGTTGATGTCATCTACCTGGACTTGTGTAAAGCGTTCGACACTGTCCCGCATGACATCCTTGTCTCTAAATTGGAGAGGCATCAATTTGATGGATGAACCACTCGGTGCATAAAGACTGGCTGGATGGCTCAACACAAAGAGTTGTGGTCAATGGTTCAATGTCCAGCTGGAGACCAGTAACGAGTGGTGTCCCTCAGGGATCGGTGTTGGGACCGGTCTTGTCCAACATCTTCGTCGCTGACATGGACAGGGGGATTGAGTGCATCCTCAACAAGTTTGCTGATGACACCAAGCTGTGTGGTTCAGTTGATACGCTGGAGGGAAGGAATGCCATCCAGAGGGACCTCGACACGCTTGTGAGGTGGGCTTATGCCAACCTTATGAAGTTTAACCATGCCAAGTGCACGGTCCTACACCTGGGTTGGAGCAATCCCAGGCACAGCTACAGGTTGGGCAGAGAAGAGATTCAGAGCAGCCCAAGGAGAAGGACTTGTGGGTGTTGGTTGACAAGAAACTTAACGTGAGCTGGCTGCAGTGTGCACCTGCAGCCTGAAAAGCCAACCGTATCCTGGGCTGCATCAAAAGGAGCGTGACCAGCAGGTCAAAGGAGGTGATCCTGCCCCTCCACTCTGCTCTCCTGAGACCTCACTTGGAGTATTGTGTACAGTTCTGGTGTCCTCAACATAAAAAGGACATGGAACTGCTGGAACAAGTCCAGAGGAGGGTTATGAGGATGATCAGGGGACTGGAGCAACTCTTGTATGATGGTAGGCTGAGAAAGTTGGGGCTGTTCAGCCTGGAGAAGAGAAGGCTGGGTGGAGACCTCAGAGTATCTGAAGGGATCTATAGGGATGTTGGTGAGGGACTATTCGTTAGGGACTGTAGTGATAGGACAAGGGGTAACTGGTTAAAACGTGAACAGGGGAAGTTTAGATTGGCTATAAGGTGGAAGTTTTTTACTGTACTGATGGTGAGGGGCACTGAAATGGGTTGCCCAGGGAAGCTGTGAAAGGTCCATCCCTTGCAGTGTTCAAGGCCAGGTTGGATGAAGCCTTGGGTAGCATGTTTTAGTGCAAGGTGTCCCTGCTTATGGCAGGGGGTTGGAACTAGATGGTCTTAAGGTCCTTTCCAACCCTAACTGTTCCATGATTCTCTGATCTTAGGTTGCTCTAAAGGGATTAAGAAGATAAAATGGAGTGAAGTGGGAACTTCCCTTTTAGCAGAAAACTTTTCAGCTCTTTTCTTGAAGAATTATGTTCTGCAACTGGATCAAATATTTTCTTACACACCTTCAGTTAGTAGTAATTCAAAGGTCTCAATATGCAGTGTCATCATGACTTAATTCCATGTTAAACCCTGTAAAGGCTTGAGCAATTTTATCGTGGAGCTGAGATGTACAAATGCATAGACACAAAGGCTTGCCCTTCCAGGTAAAGTTGAAAGCCACTTAGGAAGGCCTTTACATCTTCCATTTCCTAGACCATACTTAGTAAAGAGAGGGTTTCAGTCATTATGCATACCAGATCTAATATGTGTACCTCTCCTTAACACCCTTATTTTGTTGCCTATTTGCTTTCTCTTGCAGTCTGCAATATTTGAAAAGTAACTGGAGCCAGGTGCTTGCAGTATCACTGAAATTAGCTGCCTTTGCATCGTTTCATATTCCTGTTTCAGCATATCATGTTGAAGAGTCCATGGTGCTCACTATTTTTATAGTACATCATTTGATGTAGATGGTCTGTTCATTTATGCTAACTCTAGCAAACTAAACATCTCTTTTTCTCTGTATCCTCAGACGCAGAGACCATTACCTTGCTGCAGTCAACATGATTTTTGAATATCCAGGGCTAACATTTTGAAAGATCTTATCAAGCATTTCCTGAAGTGTCTACAGAACTAATAAATAATCATAGAATTATTGAGGTTGGAAAACACTTTTAAAATCATTGAATCCAGTCACTAACCTAAATAGCCAAGTCCACCAGTAAATCATGTTCCTAAGTACCACATCTACACGTCTTTCAAATACCTCCGGGGACAGTGACTCCACCAGTTCCCTGGGCAGCCTGTTCCAATTTATCTTAAGCAGAAACTCCTACTGTAGCACTTAAGGGAGAAAAATGCATAAACTTTTATAGATACCACAAATTAAGGAGCTAGGCATCAGGGAAAAGGAAAGGATTCTATTTCTGAAATGTTTAATTCTATTTTAAGTCTTATGGGTTTTATTAAATAAATCTGGGGACAAGTTTAAATCTCAAAGATCTTTTGCTTGCATATTCTTATAGAATTCTATGCAGATAGTAAGCCAGTGCACATCAGTGAGTGAGCTCATTTACATGTAGAGTAGTCAGTTATTTCCGTTCATAATATACTCATTACTGAAAATTTTTAAGAGGCAAAACTATAGACAGTCCTGCTTTGGCTTATCCTTCCCATACTGCTTCATGCCCTTACCCTCAATCCATGGCTGCAACACCAACACTGACTTCATAGAAGACCCTAAAACCTCTGTATTTTGAGTTTGGTTTGTTTATGTAATTGAAGGCAAATTTTAAACTAAACTTTTTAAACAAGTTAAAATTCTTCCAGCCCACACTGTTGTTATATGGCATGAATCATAAAATAAATCCCCAGTGTGATTCCTTAAAAACAAAGAAAAAGGCTTATTTGGTAGAGTTTCCACAGTTTTTCATAATAGAGATTGCGTTAACCCATAGGTATAAATCTTAAACTGAGTGTTATTGTTATTCCTTTATTCAATAAGATTTATTTTAGGCTGGGCAGAACCTGAAACATCAGTACTTTTCTCAGATGAAGCGAGTGGAAATGCCGTTTGTTCTCTAGATTTATAACACCATATTAACCTGTCCCCAGGCCTTATTCTGTCTTTGCCAGTTCCTCTTGCTTCAGGAGATCGGGATGAAGCAAAATATATTCTTCTTTCACTTACCTGTGTAGATCCATAATTTGGAGTTCAACAGACCTTAAAAACAATTCGGGGATTTCCGAACACACAAACTGAGAATAGTGCATTTATTTTAGTGTTTTAACTGCCTTTACCATTTTGCATTTTGCAAAAGAGGCAAAAAAGGTTAGCGACTCTTCTCAGCTATGCTCCAAAGTGATGATTTGCTGCAGATGCCTACAGCAGAGTAAAGACCACTTCCTTAACATGGATCTCTATTGGTCAATCATCATGTGATTGCTATGTATTGATTAAAAGCCTCATTGAAAGAATGGTATTTGAAAAACGAAAGAGGAGAAAATAATTTTCCCTTAATACATATTTGTGTGCATGTGTGAGTTTTAGAAACAAGTTTGGATCTTTTAATTATTTTGCAATGAATCTTATGATATCCAAAGTCAGGACAGGGCTGATGAAGTTAAACCCAGTTTGTATTGAGTGTGAAACTCGTTGTCTAGTGTGGTCAGTCTTACTGCACTCATTATTGATGTCTTTGCTTCAGTATGAGGCAATTCTATCAGCTGGGAAGCGAAGAAGGGACTAGTCTCCAGTGGTTCAAAGTGAGATGTTCAGTTTTCTCATGTTTTCAAGAAAACAAGATTCCAAGTCCCTATGGATAGAAAGACAGCTCAGTGTGCTTCTCCTATGAACAAGAGGTTTGCAGCCAGCCTTATTTTATTTAAAGGTCAGCTATACAAAAAGCTTGTAGTGAAATAACCAAAAGCTGTTACTTCAGAGAAAATACAATTTTTCCTGTTCAATCCTTTGTAAGGGAGATGACTTGAAAGTAATGAACTAGTAACAAATTACTCAAGTAATAAGATGAGGAATTAAAAAACTAGTATCCACTTCATATGATGGTGACCCTCTTGACCTGTTCAGAATGACATTGGGATTCTGTGGCAGAACAGGAGAGATATGATACGAAATACCAGGCTGTTAATATTGTATGTTGACTGCAAAGCTTTTCTTCCAGTGTTTTAAGAGTGCATATGAGTGTTTAAAAAGAAAAAGGATATAAAATAACAACTTAAAAGCATCAGTATTGCAATTTACTTTCATTCCCACTCATACAGAGAAGCCTGAGCTGCAGGATTGCTGCTGTGCAGCCAAACCTATCTCATACTGTTGGTAATTTGTGTAAGGTAAGATTGTCTCAATATTTGGAACGGAAGTTCAGGGAAACCCTGTAGCTAAAATTCAGGTTAGGGCATAACTGACATCAACTCTAGTATTTGCTCCCCTAGAGCTTCATAAAGGCTCAAAAAATAGGAAATAAGCTAAAGAAGGAGTATCTCAAATATATGCTGCTCTTCAACATATCTCTTTCTCTCTTTTTTTTTTTTTTTGTGTGGATGGAAAAAGCTGGAGGATGTTGGTGACATTATTGAAAAGATTCGCATAGGACACAAGGGTGAAGGAGTGAACTCCGGATGGCATTTGGACCGTGTTGCAATTCGGAGGCTGTTGCCAAATGGAAAGGTAGGCTGCAAATCCCAGCACTCTGCAGTATGTTTCCATTAGCAGCTGCTTCCATTTCCCAAAGCGCATCTTCTGTACACAAAGCATGATTAACAGTGAAAAATGACTCCCTAAAGGACAATGCACACTAATGAACTTGCTAGAGCTTTGGATATGGGGACAACAAACATGTATTACGGTGTTTTAGTCTTCAAATGTTGATTATAAGATTCTGCAGTCACTATTTTACTTAAAAAAAAAAAAGGCTGTTTTAATTCTACCTTTTCACTAGAGTAGGGTCATTTCATCCTGGCAGTAGATGGGAGCAAAGCAGTGATGTGGTTCAACCTTTTGGAAGTCTTTGCTAATCTTTATCTGGTGTGTGAAGGAGCAATCTGCTTGCTGAGTTTGGAGGCAATAGTATCATGACTTGCTTGCTGGACTGAGAGGGGAGATTCTTGAGTTTGTACCCATCGGTATGCAAATGCAGCTGAAGAAGTAGGGGCCTGAGACAATGTGCCTGTGCTGCACTGCACCACTGTTGCTGTACATCTCTGAGTCCTAAAGGCTGTCTTAGATAATGGTTTGGGTGATGAAGAGATCAAAGCTTCATATTTTCATGTGTAGTTTTGTTATGAACAATCAGAGGCAAGAAAGTGAGTGTACTATTTCAAAATCAAAAAGTTACCATTGCTAAACATGGACAAGAAATAAATTCATTAGCCCCATAATTCTGGAAGAACAAGTGCAGGGAGCTGGTACAACTAAGACAAGCAAAATGCTTGTCAGTGCAAGTTTCAAAATCACTCTTATAAAAACCATCAAGTTAGGTGCTAGGACTTTTGGTTGATTATGTCAACAGGATTAAGGCAGTGCAGCCAGATAGGTCATCTTGACCTTGTCCACCTAAGAAACTCTTCCTCAGCTATACTTTCAGATATTGGCTGTAGAAACAGGCATGAATCTGGCTGTAGAGAAGTTCAGAAGAATATCACCTCTTCAGGACCAGTTCAGAATTGGAGCAGTAGCTGTGTTTGGCAACACCAGGGCTCTCTCCTCTGTCTTGTCCTTTCTCCCCTTATTCAAAGGGATGTCAGCTTCCATTTCCACCTCAGTGCTCAGGTCTGTCCCCTCCTGAAGTAAATTTTAATATCTAGTCTTGGTGTGAACACACCTTGTTCAGTCACAATGAACCTACTTCTTGTCTTGTTCCTTCCATCAAAATTTCCAGGATACTTTTTACTCTTTTTCCTCATGATCATATCAAAGGTCTGCCAAAACCCTCCTCATCATGCACAAGTCTGTATCCTCCTATACAAGCTTCTTCACAAGCCAATACTCTTTTATTCTTTATTATTATTAGCTTTTTGCCGGTCTGTTACTGTCAGACCCTGTATCTGTGTATTGACTAACCCTTGCTTTGTACAATTTCATTAAGTTAATGAACAAGATTACTTTTCCTTGAGGTATTGTTATTGGTCATAGGCTAGGGAAGGGAGATACATGAAGGTATGGAAACCAAGACAAAAGAGATTTCTGGGCAGCCTTTTTCTACACCTACCCTTAGCTGAGCACTTTGGGAGGCTCCCGAGAGCTCCATGTTGGGTGCTCTTCCTTTAGTCCAGAAAGGGTCTTCGTGATGTATGGCTCTGCCATCATTATAGCCATTTAAAGGACGATGAGAACCCCGGGAAAGTGGAAGAAGGAAGGAAACCCATGAACAACTTAAAAATGGAGAGATTTACAAGTCTGCTGATCTTTTGATTATGGTACGGGAAGAAAAGACGAAAGCAGAACACTGCATGATGCCACTGATCGGCTGCAGGATATTATGATCTGCCACAGCATAGCAATATGCTGCCAACACTTCTAAAAGCTGTGCTACCTGATTAGACTGCTAAGATAGGTCTAGATGTATCTGTAATAGTGCAAAAGAAAAATGAGGTCAGTAACTTTTGAAATTAAATTGAAAACACTTGGGTTGGAAGTGAGGATTGTTGCATGCCAGTAAAGTTCTGTCTTGGCATGCCAATTATATCTGATTATTGTATTTCATTGGTTACAACCTGGGGAAGGGCAAAGCCCTGATTTTTAGCACACTGTTGTACCCTGCTTCTAGCTTTGGGCCAGACTCAAAATGTAATGAAACAAATCCTGTTCAGAGCTACAAGAGGATGTTACTGTGGGTAACATAAAGCAGCACACTTTACGTCACTCAAATATTAATGCAACCACAAATAAGGAAACCCCAGTGAAGACTGTGGCAATAACATGGTGATTAACAATAATGATACAATTAACTCTTGCAATAACTGCACATTATGCCCCACTGTGCAGACCCTCAAGTCCCTAGATACCCTATTAACAAACAAACAGTGTTCATATCAATGGCATGTACAGCCAACATTATGAAAGTTTAGGAGCAGTTAAAAGCTTCAGCGAGAGATGTGACTGAGGTGGGATCTGTACTTGAATAAGAGAGTTTCAGCACTAAAGGATCGTCTGGAAGGCCCTCTCTTCCCAGGCTGTAGTTGGGGAGATAAGCACCGCTCATCAGCCCAGCATGCAGTAAAATAACACAGGGTAAGTGGTCAGACAGTGCAGAAATGAGGAGGCAGCAGTAATGGCATGGCCAGTCAGTAGGTGTTGTATTTTGCTTAGACTGCCCAAGTTAACACTTGAAAGTGAAATATTTGAAATCATCCAAGGTGGTGCCAGCTTGTTTGACACCATTTTGCACTGATCATTGTCCAAAACGCTTTACGGATTTAAACATTGCAAGTCTGGGGTTAAAAAGCAGCACTGCAGGGAGCAGCAGAGAGGAGGAGAAATGGCATTTCGTTGAGAGCAGAAAATTTGGGCTGTGTGGATATAAAAGATGATTATGCTGCAGAGTCAAGATGCTTGATCATACAAACCCCTTGGAGGGGTTCAGCTCCTGCAGAGGAACTCATCTGTGATCTGTGCACAATCATATGATGGCCTGTTCATGCAAGGTTAGCAGTGACTGGAGTGTGCCTCTGATCTTAGGTGCACAAGCTATTTCTCCCCAGCGACCGAGTCAGAAAGGGCAGAATCTGGCAGCTGAAGGCAGTAGTACACAATGGTAGCAATATTCAAGATTGCTACAGGGAGAGCTATTTCCTTTTACTATATATTTAAATAGTAAAAATAGTGAAGAAAGGACCCTGTATTAGTCTGATAAATAATTACATGAGAGTAATTAAGGTGGACAGTATTCCTATGTATATGATACATAAAACTGCTGGCACATAAAGTAGCAGAAGAAAGTTCCTGTGCTGCTTAAGAGAGAACTTATGAATTTGCCTGTAAGGAAAAGGCCGTATTTTTTAATCCCTTAATTTAGTTACTGTGAGATTAAAACTAATGTTTCTTTTTCTGTTCAGACTTGGGGTCTCTGCAGCTTGCATGATGGCTCATGCCCCTTTCTTTATGGAGACATAGCCTGGGGTGCCAGCACACAGAAAGCTGCCTGCATCTTACCATCTTGGAGGCCTTATGGGAGTCTGTTCTTAATGAGTAGTCTGGGACTGATTTTGTTTACCAAGTAGAAAACACATGTTCTATTGTTTTTTTTTTGTTTGATGATAGAAATCATATTTGTTTCCACCAAAATGAAGTCAAAACAAAAGGTCAAAAGATTAAATCAGTATTTTTCCCTCTTAATGTGTATGGGAATTGCCTGGAAACCAGCTTGAGTCACAAAATTATAGGGCAAAATTTGAAGTACTGTCTCAGAAAAAAAACCCTACTAACTTCAAAGAGGTAGCTGCCTGAATAAGGATAGAAGAGGAATTGCAGTGTCTCAGTAAAACATGGCTTCAGCAGGAATGGTGAGGTCCTGATTAGAACTTCACAAGATTAGGAATTTGCAAGATCAAAAACTGGGAAGGGCAGAGATCTGCTGGTTCATACATCCAGTCTCACACAGCATTGGGAATACTGTTTGCTGCCTCTTTTCAGGGTCCTCAGATGTCCTCTTTCTGGAGGACATGTATTTCTGTATACTATTTCAGGTCTGCATCTGCATATAAACGCATACAGACGTGAGCTGAAAATCCTTGCCTGCATGTCAGAGTGTTTTCAAAGGGGAAATGCTAACATGTGTTCACATTGTTTTGAAGAGATTAGCTCTGTCATGTTCACTTCAGGGCTCAGAAACTGTCACATTTCCATGTGAAAGATGGCTTGCGAAGTCTGAGGATGACGGCGAGATTGTCAGAGAACTGGTACCATCTGAAATTTTTACTGAAAAACTCATGAAGGATGGGACACTTAAGCAGATAGAGGAAGAAGTTGAAGACCCATTGGAAGGTAACGTAATCCTTGGAGTAAGTAGGGACCTTTTAATCTAATTTTTTTTTTTTTTTTTACATGAAACACATGTAGTTCAGGCAAATGCGATGCTGGTATGACTATTCACATTTCTTTCCCTTCCTGTTCTCTGGCTTCTCTTATACCTGAAGCACTTCTGTGCAATAATACCATTATTTTCCTGTAGGCCATTTATAAACCTGTCACAGACACCCTTTCACACAAACATATTTTGCACATCTCCTCTAATGCCTAACAAAATTCTTCCATCCTCTCTTCCAGGCTCTGCAAGCATTTTTCCAACTTCACCTGTCCTGTACACTCTGACCCTTCTTTTCCTACCCTACCTGTGCCCCTGAGGAGGAGAATCATAGAATCATAGAACAGTTAGGGTTGGAAAGGACCTTAAGATCATCGAGTTCCAACCTCCCTGCCATGGGCAGGGACACTTCACACTAAACCGTGTCACCCAAGGCTCTGTCCAACCTGGCCTTGAACACTGCCAGGGATGGAGCATTCACAGCTTCCCTGGGCAACCCATTCCAGTGCCTCACCATCAGTACAGTAAAAAACTTCCACCTTATAGCCAATCTAAACTTCCCCTGTTTATGTTTTAACCTGTTACCCCTTGTCCTATCACTACAGTTCCTAATGAGGAGTCCCTTCACCAGCATCCCTATAGACCCCCTTCAGATACTGGAAGGCTGCTATGAGGTCTCCACGCAGCCTTCTCTTCTCCAGGCTGAACAGCCCCAACTTCCTCAGCCTGTCTTCATACAAGAGATGCTCCAGTCCCCTGATCATCCTCATAACCCTCCTCTGGCAGAACTGCACACAATGCTCCAAGTGAGGTCTCACAAGAGCAGAGCAGAGGGTCAGGATCACCTCCTTCGACCTGCTGGTCACGCTCCTTTTGACACAGCCCAGGATACGGTTGGCTTTCTGGGCTGCAGGTGCACACTGCAGCTGGCTCATGTTAAGTTTCTTGTCGACCAACACCCCCAAGTCCTTCTCTGCATGGCTGCTCTGAATCTCTTCTCTGCCCAACCTGTAGCTGTGCCTGGGATTGCTCTGACCCAGGTGTGGGACCTTGCACTTGTCATGGTTAAACTTCATGAGGTTGGCATAAGCCCACCTCACAAGCATGTCAAGGTCCCTCTGGATGGCATTCCTTCCCTCCAGCGTATCAACTGAACCACACAGCTTGGTGTCATCAGCAAACTTGCTGAGGACGCACTCAATCCCACTGTCCATGTCAGCAACAAAGATGTTGAACAAGACCGGTCCCAACACCGATCCCTGAGGGACACCACTCGTTACTGGTCTCCAGCCGGACATTGAGCCACTGACCACAACTCTTTGTGTTGAGCCATCCAGCCAGTCTTTATGCACCGAGTGGTTCATCCATCAAATTGATGTCTCTACAATTTAGAGACAAATTAGAGTATAATAAATAATAAATTTATTATTATAATAAATAATAAATAGAAGAATAAATAATAAATTTAGAGAAGAATTACTTATTCAGTTCTGAGCCTATCTCAGTGCTCATATGCTGTGTTTGGCTTTCCTGGTAGCTGAAGCAACTGAACAAGAACTCAAGTTTCATTCCAAACTTGTTGCTTCTCTGTATGTCCAGCTGGTCCTAAGTATTTTTTAGGACCTACTTATCCCACTCCTTCTGCCCTTGGGAGAAGTCATGAACCTTCCTACACTCTGAGCAGAGCAAATTGAATTCAGCTGCCATTTTCATTCTTGGTTCTTGCATCTGGCAACAAGATGATTCAACAGAGAAAATAATTTCTCTCCCTGTTTATTTTCTCTCAGAGTCTGATTTACATTTACGGTACACCACTGTCAGAGTGGAATTTAGATGGATTTTAAGTGTTTTCCATTGCCAAGGGCAGATGTGCCTTGCTTTAAGCAAAGCTGGAGCCTGACCTCTGTGCCCTTAAAAGAGAGAAGTGTGCCGTTTTGTCCTGTTAGGAACTACATGTGAGATTTTCTTTTTCCTGAAGAGGCAAAGACAGTTTTAATATCAGTGAGTAAATGCATCACTGCTAGATGCCTGCATGACATTTTCTTTAATTTACTCACTTCTGTGGCTTTACCTGCCCCATTGCTGGCAATGCTCAAGGCCAGGCTGGACGGGGCTTGGAGCAACCTAGTCCAGTGAAAGGTGTCCCTGCCCATGGCAGGGGGTTGGAACTGGGTAAGTTCTAATGTCCCTTGCAGCCCAAACCATTCTGTGATTCATTCTATGATACTTTGCATTAGTTACTATGTGATAACCAACCTAGGTGACTATTTTTTATCTTCAAAGCACAAAGACTTAGGTCAAGTTTTACAATCTATGGAACAGGTATTTTAGATAACTAAAGGTTTATTTTGATTGGGAGCTAGAACTAAGTATGGGGACTTCTGCTTTAGATATAAAATATCTGGGATGGGAACTATGTCTTCTTCATCTCCACAAGTCCTCACGCATCTTGGGCTGTGGCACAATCTAAATGACAATGGAAAATCAGCTTGTGTTATTCTGAAGATCACTTTTTATGTAGTAGACTACATTTCAGTCTTGAAGGTGTCCATAACTGGGGAGTGAAAACCAAACAGGGATGCATAGAACTGACTTTATTCATTACTTTCTTTATTGTTAGTGTAACAGTTGTCTTTCTAATATTAAGCTTTAACACTGCAGGACATAATATGAAGAGGCAAACCAGAAAACCTGGCATTGTACCTAGCTTGTTGAATAGTCTCAGGTAATGATCCTGATGCATTTCTTAGAGAAATCAGTGGAAATCCTTCATGGACAATGTCCATGTCAGAATAGTCCCTGGTTTATTGGGAAAGCTAGGTACAGAATAAAAAGATAATATAGATATTTTCTTTCATGCAGTTAACATATAAAGAAGAATCATAACTAAGATTTTGTGTCTCTTTCCCATTTGCATTGCCCTGGGAGTTGCAAGGAGGCATTCTCCAAGGCTTGTATGCCACCACAGTAATCAGAGACATGTAGTTCCTAATTGTTTTCCTGGAGAGGATGCTTTCAGTAGCTGTTTGTTTTCCCTGTGTAATTAGGAAAAAGAGTAGCAAAATAAAAATAGGAGTATTTAACAGGTTTAGTAAAGTACATTACTAAAGACTTGATGGGATTTTATTGGATCTTTATTGAGCAAGCTAAAGAGAAAGGGTACTTAAACAGTACAGCTCCAGCACTTCCTTAATTAAATACTGTCTCAGCAAAAGAACCCAGAAACTCTTTCTGTTTGGGGAATTTATAGAGATACATGCCATTAACTCTGGTAGTAATTGCACATCTGAATTCCTGGTTTGTTTATGGAAGATGGAATATAAAGAATTCACAACACTGAATCACTTGCTCTCAGATGTATGTCCCTTGAGACTTGGTGTGAAAAGGCTGAGTTCCCTCACCTCTATTGACTTCGCATCCAGTAATAACCATGATTCTTTGCATTTTTAACTGTGAACTATGTGATCAAAGCAATGGACAGACATTGATTAGATGGAGAAAAGGAAAGTCAGCAAACTTCATCCCAGTGGTTCCCCAGTCTTTGGATCATTACCAGAAGCCTGGAAGCATAAAACATACGGGATTTTAAGCCTTCAAGAACTGAGTGATAAGCAGAAAGCTTGGGGACCATTTTCTTTGGTAAATTCAGTGGCTAAGATAGATAGATCTTGATAACTCACCTGGCCAGAAATCACACCTCCTTTTCTTTCTGCAGTTCACACCTACAAGATCAGTGTGTTCACTGGAGATATCTATGGTGCTGGGACAGATGCTAATGTTTTCCTAAATATGTATGGAGATCTGGGGGACACAGGAGAGAGAAAACTCAGCAAATCTGAAACAAACTTCAACAAGTTTGAAAGAGGACAGGTACAAATGCAACGAGTTAATAACACTTTCCATTTCCCAGTCTTTAACCTAGTAAGTCCATGACTTTCTTTATAGGCTGTATTTTCCTATGAGGGATGAAATGATTGATATCACTTACTATATTCATTACCTTTTAAAATTATTTGTATAGATTCTCAGCTGAGTATTACAACCAACAGGCACTTCAGCAAATGGTAGATGCTTTTTGTGAAGTCATTGACAGACAAATTATGATCTTGATCCATATAAACTGGCCTGAATTGTTAGCTGTAGGCTTGAGAGCACACAAAACCAGAGGTGTCTCATTCGCATAGCCTCTGTGCAACTGATTTGCACGTATAAAGTATATATTGTAATTCACCACATAGCATGATAAATTGATGGGATCTAAACTGCAGCTGTGTTTGACAAAATAACTCCAACAGTGGTACTCTGTGGTCAGCCTATGAGTCATATTCACAGCCTGATATGGAGATACTTAGATATAATAATGCCAAAGATTGTGGTATCTGGATTGCCCATACAAATCTCACTGCATTAGAAAGGGAAGTATACTTAGATTTAAAAAATCAGGATGTAAAATTCCAGGAATTCAATATTCTAATTGGTTGTAAAAGTGACATTTTATGCAGCTCCCCTCATAGCAGAAGCAGGCTTCAAAACACTTCCCTGCAGAACAGTTTTAGCATACATATATGCCTCTCCATACTGCTGCAAAGCTTTCAACCAAACACCATCATGTAAAACAGAATTTAAACGCACATCATGCCCTGCAGTCTCCACTTTTGTCTGGTAGATGATCTGTTGAGAAGTCTTTAACAAAAGCAACTGCTGTTGAACACACTGCAGGAGGACACGTTTACTATACAAGCTGTGGACCTTGGCATTCTGTACAAGATCAAGATTCGTCACGACAACAGCATGTTCAGTCCTGACTGGTTCCTGGATAAAGTAGAGATCCTGGACGAAACCACAGAGGAGTCATTCATATTCCTGTGTGAGCGCTGGCTCTCTAAAAAGAAAGAGGACAAAAAGATAGAGCGTACGCTTTATGAACAGGTACAGTTACGGCACAGAGTGGTGATCCCAACCCACTGCTACTAATGAAAATAAAATGATTGAATTTCTGATTGAAGTCTAGGACAGCTCATTAGGGACTTACGAGTTTTTTTGCTTGTCGAAAATGAACTTGTGATTTTCAGACAAGTGCTGAAAATATGGTCAATCTCAGCCCAGTATCACTAGCTCTGTAATTTGCAATTTCAACAGAAACATCAAGGTGTCTAAGTGAGATTCTTCAGATGAGAGCAAACGTATCTTGCTGATGCACAGTAAAGTATATTTCCCTGTTTCTCTGCTTGCTGTGCTCACAAAGTAGGTTAGTTTTGGATCCCACTGTTCAAAGTCCTCGAGCCAAAATATTGGGTCCCTTGACTTCATCCTCACCAAACTATACAGGTTTATCTTTTCGGCTCCTTCTTCCATCACTGCCAAATGTAAAAAGTCTGGTCTGTTTGCTGCCACTCAAAGCACCAAATGTTCCTTATTGAAATGCCCTTTTTACTTGCACATTCTCTACTGCTTTATCAGGCTAATGTAGGTAATTGTAATTCGAGTTACGTGCATGAATTAAAATAGGCAAACAAGATTAATAGACCTCTCTTGCTTCTATACAGTTATACATAATAAAGCAGCTGATTGTAAGTCCATTGTATTTAAGGAGTCCATTTTGCAAAATACAGCGACATATTAATTGACAGTTACCACTAAAATTATCATCAATGAGATTGAGCCAGACTCATTCTGAATACAACAGAATAGATATGAGAAGAGTTACACCATGGATGAGTATTGCCATATGCTGCCTCATAAAACTGCAGCAGACAATGCTATGCATGCTTGTGGTCACACTCACCCTGTTGCCAATATTAATTCATAATGAGGAAAAGATAATAACTCTTTTTTCAAAACTTTAATTGCATGACTGTGTGGTAAGAGCCTCACATTTGTTGGATAATGGCATTAAGCACATCTGCAGTGACTCTTGAAATACAATAGATATTTTTTATCATTCAGCTTTGCAGTACTCTCCCTCTCATGCTCTTTGAACTGTGCCATATACTTTCCTCTGACACCTTGGTGTGTGCCCTGATAAACAAATCTGGCACTGCTCCATTTTCCTATGAATTTTCCTGAATTTTCTGTGGCTATTCCTCATGCAGGTAGCAGTGGAAATGTCACAACACACCATTAAAGTCTATTAGGCCCATTATATTTTCTTATATTATAACACGCATCAAAAATGACCTGTCAAGGTTACCAATGAAGTGAATGAATTACCTACAGTAAATTACAAGTCACATTTATTTGAGCTACACTGAGCAAAAGGCTACCTGGGTAACTATAGGGATTTCTTCTTACGTTGTTCTTGGAGGCACATGGGAACAGCTGACAGTGCTTGAACACTCAACCTCATTACCCTCTATTATATGCCTTCCAACTAGAACTATGATGGTGAGCGGAACAGCCTGGATGGCTCATCTCTCAGTCTGTCAAGTCAGGATAGCAGTGGAAACCTGAAGGAGACGAAAAAATCCAGCTTGGTCAAGGCGGCAGAAGAAGGATCATGTGAGCAAGCACTGTGTTTGATTGCATGTGTGGATATGTTCTTGGCTTTCAGTGCTTGAAAGTCTGTGTTCAACCTGGTGAAGAGCAAGGAGGGCAGTGCAACAGGTTGCTTCTCTTCAACTTCTGTTGTGAGTGCTTTGTAAAAGCTCCATCAGTACTTGTGTTTCTGTGATGCTTTTGTACAGCTCTCTAACCCTAAATGTGAAATAAGCCATGAAGTTCATAGCAACTTCAGTGTTTCCAACCCTCTTATACATCCCCTGTAGAAATCTATGATGCTGCAGCTTGTCAGAATTAACTTCTCTATTGTCAGAAGATGTAAGCTCTCCAGTGTGATGCTTTGTACAGTGTGACAATAGGGTTACATAGGTGGTTGTTCAAGGGTATGCCATTTTCTGTGACAGTGAGGCAAAATGCACAGGGGAACTCTATGGGCAACTGCAATAGCAAATCATGTCCCTTAGATGCCTAAACTTAGATGAGACCATACACACCACCTACTGTGGAAAACCAGCTAGTCAACAACATCCATAGGACCTCTTCAGAAAGAAACCCCTGACTTGAAGTACTATACACTCTCTTACTCCTCTTCCACCATAACTTCATTAAGGATAGCGATTCAGAGGTAGGCAGAAATGACACTAGCCTCTGATCATTGGGTTCTCATAGAGTAAACGGAAGAATTTATGCAAAATCTGCATAATTTTGTCCAATATGTCCTTTAAAGGATCTAAAGCTCTTTGCAGTGAGAAGGACAGTAAGTAAATCACATATGTTATTACCAAAAGAGCCTCCCTTGAACTATCAGAGGCTCTTTTCCACATGATCGCTCAAAGTAGCTCTTGTTGCTGATATCAGCCTTTTTTCTCCTCCTGTATATCTTTGACCTTCTCAAGATAATATTTCATGTAGCATATTAGATCTGAATTACCAAAGATGGCTTTGAATCTCTTGTTTGCCACATTTAAGCCATCTCCCCTTTTTTCATGATCGGTCTAGTAATGCCCCCTCACCAAAAATGTTTGTTTAACATTAAGTGAAATATGATTTGCTTTAGTACAATTCAGGTTTTTTTCCTTATAACACAGCTGCATCACAGCAGCTGTTGTGAGATATGGAAGGTGAGCAAGAGCACAGATAAGTCTATTGGCTCTCAGAAAACAAGCTTCAACTGAGTTCTCAGGTGAGCTTGTTCTTTTCTAGAAGTGGTCTGGGTTATACCTTGGTAGAAGAGAATGTTCTGCAAGTGCTGTCATTGAAAGACAGGGAGTTCATGAACTCTGGACTGAGTTTTCCTGCTCAAATAACTGATGGAAACTGTTTGTGGCTTTAGTGTAGGGTTGCATCTTTAGGCTCTGGCTCCTGAGATAAGGCAAAGCTGACTATACGGATTGCATCTTACAACAAGTGAAATATGCCAGACTGTGTCTGCAAAAGCCAGCTTACATGCAGGGAGGCTAGTCCTGCTCTGGTGCTGCAGTAGGAAGTAGGAAAGCTGTGCATGTTTTGTTCTGTCCTGGCTGTGAAGGAAGTCTAGAAGATTGGTGTCCATCAGCTGAAGTTAACCTTGGTGGAAAACTTTTCTAGTCTATTGGTATTTCCTTATAACTTCATTATCACATAGGCTTTTTCTCTCTGTATTTATACACCTTTTTATTAACTACTTCTGTGTTCCAGGACAATGACTTATTATCTAAATTACACCTATAGCTTGTTGTCATCCTCCATGGGGTCTTTTGGGTGTATGACTAAGTTATTGTGTTGTAAGAAGTAACTGGGTGACAGCTGAGTCATGGCTGCTCTTAGTCCACAAGTGCCAAGTAATTAAACTTATCTTAAACTTCCATGGTAAGTCAAGTGTAAAATGATGTAATTTGGCTTAGGAGTTGATGATAGATTTCACTGACATGGTCCAAGGGAATTCACACAAATGGTTACTGCAGCTCAGCTGATACCCAGTAGCTTGTTGTGATGTGATATCTGGGTTGCATGTCTCATGCCTTTAAGTTGTGAGGCAGACATAACGCTGCATGTTGCTTATCCTGGTCTGCAACCCATGTGTCTTGGATCAACCCTTCTTTTGTAATCCCATATTGTGCTCCAGTGGAAAATAAGAGATTCCCATGTTCCTTCTGATATTACTTCTGTGGTGAGACAATGGATAACATCTGCCATGTTAGCATTCCATGTAGTTTCACAAATAATGGGTAGAACATCAACATCTCACAGGAGAATCCCTCTCCATCAGAGCTAGTATAGCACCCATCATCTCCATTGTGAGGGTGGTCTTTCTCTTCTGAGTCCTGGAGTTTGTCATCAACACTATCTCTGTTCCAGTGACATGACCTCATTAAGGAAGCTGCTTCCTGAAGGAATGTCAGATAAGATGGACTGTGTGAGCCAGACAGCCACCTCCTGAGCTGGATAAAAAGCCAGCTGTTACTTAGTTGATTAGGGGAAGTGATATTAGGAGCTGCCTGTGAAGCAAAGTGAGAGTTCAAGCAGCCCAGTGCTGAATCTCCCATGCTCAAGATGGTGAATAATTTTGAGGGGCAGGAGGTGATGTGGAGATGAAGAGCAGCAAAAGACCCTGTTGGCTAGGAGCCTGCTGGAGACAATGTGGTCTGTATCCCTAGTGAAACCCAACCCTCTGTGGGGGGGATGTGTGTCCTCAAACAGCAGGAGCCCTGCACAGGGCTCAAGGAAACAGGGCAAAGGAAGATGTGCTGTAGGACCTGTGGTGTCCTGCTGTGGCCACATGCCTCAGGTTCTACCTTCTCCTGTGCTCGAAGAAGTAGAACTATGAGTCCCAGACAAAAAATGGAGACAGTGGAGAAGGGAGATAAATTAAAGGATTACTCTTCCAGTTTCTAGAGGAAAGAACAGCAAACAGTGTTTCCTGCTGTTTCCTTAAACAGTATTTCCTGAACTTACTGTCTGTCTCTGTATCCGTTATTTAAAGTGGAAAATGATAATTTCTCATACTTCTCATTTTTTTCTACCAATATTTCAAGTACTTTGGCTTGAGGATGCAACATCAATTGGAAATACTGGTAGTTCTGTGAACTTATTCTGCCACAGAAGAGCAGGATAAAAACTTTATAAAAAGGAAGTTCTGTCCCTCTTCAAAATATACTTTATTTAAAAAAGGGGTCTGGGGCTGATCTAAACATGATCCTTTGATATATTCTTACAAAATTTGTCTTGCCTAAAGCTAAGCTCTTTCTCCTCCTAATGCTGTCAGCTCCAATGACTACTTTGTGAAGAATGCATTGCATATCATTATGCTGATGCGCACACTGAAATGTAAATGATACTATAATGGGGAGAATAAGTCTTGCCTAATTATCAGTTTATTTTGTGTTGGTACACAAAATCCTCAGACTGGGGCTGAATTAATCTCTTTGGGTTCTGCTCTGCCCAGAGGTAAGAACAGATTTGATCAGCATGAATTCATGCCTTCCCTGGTCTTGCACACATAATCTGAGCTTGACGTGCGTTTCTAGTACAACCCCCACCCTGAGAGTGTTGTTAGTCACCATAAAGCAAAACTAGATACCAGTCCCAGGTGATCTGGAAGCCAACTGAGCCTTTTTAAATAAAAAAAGTGATGATGAAGCCAAGCTGAATTTCGAGCCTGTGACAAGCAAGTTTCAGAGCTCTGAGTCTTGTCAGAACAGTTTGAACAGCCCTGCACAAATGTTCTGAGTATTTAACGTCTAATTCTGCACTGCCTGTTTGGCTTACCCAAATGAGCCTTTGGAAAGGATTTGAAAAGCAGTCTGGCACTTCCTCCCTTTCAGCAGCTGAACTGAAATGTCTGAATACTACAGAACAACCTTCTAAGTCCCAAGCCTTGGCCTGAAGGTTTTTACCTTGAGCAATATCATTACTCAATGTATAAAATTATTGAGTGGCCTACTGTTAGTACAAGGATTGTTCATAGTTTGCCTGGATTTGCAAAGGGATGTTGAAACCCTGAGCTGCCCCATATATCGTGGCAATCCTTGAATGAAGCACAAAGGAGAACATTTTCAGTTGTACTGGGACACTCACTCAGTTATGGTTTACCTTGGAGTCAGCATAGATTTATTTGCCTTTATTGAACAGTGAATATAAGATCACTTTGGTCTAATAGCCTGTTTAAGATTTAGTTGCTCAGTCTCATCTTCAGGAAGGTCTCTTGGTGTAAATAAAGGTTCAAGCCCTTTGTTGTTCTGTCAACTACTAGTGAGAAACCTGGACTTACAACCTCCTTGCAGCCAGTAGGGTTATCTGGGGAAATTACCCTTGCAGAATTCAGTCCCAGGTGTGTATGGTAAAGCAGTCTCCTGTGCATGCTTATAGCCCAGTGCTGCATGGTGTTATCCCTTCTACAAATGAGCTCAATGGGATGTGAACCTATTTAGTATGCATGACTGCTCCCCCTGATGGTATGAGTCCCTGGTTTTCTGAAGTCTCATGTAAATGAATATGTGTGGGGGTTTCTGATGACTAAACCTCTGTTTGTTGCAGTGATCCCATACCACATCACTGTCACGACGGGCACTGTGTACGATTCCAGCACCGACAGCAGAGTGTACATCATCATCATGGGTCCTCAGAAAGTGCAGACTGAGAGGCTGTGGCTGGATCTCCCAGAAGGAAAAGACGAGTTTGCAGATGGCTCCGTAGAGAAGTTCTCTGTTTGGGGCCTAGATGTTGGGGAGATCAAAAAAGTGGAGGTACTTTGTGAAGGCAGCACAAGTACTGGAGACATACACATGGCCAAAGAAAGCACATGTTGCTGTTATTCTTAGCAGTGAAGGGAAGGCACTTGGGTCAAAAAGGACTGTAAACAGGGATGTGCTAATGAGATTTCACATGTGTCTGAACTTGAAAATAAGTATGCTTTATATCTCACAAAAACAAGATCCTTGAGATGCAGAACATAATCTTGAATTATATGGAAGTTGTAGTATGTCCTAGTTTTGTCCCAGCTCTGGCACTGTATTTAGTCAAGCACTCTTATTGACAGATGCAGTGAAGGTTCCAAGGGTGCAGTCCTCCATCAGTCTTTTTCCTAGTTGATTTTTACTCTCCTTCCAGTTGGGTTTCATAAATTGTGCCTGCAGTGAGAAACACATCTTGTATGATTTTCTAGCTAAACATTAAATTGTTTTCACAGCTTGGAGGACCCAGGCTCAGAGAAGAAAATTAATCATTGCTCGTAAGTAACGTACACAGATAGATTTCAGTACAGGAGCCATTTTTAATGCTGTGGCTGAGGGAGACAGAATTTGCATAGGCTTTCCATCACTGAGCTTAAACTTCACATGAATCTTCCAGACCATTTGCGCACAACATTCTTGTTTCATATGGCAGTTCCATCTCTTTGAAAGCCTGTTCCAGCCCCTTGCCTGCTGAAACCCACAGTATCTGAGAACTTCAAGATCCTATTTAAGTTTTTTTACCCCATGCTTTGTGTTGCAGTAAACCTACATGCCGATGCTTGTGCTTGTGTATTCAGAGGCAGATAAATGAAAAGATACAGAAAAATCCTAAGTAATTAAAAATATCTTTTGAGTTGTATGTCCTGCTGTAGCAGCTGATAGACTGAAGCACCCCTATTAGCTTTCATTCAAGCAATAGATTCTGAGAAGTCTCCTTGAGAGGTTTCCATATTTTAAGTTTATCATCAAGCCATTTCCTTAATGCACTCCAAGCACCTAGTTATTATTAGT
The DNA here is from genome assembly GCF_028554395.1 of Pezoporus wallicus. NCBI lineage: Eukaryota > Metazoa > Chordata > Aves > Psittaciformes > Psittacidae > Pezoporus > Pezoporus wallicus. Next base: position 2,897,461 of record NW_026637482.1, read on the forward strand.
GGCATTTTCTATCTGGTTCATCTCTAGGTGAAACTTTGAAAGTGAAACAAGTGCACAAATCCTTCTGTGTGCACATGGAAAAATCCATGGGCTGGGACAGAGAGGGAGGAAAAAGCCAGTATAACCGCTCCATGTCAGGGAAACAAAAGGAACAGGCTGAAGAAAGGAACAGAAAGGGATGCAGGAAAAGAGATTGTGAGTTGGGCGGGGAAGGGTAGAGAAGAGGAGAAAGTAAAAGCAGACACTAGAAATAGGCAAAAACAAAGGATTGCTAATGGGAAAGAAGATAAAAGGTTGTAAATGAAATGCAGAGTTAGAAAAAGAAAGAACATGTAGCTTTCAAGCTGGTGATGGTTTTCTGCAGTCTTTCAGCCCTATGCTCAGTGATCTCCCCACTCTGCTGCCTCCCTCTTGCTCATTTTTCCTTTAAGTTTGTAACCTTCCCCTGTGTTGTAGCTGGAGGAGCCATCTGCTAGTGGCCTTCTGCTTTCCTTCATGCAGTGCCCTGTTCTTGGAAGGTCCCTTGCTGTTGATCCATGTCCCAGCAATGACATCGATGTGCCAGTCTGCTGTGGTTGCCATGGAATCAGTCCATACTTTTCTTGTACAAAACTGCAGTGTTCAGGGACATTGCAGAAAACTGGTAGTTATCTACTCGGGAAAAGTGAGGAACAGTTTGTTCTCAGATTTGGCATTTGGCTGCTTCTGGAAGAAGGCAAGAAGTTCTGAATACAAGTTACCATGTGAAAATAACAGAGCATGGAGATTAAGTTTTCAGAAGCCCTCTGTATAACCCAGGCAGCAGATTTAGTAGGATCGTAAGATTTGCATTGTGATGCCACTTATTCTTTGGTATTATTTTCCTGCTGCAAATATACTTTGGTGAAAGCAGAAACAGTGGAACATGAAGTAATTTGAAAGGGGCTCATTTATACCTGTTGTGTAAGCCTAAAGATATAATATTTACTACTGCAGTACTTCAACAGACACACTAACATGAAAATAAATAATACATATTATTCAGTAGACACTTTATACTGTGTTCTTAAGACAAGTTTTAGTATTTCTTCTTCTAACGAATAAAATTATCTCTGTTCATAGACTGCTGTTGCTGCACAGACAGAGGTATGTTGGGAAGAGTCTTTCACTGTTCTCCATTTCTAAACCACTTCTGGACTTTTGGTTCAGAGCCTTTCTCAATCACAAGCACAGAGTAAAGCCAAGGACATACAAGTGTTTCAAGTCCAGTCCTTCACTGACTAAGGGCCTCATCCTGGAAGACGCGGAGGTCACACTAGTATTCTCTGCACCTTGCGCATTAAGCAGAAAATCCTTTTTTTTTATTCTTTTTTCTTTTATCTTTTCCCTCTAGCTCAGGTTAGAGACCACTCAGATTGTCTCTCATTTCCCCCTGTTGTTGCATTTGGTTTCTTTGTGACTGTGAGCTGCTTGGTGTGAATTGTGCATCTATGTCTTGGTGATAGGAGATACCCAACAGCCCTTCAAGGACAATAGGAATGAGTTAGAAAGGTTTCAAACAGCCTTTGAAATTCTGTCATTCTGGCTTTAACTCAAACATTACAGCCTCAAACTACTTGTGATATTGGTACACCTGTCCAGGCTACACTGCTGGTGTGGCCATGGCTTTGGATCACTCACTGCATTGGCATGTTGTGTCTACAGAATTGCTTGGAATTGAAAAGCAAATCCCAGTGTTCTGCTCTCGAAAGTCCAGCCATAAGGAAGACTCAACACTGGATGAATTTATACCAGACTTTACAACACTGTTCTTGAGGCCCTTGGAAATCTGCTTGTGTGCAGGTTTTTCAAGGCAGCTGGATGTGCAGAATGATTTAATCTATCCAGTCATTGATACCAAAGGAGTTAAAGGTTGCTGTGAAAATCTGGTACCTAGCCATGTCTTGGAATGATGCTTTAGGAGGGGGCTGTAATGAACCCCAAAAAGCAGCAGATTTTAATCGGCTCATTGGGATTTTCTCACCAGCTGCTTTGTCCCTGCTTCACTGCAGAGACCTTGCCCTCAACTTTTCCCATCGCCTTGTCTGTGCCATCCTGCAACAGGTCTCAAGAGTCTCTGCGCAGACTCTCAGAAGGAGTGTGGTTTTGGAGGAGGGCAGCTAAGCTGTCAGAGAGGCAGTGGGCAAGTGTTCTTTTCCCATTCACCTCACACCCCAAGAATCTGAAAATTAATGCATCCACTGTAGACCTGTATTTCCCTAGTGGTTAACTCTAATTTTCTGCAGCTGCACAGACATTAGTATAGTAATAATACTCCTAACAGCAGTGATGACTGAGACAGTCAGATAAAAAAGATCATTTGTTTTTTGAGGAAAAGAGAGGCACCATGGATACATTACCCTAAATGGATCTGTTATTAAGAATTATTTTGCAAACAACCCTAAGTATCCTAATAATTTCAAAACAAAACCAGCAAGAGCTAAGGACCTCATTTTCCTAGAAATGATACAAACAACACCTGCTCTGAAAATAATGAAGTGCAGGTACCTCTTTTATTCTACCTTTTATGTACAGATAGCTCACTGGAATGACTGGTTGACAGAGTTTCATACATCAGCTGGGATACAGAATTATGCGTATAAGTCCGCCCCAGGATGAATTCCTCACATTTTTTTAAGAGGGACACATGCAGTTCCTTGGACAATTTGGACCATCATCCTCCTTTTGCTGATGATATACCTGTGGAAACAGAACTTATTGCTCATTATGGTCCTTTCCAGAATCAGGTTCAAAGGTGGGCTTGGACTTTTCTAACCTCACCCCTGCACACTTGAGCAGCGTCTTTGTATTTCTCCAGGTTCACTAACCCTGCTGCCACCTCTAATATTCTTCCTTTTTCCACGTAAGTTTTGTCAGGAGCCCCTTGTTCATCCATGAAGGCTTCCTGCCACTCTTGATTTTGACTTCCTGCTCTCCTGGATGGACCATCCTTTAGCTTGGAGGAGGTGGTCCTTGGTAGTAGAAGATCAACCAGCTACAGATGTAAGCTACATCTGTTGGCTCCTACACAAACATGGAGATTTGCAGTTAAAGTAGATGGGAAGCAGAGAAACAGCCTGATGCATATAGTTGACTTAGACTTCCTTAGAGGGAAGGAGTGTTTGAATAACACATGTGGGTGTTTGCCTAGCTGTGTCTTTCATCTTGACTATGAAGCTTTGGATAGTCACTTCTAAGTGTTGCAACAGCAGTGGAAGGGTTTAGAAAGATAGAGAAATGGGTCTTCAGAGATCAGCAAATTAGCAGATAGAGGTCAGTGAAGAAGAAGCAGAGCAGTATTAGACTGGAAATGTTTCCATGTAGGTCAGTCCAGCCTGCCTTCCTTAATTATGTGACTGGCAGTGTCCTGCCTTCCCTCATGCTGAACAGCCCTTCACCTGGGTTTCCTTGCCCACATCAGCTGCCATGTCCACTGATGTCTTGCCTGTGGGGCACCAATGGCACGCACTCTTTCACGGCTTCCTCCATTCCACTCTGGAAGTGGTTTTTATGATGGTGTATGTAGTCAACACTCTTAGTCCTTCATCTCTGGTTGAAACACCCAGTTGAGGTATTTCCTCCCAAGAAATCCCCTTTAACAAGCAGATGTTTTCTCACTGACTCTCTCAGGTGGGGCATGATGGCGCTACCCCCGAGAGCTGCTGGCTGGTGGAAGAGGTCAACATTGTTGTGCCCACCAAAGGTGTCATGTATAACTTTGTCTGTAAGTGCTGGCTTGCCAGAGACAAAGGCGATGGGCTCACCTCAAGAATCCTCAACATCCTGGATGCGGACTGCGTTAACATTGGCGTCAAGGTAGGCTCTTGTCTCATCTTTGGCTGTTGCACAAACCTGTGCTGATGAAGGTTGTTACATATGCATGTGGTTTGAGTCTTTTATTTACAGAGGGTTTGTTTGTAATTTCTTCAGCAAAATCTTTAGGAGTGGTTTAGCATCATTACCTCTTAAAGCACTGATTAGTAACCATATGGATGTAACCATATCACAGGCAGAAGGACAGGGTAGGGCAGAAGAAGTAGGACACAGTTCAGCAGCTTGTCCTCATCTTGTCACCTCATACCTATGGAGTTGGAACAGCTGCAAGGTAAACACCTTGATGCCATTTAACTCCATCTCAACCCTTTCATTTGAAACTCAAAATGTTTTGTTGAGGAGGTACTTCCAACACATAGAGGACTGGAGATGTTTTAATCTCTGCACAGTGTGGCTATGTAGAATTGTAGAATGGTTTGGGTTGGAAAGGACCTTAAGATCATCTAGTTCTGAAGCCCGTGCCATGGGCAGGGATGTCTCACATTAGACCATGTCACACAAGGCTCTGTCCAACCTGGCTTTGAATACTGCCAGAGATAGGGAAACTGAATTCAGTTAGAAACTAGTAATAATTGGAAATTGTTGAAATACAGAAATATTTGTAATCTTTATGCTTGAAATGAATAACTAATTAAAATTGAATAAGCAAGGGAGAAAACCCCAAACCCCACATAGTCTTTTCATCCATAGGTACGAAATTTGAAGTAATGTATGCCAAGCCATATTTCAACCATGTGCAAATAGGAAAGCTGAGCTATGCTGATTTTGGATGTAAGATTTATAGATGAATTAACAGTCTAAATGAATGGGATAATAATACTGTGTTTAACACCTGTATGGCAATTTTAAACCTGTATAGCTGTGTTTCTATATGCAGTAAGGTTACACTTTCATTATTTTTCTTTATAGTGCTCTTGATTCTTAAGCTATTCTGAAATCTATCTTGTTGCCCAGACACACAAAAATGTGATAACATTTTTTAACATCTCTGAAGGACTGAACAACTCAGTGCAGGCTTCAGTGTTGGAATTGACCTAAGAGTTAAAAAAAATCCCTCCCTCGGACTCAATACCAAGGTTAAAACCTGATCTTTTAAAAACTTTCCATCAGTTGTTTAACTGAATAAGTTTTCCAAACTCCTATTGGTGAGCTGATGACTTTTGTATAGATTGAAGTGGATGTTAATGAAGACTTATGTTCAGTCTTCCTTTGAAAGCTTGATCCTGAATATTTATTTTCGTAAGCATGCCAAAAGTAGACACATCTCACTAAATTTTTTTCTATAATGTTGGGCCAGAAACTTGAAAGGTTTGAAGGAAATCAGGGGAGATGCTTGGGATATGAAATCAGAAGTGTGCATTTGACTTTCTGATCAGTCTCTTGGTTGAGGGAATTTGGGACTCTTCCCTCATAAATAGCTGTAGTTAGAAACTGAGTTAGATTATTCTTTTTATTATTATTCAAAGAAGACTAATACATTCAACATCTTTGGGAAAGTTAATGCTTTTTTATTTTGCTTTTGCTTGATCCCTGCACAGCTATACATATCCATTTGGATTTAATTTTCTTTTTGGCTTGATATTCCCTCTTTGTGCTTTAAATTGAATATTTGCCTTCCCAGACATAAAGAAACTAGTCAATGTCCACCACAGTCATTAAAAATCCTTAATGCATTGGTAAAAGAGTTTTTCTTCTCCTACGTATAGCAATTATGATGGTTTGCTATTAACTAAAATATGCAGGAGGATGAATATATGATGGACAGGTTACTCAGGATTGAAAAAACATGAAAAATAATTTTTCTATGAGATTGCTTAATTGCACTGTTGGCAATCGCAATTCAGGCCAACAAAGCTTGCACTATTTGAGATGTTTTGTTGGGGCAGTTTCTTAATGTTCTTCCACCTCTTAAACCCAGAGGCCTTGTTACCATAGGTACAATCTTGAAAGCATATAAGTGGCCTAACACTCATAATGCCACTGACAGCCACCGGGACTTGCACACTGCTGAAATACTTTATTCTGAATCTTATTATTCACATGTCAGGAGAAAAGAACAAAGTTAAGGTAATAAGGTGAAAATGATGTAAAACATCCTTCACAGATTGGCGTACTGTCAGTGTACAAGATTTGGGAACACTGTGTTCGAGGGTGCAGTGGGAAACAGTGATTTTTTTCTTTTTTTTTTTGCTTTAGACTGTGTTCAGATGTACAGACTTCAAACATATTAATGATGCCAGACTAAATGTTGTCCAGGTGGACCCAAACACTGGGGGAAAATATTTCGCAGTCAAGGGAAATAAACAATTGTACCTTTGGGAGCTTTTTTAAAAAATGGCAGGAGTTTGGTGCAGTGCAGAGGTCAGGAGTGCTGGGAGGTAGCTGGGAGGAGATGCCAGCAGCAGATCCACTCGTTGACATGAGGGTTGTGACTCCCATGGAGAATTAGTTTACCAAGTCTTCATTGTTCCACGAGAGTGTTGTTGATAAAATGAATGTGTCTCTTTCTGAGTCTATCCAGGCTGAGAAAAATCTGCAGAGAAAGTCATAGACAATGCAAAGAGAAAGATTCTGTAGCAAAATCAGTCTCTAACTTTGCCCCAGAGAGCCATGGTATGGAAAGAAGCCAAGGAGCTTTGTTGTAACCGTTTCTGGCAATGAAGAAGCTCTCCTGCAAAGCCTGTCTAGCCTTTTGCCCAGGCTTTTGTGTGGTTTAAGGACAGCTTTTTGAATGAGACCTTCTGATTGTTTCAAATCCTTACCAGGTCCTCTACGAAGTCACTATTGTGACTGGAGACATTGAAGGCGGTGGTACCGATGCCAGCATTTTCATGACTGTCTTTGGATCCAATGGGAATACTGAGGAGATGCCACTAGAGAAAAATGGAGACAGGTACAGTAATTCTTAATTTTTGTTGGTTAGAAGTGAAGTGATAACAGATTCAGTGTCAAGTCAAGGAGCACGTGGGGTTTCGATGGTGCTCCCACTGAAATACAAAGATAAACTCCCATTGACTTTGTAGATTCAGAACTGGGCCCCTTGCAAATGATCTTGTAATGTAGTTAGCGAGCAGAGGAAACCAGGTAGGCAGGGAAGCCATCCTTTGTCTTTTGTAGAAGTGTTGTTTAATCTGTTCCTCACTGGCTTTAGAGATGAGCACTGTGGTGAATGAAAACATGAATTGTGAAGTTCTGCATTGGCTCCAAGAGGAACTATGGACATTGCATAAAACCGCAGTTGCAATTTCTGCAATGTGGACATGCAGTGACATCTGCCCAGATGTGGTCTTGCAGTGCGGAGACATGGAAATGAGCTGTAAGCTGCCCAGAGCACTGCACCATGTGCTCTGATTTTAGTGAAATGGTGAAATCTCATGTTTTCTTCAGCAGAAACAGCTAACAAACACTGTAACCCTAGTCTGATGCCAGCACTTCTGTAAACCAGAAAACCCCACTGCAACAAATCCATTTGCTGATGCTTTCCTGTGCCTTCTTAGCACTTCTCTTGGTACAGAAAGTTTTGGCACTCTCAAGAATGAACATGGCACTAACAATCTTTTAAAGACAGGCTTCATCAGGCTTAAATTTAATTAACTGGCTACTTCTGACCTTGTTCAACAAAGCAGCAGTGTCAGGAGGGCTGGAGTATTTGGCCACAGGGTTTGAGCTCGGCTTGCTGAGGTGATGTTGAACTCTTCACCAGCTTCCTGCCAATGCAGTCACCTATCACATGTTGCCTGAGTAATTGAAGATAAGGCTTCCTGCACAGAGCTGTTTGCTCAGAGCATGTTTTACTTGCAGCTGTCATAGAAGAAAGCCATAGCTCTTGGCTCTGCTTCCCATCACAGAGAGACATCCAACACGAGGGACAATGAACCTGGATTACCAATGTGTCTGGCTGTTGGTAACATCCCCCTTTCAACATCCCAGGCAACCCTAAACTGGTCTGTTCTCCGCTATTTTAAGCCTAACATTCAATTCTAATAGGAGGGAAAACGGACCACAGCTGTTTGTACTTAAAAATAAAGCAGATTTCATATCAGGGCAGGTCAACCAAAAATCTATAAAAGGGACTAAGGCATCTCCATAAAGAGAGATTGCAGTTTTGATCCACCTTGTTAGGCAATTGATATCCCTAAGTTATGTGGCCTATCAAATCCTACCATATTTGTCTATATGGGTGGGATGGATACTCTGATATAAGGATGTGAAAATGCAATGAAGGATAGCCATGCAGTTTGTATGTTATTAATCGCTTGCGTTGTCTTCTGCCAGCGGAAGTTCTGCAAAAGAAAACTCACAGGGGCTGTGTGAAGAAGTAGGATATGTAAAACACAGCTGTTAATGTCCTAATATCTCAGGATGCTGTACTGTTCTTTGAGGATGTACTGGCATATCTCTGCTAACTGGAGATGCTCCATATCATACCTCCAGCTATACATCAGCAGTCTGTGCAGAAGACATCCATGTCCCGAGATACACATAATGCCTGTTTCCACATTGTTCCCACCAGTCTTCATCCAGCTGTTAACAGCACAGGCTTCCCTTGGAGACATTTCGCATGGAAATTCTCCAGCCTTTGTGCCAGCAATAAAGAATGGGTGAGAGCCACTGCAACCAAATGGTAAAAGGCACTTTATCTTTACTGGGGCTATTCAGTGCCAATTCACTCACAGCAACTTAGTGCATTACAAAGAACTGCCTGTCTAACCTGCTGCAGATTTAAGGCAATTTTAGCTACATTACTGTTATTGCTGATACCTCTGGGCAATAGACATATTTCTAAGTGCAGGCATGGGTAGAAAAGCTTAATGAAATCCTTCAGATAAATGCTTCAGTGTCCTGGAAAAGGAATAGCAGCAGTCAGCTTGTCTGGTACTTTCTCCTTTCTCAAATTTTTTCAGCTTATGTTCATGTTTATATAAATTAGGGATAGAAAAGAGCTCTTGGGTCACCCAGTTTGTCACTTTAGCAATTTCTTCCCTTTAGTACAATGACTTCTGGGAAGTAGCAGGTGAGTATCAGCCTTTCCTACTGTAAACAGGCCATTTACTGAAGAGAAATAATGGTTTATTTTTCTAACTGACAGCTTAGTTTAGAGTTGCTTATCCTGAAAGAGATTGGAGTAAGAGACTTCTATGAAGCTTTGTAGGTAATAGTGATTGTAATGAAAACTGATCATAAGAACATGGGATAATTCAGGCTGGAAGGGTCATACCTTTTTCTTAAATATATGTCGAATCAACCCAGTCCAGGTACAAAACCACATTCTCTTTCTCACGCAGAGAGAGGCTGTCTTGGTATCCAGTACCACAGAAAGATAAATAAAGAGAAAGGGGAGTTTTTCAAAGAGCAAACATAGAACCCTTAATAACTGGAAATGGACTGGGACCAAAGCACCCCATCCAAGTGCTTCTGTGAGTGCAGGGAAAGCAATGCCTGCGTGAAAACAGGGACGCTGGAGTCAATCCCTATTGCTAACATCTGCAGCTGTGCAGGCTTACATGATGGTATGAGGATAATCACATTCATGCTGTGGGGTGTAATGTGAGCAGGGGTTGGTAAATAAATGTTTTTTGCCTCTGTATCCTGGCACTGCATAGCTACAGGAGACTGAGTGCATTGCCAGGAATGACGTATCACAATTATAGATTTTCTATGCTATAGTAATGCCCACAGTTTGCAGAGCTGTCTTCAAACCTCTTAGCAGACTCAGGTAACGTACTCACAAGGAGAAGTTTGCTTGAAGGAGGAACCTGAACTGCAGAGTGGCCATAGCGCGGCTTGGTAGACCCCCAGGATTTTGCTGCCCTTCACTTAGCAAGGGTTCTATTTTCATCTCCAAGCCCATAGCAGGTCTTGCAAAGTGATTCTGAGGGAAAACCTAGAAGACACACTTGCTCTGAACAGAGAATATTGAGCCTGAGGCAGCACTTTCACTGGAGCAAGGCTTTCTTGCTAGCAGCATTGATACTAAGAGGGAGGAAAAGTGGCTGCAATCCTAGCCATTGTAATATCTTCTTCAGGAAACATATGGTTTTCCCCTGTTTCTACTTTCTGCTGATTGCTATGGATGAGCAATACCTACACATCCTTGTGCTATACACAGCAGCCAAGCACAGGGTAAGATCTTTCACGCAATGTACACAAACTCACCCTGGTCCTTAATAAAGATGGAGCTAGTTTGCAAATCCAGATTCCCCAAATTCACGAGGGAAGTGCAGGACAGTTGGTTTTGGCTCCTTTCTAACACAGTTTGCTGAGCTTACTAAACTTAGGCGCTGAGCTCTGACTTGCAATGTGGCTGCTGTATTTAGCTGAGCTGCAGCAACTGTCTGTCTCCACGGAAAATCCAAAGTTATGTATGTGCTGCATCTTAGCAAAAGAAGATTAAGTAAAGTTGATTTGCCTTCTAGTTGGGATGGGCTAAGGACACGGGCAGATGCCAGGAGGAAGGCGATGTGCAGAAACCTGTCTGTGAGTCTCTATTGTTCTGGGTACAAATGGAGTGATAATGTCTGCGACAGGCTGCCTGGAACCACTCCAGGTGCCTTGTATGGGCTTGATTTTCCAAGGGAGGAGGAATCCCTGTCACATCTGCATTGAGGCAGTCTTGCCAAATGCACAGTAGCTGATGATTGCAGGACAGGAAAGCTTAAGTGCAATAAAGTGCACTCATAAACTTTTAATTGGAGGCTGTTGGCAAAGTGTGAATTGCAGTATGGACAGCAGATCGAGATGTGCTGATGCTGTAAAGCGGCAGGAAACTTCCTCAGTCTTTCAATCCCCCCAGGTTTGAGCGAGGACAAGAAGACAGTTTCATTATGGAGATTGCCGACATCGCACCCCTCAGGAAGATGAGGATCCGGACGGATGGGAAAGGGACTCGCCCACACTGGTACCTGGAAAGGGTAATGCACTTCACATCGCACGTCGCTTTGCAACTTGCTTGTGTAGAAGCCTTTCAGCCCTTGAGAAAGAGGAGAAAGGCAGCGAGTGACTCACTTTTATTCATTCCCAGCATTTGGTTTCTTACGGGTTTTTTCCTGCGCGAATTGAGTTAAAAAAGGAGAGAGTAAGGGCAAAAACAGTGCTGTGAAGCTTTGCCACAGTCTCTGCTGTTAGATCTCACTCTACCTCCCTGCAAAAGAGCCTTGGTTTGCCACTGGAGCACCTGCAATATTGTATGGTCCCTGGGATGTTCCCTTAGCTCCTGCAGGCCCCTGCCATGCTCTGCCCTTGTCGGAGAGTGGATGTCCCTCTGACAGGCAGGGACAGCTAGCATGGGATGGATGGGACATTTCCAAGAAATCCATCCTTTGAGGTGAATCATCCAACCTCTCCCCTTCCCTTCTCCCTCTAGCACACAGGCAGATTTCTTTCTTCTCTTGTTCATACAAGTAAGTTGTCATTTTCTGCCTTCCTTTTGAGAAGAGCATTCAAAATAACTCCCACCACTTCTGTTGACTTATTTTTCTCTAGTGTCCTGTCTTGCACAAAAGCGCAGCGCTTGCTTTTATCTTCTTTGCCAAACCACCATCTCCTCGTAAAGATCACTTGTATTTGAGGATGTCTTGACTTTTTATGAGAATAGGTTAAGACTCAATAGCTTAACCCGTGTTCAGAAAGACTAGTGCATGTTTTGTTTTTTTTTTATTGGGTTCTTTGTCCTTTTTTGACTAGTCTGAAGCTGTTCTTTTTTTTCTGATAAATAATGTGTTTCTAAAAGGTAGCCACAAGTTTCCAGCGAAGTGATGAACTGCTTTTCACCTCCATTAGCATGGGCTAAAAAGCATTTCTGTCATGTAGTACGTTTTTCACATGAACATTTCCACTTCAAAGTTTTTTATCAGGAAAAAATTGAGAGAGGAAAGCTGACTTTTGTACAGCTTTCCAAAGCATTAGACCTCCAGCGTATATTTTCTGAATAGTTGCCACAGACACAGTTTTTCTCTCTGTGCCTCACAAATAACTCAATCTGTTCTCTAATTTGATCCAGTCATCATGGTCAAATTCCCTTCATCAGTCCCCAGAACTTTCCCATGAGTTTTATAAATCATAATTCTAGAAAATGAAATCAAATAAACCTTATTCATCCAGAGACATTCCAGATCTTGCAGTCATGAATTAGCAGTACCTCAAAAGCAAGGGATGGCAGCATCTTTAGTGGCAGGCCAGCTCTGTCCAGTCTTCCAACACCTGAGCCTGATGCATTGTCCCACCCAAAGCAAGGCTTTCTCCAGGAAGTGGGCAAGAAAGAATTCTCATCTGGTCTTGTCAGATGGGCTTATAACTCTCTTATAGCTCTATAGAAGCAATGAGCAGGCCAAGCACCAGGATTTTAGGAGGTTTTGAAAATTATACCAATGGTTTCTATTTTTCTTCAGGAAACAGAACATGGAGCATCTTCTAACCCCAGTGATACGTAGACAACTTTGTTCGTTAGTTTTGTTTCCCACCTTCCCTGCAAAGGTTAATGTAGCATTTATATTCCAAGGCAGAGAGAGAACACAGAGATGCTCTGGAAGAAAGGAGGAAGGATTTGTGTTCTCCAATTTGTATTCCATCCTTGAAAACTTATGTAGCCTGATGTGACATGAAAACTGATCTGAGCCCATTTCCATTTCTGTCAAAAGTGCATATTAAAACTGCATAATGAAATACTTGTGGGGGTAGTGCTAAACTCTCAGACAGATGGTTCACAGTTAGTGCTAACTAGCACAGTGAAATGAGAAGCTAGATTAAGCCATCAACCCCATAATTAACCATTTGTTGCTCCATTTATCTACAGGATATTCTCAGTTTTCTTATTCTATTAAAATAACAATAAATGATCTATTTAATTGTCTTTGGTCTTTTTGTAAACTGTTGCTGGTCATAATTTATACTGCTTTTAGTTTACCAGAAATAGAAATGCATAAATACAAATTAAAATGCATGAATAAATGATGTTGTACACAGCCAAAAGATTCAATTTACAAGCAGGGAAGTCGTCATAACTTTTTTTTCTGTCTAGATAAAATACACTGAAATTTCATTCAGAATCTCCTCAAAGTAATGAACCTTGTGCCAAATATTCAAACTGCACCAATAGTGGCAATAAATTTTAAATGCTGATACCTAATCTCTAGAGGGAACAAAATTTGATTAGTGATGTGTTGGGCCAGAAAGAATTTTATTGATTATTGCTATGCACAGACATGACGAAAACTCTCCAAAGCCAAGCAACACATTCTGATCTCACCACTGATGGGAGAGACAGAGTTTGAATATTTTCCTCTGACCTAATGATGAATCACATGTTCTCCGGCACCAAGCTACAGTGACACTGGTCTTTGTTCTGAAAAATCAGGGAATAGAATCAAAGTTATAGAACCACAGACTGGTTTGGGTTGGAAGGGACCTTAAAGCTCATCCAGTTCCAACCCCTGCCATGCGCAGGGACACCTTCCACTAGAGCAGCTTGCTCCAAGTCCCATCCAACCTGGCCTTGAACACTGCCAGGGATGGGGTAGCCACAGATTCTCTGGGCACCCTGTGCTAGCGTCTCACCACCCTCTTAGTAAAAAAACATAGTGACTTCTAATAATGAAACTTATCTAAATGAATGCTATGGAAACCTTTTCCTGGGATAGCTGGTCCTTCAGTTCACATGATGATTCCACCTGCTGCCCAGTGTCTTAGATACACAGTGAAAAGCCAGCAGTAAGAAGGGATGAAAGCTGTCTGAGTGAAATAACAGGAATTGTGAGACTGTTCAGTTCTGCAGGGTTGCTTCTCTTGGAATTTTAATGTTACTTTGTGCTGTCAAATCCAGGCAGATAAGAAGCTGCCTTAATGAAACACTAATTGCATTGCATTCAAACATCACAAATAATCCTGAATGTTGGACTTGGTCTTTATTCAGTTCTTTTTCCTTTATAATAAAGGAGATCAAGAGAATTTGAGACAATTCATTATATAGCTGAAGCTTACTGTTATTTGCAACAGAGCAAAGTCTTTTTGTTTTACAGTCAGAAGATCTTTTTAAGCAAAGACTAATGACATGCAAGAGAACCATAGAAACCTGTGGGTGAGTCTTTAAAGACAAATTCCAGGACCTATGTATTTTTGGGTTAATGGAGTTGTGTGCCCCTGAGGTGGCAGAAAGCTGGGTAGAGGTAAATCAGATCAAATCAGATCAGATACGTCAAACCTTTCAGGTACAGCGTACAGCACACAATTAATTTCAAGTTGCTGTTTTAAAGTTCCTGTCAGCTATGACATTTGATCAGCTACAAAAGCGAATTAACAACATTTTATTCATACACACATTTCCTGCTTTCTTTTCATTGTTTATAGGTGTTCTACAGCATAGTTAAAATGCATAATTAGAGCATAAAAGCATGCAGGATGTCCACAGCAAGTTCCAGGTATCCTAAAAAATAGTTTAGATGCAATGAAAAGTAGATGTTTCATTTCCAAACAGTAGCTAATTTTCCTGAGGGGAACAGACAGAAAATAAAAAGTTTCAGTTCCTCTCCCTGAGATGACTTACTTGACCGTCGCGATCTAAATGAAAATCCTCCATCATCCTCTATGCGTGCAAGACTCACAAACATCTCCTTGTAGGATGACATTAATTTTGTGCAAGTTTAGTAATTGAAAATGTTACATTTATCTTTAATCACAGAGCCATAGAATCACAGACTGGTTTGAATTGGAAGGGAGCTTAAAGCTCATCCATCTCCAACCCCTGCCACGGGCAGGGACACCTTCTACTAGAGCAGCTTGCTCCAAGCCCCTGTGTCCAACCTGGCCTTGAACACTGCCAGGGATGGGGCAGCCACAGCTTCTCTGGGCACCCTGTGCCAGCGCCTCAGCACCCTCACAGGGAAGAGCTTCTGCCTAAGAGCTCATCTCAGTCTCCCCTCTGGCAGGTTAAAGCCATTCCCCTTGGCCTGTCCCTACAGGCCCTTGTCCAAAGCCCCTCTCCAGCTTTCCTGCAGCCCCTTTAGGCACTGGAGCTGCTCTCAGGTCTCCCCTTCAGGAGTCTTCTCTTGTCCAGGCTTCCCCAGCCCAGCTCTCTCAGCCTGGCTGCAGAGTAGAGCTGCTCCAGCCCTCGCAGCATCTCTGTGGCCTCCTCTGGACTCTTTAAAAAGTCCCCTTCTCCTACCAGTTTCCAGAACTCTACCAGAGTTATTTCACCTCTTGCACCACTTTATTTAGGCCTCTGTATTCAGCAGAAAGATTTGTGAGGGGGAGAGATGCCTTGAATGGCTGTTTATCTGCCCCCACCTTGAGTGGGATATACTGTGTTGCTTCATGGGTGATACCCATCTCCAAGCACAGACCTTAGGGAGGGCTTGGTCTGGATGCACAGTGTTTAAGCAGTTCATTCTAGGTAAGGTAGGCATCATACCCACGCTGTGACTGAGCAATCAGGCTGCACGGGCTTCCTGCTACCTTCACATCCCTTGCTGTGATCTCCCTTGAGCAAATGATGCTCGTAAAAAGGAATCTCTTTCTCCTGTCTGCTCCGCCCTGGAGCAGCATCCCAGAATGAGATTGCAGAGGCTGCTCGCTCTGCCTGCGCTAACTGCTTACACGAAGCTGCATACAGATGAAATCACTCATCCTACTGAGGGGCTGGGAATGGATAGAGAAGGCATTTTTCTCCAGCAGTTTTAGTAGCCAGACAGTTTTTCCCAGACAGCATCTGGAGCACTGGGCATGGGCTGGTTATTTGTGCACTCCAGCTGTCAACTCTAATCTGCTTCTACCCCCTGCTGCTTCCCTGACATTTCCCTGTAAGCTTTGCTCAGGACATTCTGCTGCTAATGGCGCCACTGTCAATCCCCAGCAGGGCAGAGATAGCGCTGGCTGAACCTTCCCCAACACAGAGTTTATGCACCAGAAGTAGAAAAAGGCATTTTTGGTCAAACTGACCTTATTCTTTATTGAAATTTGCAAATTTTAGCTGAAGAAAAGTTCCTAGGTTGGACTACTTAGAGGATGTAGACATCATTCACATATCCAAGGGGCAATGGGTTCAAACTTAAACAGGGGAAGTTTCAGTTAGATATAAGGAAGAACTTCTTCCCTGTGAGGGTGGTGAGATGATGGCACAGGGTGCCCAGAGAAGCTGTGGCTGCCCCATCCCTGGCAGTGTTCAAGGCCAGGTTGGATGGGTCCTAGAGCAACCTGGTCTAGTGGAAGGTGTCCCTGTCCATGGCAGGGGGATGGAACTATATGATCTTAAGGCCCTTTCCAACCCTAACTATTCAATGATCCTTGATACAGGAGGCTTCCTTCTGGTCTGTGCCCCAGCAGACAAGCCACCAGCTGGGGTGGTGGAGACCTGATTTCTGCTTGGCTGAAAGCAAAGGTTCCGTTCAGCATCTCTTGACGCATAGAGCAGTTTTTGACCACAGAGGCATAGTATCTCTGGCTGTGAATAAGCAGCTTTTTAGAAAAGTGGAACAGCTTGAACAGCCCAAAATATACTGTACCTCTGGGATAGCAGATCTCCGTTTAGCACCAAGCAGAGAGAAAACCCCAGATGAGTGTTCTACCCATGAACTGTACAATGCACAAAGAGCACAGCTACAGCTCCAGCTTCTGTGTAGCTCCTGCCTTCTTTAAAATATCTTTTTTTATGATCTGGAGAAATGTTCTTCTTTTGAACTGCTAAAGGTTCCTGCAAAGCTTAGTTGGGGTCAGCGGAAGGCCATGGACTGGGACACATGCAGTTTGAGGACAGAATTTGAGCACTTTTTATCTCAAGATAAGTTTTATGAGTTTTTTTGGCTGATATACAAGAGTGCAGCAGGAGGTCACTAAGATAGTCAAGGGGCTGAAGCATATGGCATACTAGGAAAGGCTGAGGTAAATGGAGTTTTTGAGCCTAGAGAAGAAAGACTGAGGAGGAATCTAATGGCAATCTTCTGCTACTTAAAGGGAGGTTACAGAAAGCAACAATCCAGTCTCTTCTCAGAGGTGAACAGTGAAAAGGCATGAAGCAATGGACGCAAGTTGCAACAAGGAAAATCCTGACTGGATCTAAGGAAGAAAGTCTTCCCAATGAAAGTGGTGCAGCCCTGAGATAGGGACCCAGAGGGAATCTCAACCCTTGAAAATTTTCAAAACCCATCTGGACACAGCCTTGCAGTTAGCCATGCTTGGAGCAAGAGACGGGACAAGATACCTCCAGGTATCCCTTTGACATCTTCCAAAGGCAGAGTTTGGACAAGGACCTGTAGGGACAGAACAAGGGGAATGGCTTTAACCTGCCAGAGGGGAGACTGAGATGAGCTCTTAGGCAGAAGCTCTTCCCTGTGAGGGTGCTGAGGCGCTGGCACAGGGTGCCCAGAGAAGCTGTGGCTGCCCCATCCCTGGCAGTGTTCAAGGCCAGGTTGGACACAGGGGCTTGGAGCAACCTGCCCTAGTGGAAGGTGTCCTTGCCCATGGCAGGGGTTGGAACTGGATGAGCTTTAAGCTACCTTCCAACCCAAACAGTTCTGTGATTCTATGGCACGATTCCATGATTCATTTCTCCCTAATATCATGTCACACTTCTCTGACATGTTTGGGCTCATATTTCCATGGCTTTTGCAGAGATACACCTTGCAAGATGCTGTTTGCTGCTGCACTGCTGCACCCAGGTGTGGTCTCTGTTTCTGTTAGATGGTAACACAGATCATAATTTTCAGCCCTGTCTCCTCCCTTACCTCCAACTCCCTCAGTTTAACAAGAATTTACTACCAGTAAGGTAAGTGTAATGTCTTTCTCCCAGTGGGCTGATGCTCTACTGAACAGAACCCATAAAGGTGAGATGTTTATTTAGCATTTGTTGGAGTACCTCACTGACTTGTTCTAAGTATATTCCTATTCTGTTCTTATCACCACAGCATCTGAGCTCCTTCCCATGACACATTAGACAGTGTGACTAATATCTGTTGCATACTGTTTGTTCTGTCACCTTTCCCCAAGGAGAGGAGTGTGTGAAGCATTAACTTTTGATGCCCTAATTTTATCCTGTGCATTGTTTTAATTTGTCTGGGGTTGGTTTGCATATCTCTACAACAATTGTCCTGTGTTTGCACAGAGAAGGCAGGTGAAAGCAAGATACTGTGTGCCTAAAGAGAGAAAATGTGGTTTTTAATAACTCTCTGTTACTTGTTTGGAGTAAATTCCATACTGATATGCCAGAGAAGAAAATTTCTTCATATGCTTTACCTCATGCATTAAAAGGTCCAATATTATGAAAAGCATTTCTCAGGACAACTCACGACAGTAAATATTGCCCATAGGAAAGAGCTCTTTTCTTCCTAGAAAAGCTCAGTACAGGTTCTGAAGCTATAACCAAACTCTACCTATGACAAACCACACTGTATACTTTATAAATTTGATCTTTGTCATTATTCAAATGGTAGCTACAGTTTAGCTGTAGGTTTTTTACCTCATTTTGCCTCTTTGCAGATCATCTTGAAGAACCTGACTAACCAAGAAGTGGCCATCTTTACCTATGGTGAATGGCTGTCAAAGCTGAAAAATGCCAAGGGAAGTCTTGTGTGTGAGATGCCTGCTGTCATAAATGACGAGCAGATGATGGAGGACACAACATACACTCTTCAGGTTAAAACCAGTGACATTGGAGGTATGTTTATGGAGCATATTTTATGACTTCTCTAGTAAGAAGTTTAATTTTTAGCAATGGAAAAAAAATGCCCTGCTTGCAAATTGGAATTATGTTTAAAAGAAGCATAATTTAGCGTAGTATGCTGGAACACTGCCATTTTGGCTGGCTGTTCATCGTGACAGTGTTACTTTGTGGGATTCAGCCTCATTTAAGCTCTGGGCATAAAATATTTAGACGCAAGGCCTAGATTGGGCTTCTCAGCGCTTCCTCTGAAGATGTCTTAAAGCAGCTATTGCCAGACCATGTTGCAATAGTCAGGAGCCCCCTTTTTCTCTTTGGTCAGGTCATCCATATAGGATGGAAAGAAAAGGCTGTGGTCAAAACTGGTGGGCCCCAGGTTTTCAGTCAATACTGTCTGCATTGCCCAAAGAAGAGAGCAATAATTCACCCTGCTTTTGAAAGTGTTTCGAGACCATTTATGTCAGGCTGAGAAATACCATCCCTACATGCACACCAGATAGAAGAGGTGGAACAGAGTGTAAAGAAAGCTTCAGAGCTCCAAGAGCCAAGAAATGGGATTTCTATGTCATCTCTTGGGATCACTGCCTCTTTTCATGAGAACTTCTGTCAGGGTGGCTGAATGAAAGCTGCAGCCACGTGCAAGCTCCCTTGTGCCAAAATGGGGCAAACTAGACACTATCTTGTGGACACCTTATTTGAAAGGCTGCCCTCAAAATGGATTCTGCCACACCAGTGCACATAATCACCTCTTGATCTCCACCTCTTTCTTTTTATTTTTATATCTATATATAGGGTCGGTTTTTCTTCTTTTTTCTGGATTTACCAGTAATTTATGCAGCTTGTGAGGTTTGATCTGAGAATGTAAAAATCCCCTGGCAGAGTCTCTTCATGCCACCTCACCATTTTTTATCTATCTGCTCTGCCTGCTGCTTGTCTGGAAAACCTGTAGTGAAATACATAAAAAACCACAAAGGAGAGAGAGGAAGATTTGTTTATATATCTGGCAATCCATCTAATGTAATGTTAGATCTTTCTGTGACCTTTTTGTGAAATCCACCCCTAACTCACAAAGGCGATGGAAGTAGAAATGAGAGAATAGAAGATAACAGGAACAGCAGACAGATCTGTCCTTCCCATTGAATGAGGGTTGATGGGTATTAATGACGAAACACTTTATTTCATTACAAGCAGTAACAACCAGTAGGAAAAAGCAGTTTTGAGAGAGTCTGTTTATGATTAGATCACGCAGAACACTGACGTAATGCTGAACCTTATACAGCTTATTGAAAGAGGACACAAGTCATGAACCATCTCTCCTCTTTGATCATGATTTAGTCCATGCTCCTGGTTAGACCAGTTCAAGAAGAAAAGCATTTTATCCTTGGCTGTTAGTCTGAACATGTCTCCTGACACACTGACGTTGTCTCAGGACAGCAATGCTCCACAATGAATAGAATCAGATGCGTTTATTTCTAGGTTTAAAGTGTGTCTCTGCAATAGCTTTCAACTTTTCAGTGCACCAGAGGCACTGAGACAAAAAGAAAGTGGAAAAAAAAGAAGAACAAAATTAACCTCAAATATTTGTCACCCTCCAAAAAATCCTACTTTTGTTCTTAGTATCTTCTAGTCTAGGCTGTGTGGTGAATTCATCCAGGAGCGAAATCTTTATGAGTGGTCTGGATCACCCTTTGGAGGGTCTCTGTCAGTGTCTCTTCATCAGATTCAGACAGAGCCAGCACAGTTAACTTAGGTTAGATGGCTAAAGTCTGGGAAAATGAATCCCACAAAAAATGTCCTGCAGCAAACTAGAAAACATCAGCCATTTCCTCACCATCATGCACACATATTCAACAACAGTCTCATTTTACTTTTTCCTCAAAGAAATCTTGGTGTCACAGTTTGGCTTTCCAGAAGCCTTTGAGCTTGGGTGATCATGTAATATAACTGTTTCACCAAGGGAAAGCTCCTCTCCTGCAGTGGTCAAACCTCCTCTTTTCCAAAGGTCAAATCCAGAGGCCCCCAGAAGTAGCTCAGATAGCAGCTCTGAGTACACATAGGTATGGGGAGAAGAGGTTGTTACAGCAGACACAACTGTGGTTAAAACCAAGATCTTGATCTATTTTTGATCTTACAAGAGATGTAAAGCATAATCTTATTTTCTTCAAGGTATGACCCACAGACACAGCTGCAATAGAGCCAGACCTCCTGCCATCTCTTTCCATGGCACAAAAATGTCCTTGCGGGTTAATTTTGATTTACACAAACTTTCTGTATTCTATATGCAGGCATGTGCACTGTAATGCAACTACATGGAGAAAGAATAGATAGCACTTTCTAATTTTCCAAGCACTAATGAAACAGAAGGGTTTTATCTTTGCTGTTATAAGGTTAATTAGTATGTTGACAGCTTGGCTACAGCCTTCAAATTACATAAATTTGGACAGTTGGTGTCAGTTCTTAGTGCCTTATCCAAGCCTCAGCTAAGTCAAAAGAAGGATGTTCTTTGGTCTCAGAAGGCTGACTCAATCCCAGAGTTTGTTTAAAAATTATGAACCCCCTCAGTAAGAATAATAAAATCATAGATCTCTTGTTGAAAGGGACCTCTGGAGGTTGTTATTTCGCCCATTTTCCTGCTCAAAGGACCATTGCCAGGGCTAGGTCAAGTCAGCTCTGCCCAGAATTATGGGCATCTCTAGGGATGGTGATGCCACCGCCTCCCCAGGCAGCTGATCCAAACCTGAACCATTCTCATGATAAACATTTTATTCCTGGTGCACAATCTCAGCTTCCCCAGCAACTTGTGGCTGTGGCTTCCTGGGGTATGGTTTGACATCTCCACAGTACATGACCCTGTCACCATTATCACTATCCTTCCATGTGGTCAAAGGGCCCTTTTCACCTTCCCCAGCTCATCTCTCTTGGCTTATCCTCATGGTCATGTGCCCCAGCTCCTGTCCATCTTGACAGCCATCTGCTGAGCTCTCCCCAGTGTCTTGACATGACACAGAAATTTAAATTGGTGGCATGGCCTAAGTATGGGCTTCTCAGTACTGAGCAAAGGAGGTTTCATTCCCTTCAGCTCTTCCTGATGCAGCCCAATATATAGTTTGCACTAACCACTGAGAACTTGCTGTTAGCTCAGATTCAACCTCCGTATGAGTATTCCTGATATAACCTTTGGGTCATCTTCAACTCCCCAGCACATACACGTGCAGCATTTATTCCACCCCAGATGCAGAACTTTATATTTCACCTTGACAAACTTCTGGAGATTTCTGCTTGCCCAGTCCTCAAGTTTCTCAAGGTCCATCTAAGTTGGAATTCTGCCATTCAGCATGTCAGTCACTCCCCCAGACTAGAAATCTGCTGAGGATGCACTCTGTCATTGCTTAGGGTGTCGATGACAAAGTTCAGTGCTGCAGACCCCAGTATTGACCCATGAGCTATTGCACTCGTTGTTTAAGGCTTGTGCAACCATAGTACCTTCATCTCTTCATTCACCAAGTTTGTTGCAGTTCCTAAATGCGCCTGACAGGTTCTTGGAATTTTCAACAGCAGCAGAAAAAAATCAGACATCCAGATAGGTGAAATGTATGTTGATTCAGAAATATCTGTTCTTTTCATTCCTGTCTCCTGCTAATTGCTTGTGAAGTAAAAGTCACAGCATGAGGCCTTCATAAGCTTCTTCCTGCAGGGATGGTCTTGCTAAGAAACAGTTGGTTCTGTGCTTTTTGAGACCTTGCATTAATTGTGAGGCTGCTCCTTGTAAGGAAATGGACTTCGGCTTGCTTTGTTCCTCACCTCAGCAAGCTTTAGGGTCATAAAAGGTACTAGCAAATGGACTGCCTGAATCCCTGATGCTTTCTCTTCCTTCTTAAGTCCCTCCCAGGGAACTGCTGAAAATTAGCACCAATTTAACATAAACAGTTTTTTCACATGGGCACCACATGTTGCTTTGCCTTTTCTCTGTATGACTCTTTTTCTTCCCTATTTTATTTTCTTTTTAGTATTTTTTCTTTCAGTCTTGCTATAAGAAGAGTTGTGACTTCTTCCCAGTTTCTGTATTCAGTTATTCTGAAGAAGTAGTAGCTTTCTCAAGAAGTTTTAAGTGCCCTCAACTTTGTCTTTGCATTGTGTTGTGAATGGAGCCGTGGGAAACATGGCCCTTGTGGGCCAAAGTGGATTTACAATACTCTTGAATAAGGAATGGCTAGGCAGATGGTTAGTTTTCAAAGCTGGGGTGCCTAACCAGCAGCAGCAGAAGCTGACTTTATAAGAGATATTTGAGCTTCATGGTCTTATGTTTATTTGCCCAAAATTTAAGGGCTCTGGTTCTGAGACAGCAATGAATGTCTTCCCACGTGGAATAAAATTTCTTTCTATTAATCTGCTTTTTTTTAATTATGGCATCAAAATATGACATCAAAAAAAAAAACAACCCCAATAATTTTGGTCGAATTATTGATAGTGCCAGGTAAAGTGTTGTAGCACTTTAAGAAAAATATTTGTAAAGTTACTGCAGGTGAGGGATTGGCCCTAAACTTCCCAGAAGTTTCCCAGTCAGAAAATGCATGGCAGGGAGGTGAAACTAAATGATCTGTAAGGTCCTTTCTGACCTAAACCATTCTATGATTCTATGGAAATTGACAGCATAGCTGTTCTTTGTGGCAAAATATGAACAGTAATGGGCATACGACAGTCAATTTCAGGTAATAAAGATCATCTTAGAAATTGCTCTTTTTCTAATACATACGTAAGAAAAAGTAGAAGTTGGTGGAGGAAACTAGTGAATGAGAAACAGATTTTTTTCCATTAAATGCAGCATGAGCAGTATTTTGAGAAACCAGAATATAGAGGGAAGACCTATGGAGATAGAAAACTGGTCCACAAAATGCTATAGTGGTTTAGCTGATGACCTGCACTTTGTTTTCAAAGCCCTGTGGTGTGCAACACGGGAAGAGCAATATGACACTAGACCCAAGGTGAAGCGTCCTGGGTGCCACAGAACAGCTTGAAGGAGGCTGTGAGACCACAGTGTAGAAAAGGGATTGTGACCCAGTTGGAAGTACAACATGTACTAACACTTTGGAGATAGAAACATTAAAATATGTTCTTTAATGCTTCCATAGATAGCTGGTTTGGTCACTTTGCTTCCCAAGCCATCTTGGAAAAATAGGAATGACAACACTGACATCCCCTGCAGGGCAATGAGATACACAGTGCTCCATCAGGAGCAGATACTCCTCCTTCCTATTACTATTGCTAACCATTGTGGTCACCATACCCTAAATTCAAGGCGAAAGCATTTCCAGCTGTATTTGAGGGGTGGGCTGGAAGGGCTGTCTTGTTAGCTACCATCGGGTGTATTCCTTGCAGGATCCTGCACAAATTCAGTGAAATTCATTGACTGTGCCCAGACAAACCTGATCAGCACTGCTTTTGCTGCCTCCATTTCCATCATCTGGGGGCTGGGTGTCAGGTCTATATGGCAGGCTAGCTGCTGACCATGTGCCTTGCTCTCTTCTTCCAGGAGCCGGTACCGATGCCAACGTGTCCTTGATCCTGTTTGGGGAGAACGGGGACAGTGGGACCCTGCCTCTGAAGGAGTCCAACAAGTCTAACAAGTTTGAAAGGAACCAGATGGACGAATTCAGCTTCTCGGACATGCTGAGCCTGGGAGATCTCTGCAAAGTGCGGATCTGGCATGACAACAAAGGTCAGGGCAGTGACTTGGGGGCAGGAGAGGTCAGGACATTGTTTTAAATCAAAGTACCTCCTCTGTGGACATGGGGCAGGCTGAGGGCACTCTGATGCAGGCTAGGTAATCTCAAAGATCTTACCTGGATCCTGTGTCTTAGCTTGCCTGCCTAGACACACCCTGTTATAGAGGAGACCTTCTCCCTTCATGCTGATGTGGTCTGATGTGTTCTAATGTGGTCTGATGTGTCTGCTCTAATGGATCCACATCTTCAGTCTGAGCCACTGCAGCAGTACAGATGACAGCTTGTCCAAAGCAAAGCCATTTGCTGGCTCTTTTAGTGCAATACCTTTTTTCACAGGCTGGTATGGCACTTCTTTAGCAATTTAGTACTATTAGCATGACACCAACACGTGGGGCATTGTAGCCTGGTATAACATAGTGAGTTTTGGAAGCTAGAAATAAAGATCTGTTTATCAAAATCACTATATCAGCCAGTGAGCTTGTATTGCCCTGCCGAGAGAGATTCTGACATTTCCTTGCTGCTGGACACCCTGATGGGTTTCACAAACAGCAGTGCTTGATACTATTGTCATAGCTGTTGGTGTCGTTATTCAGGCACCAAGCAGCATCTTGCAACAAATGCATCATTCACTTGCTGTGATGACATCTCATTCCATCTCCATCTAAACGAGATTAACAGTGACTTGCTTGCTAGTGGCAGGCCCTTGCTGCAGCCCAGAAGTGAAGTTTTATAGCTCTCATAGACCCACTTGGTTCAGTGTTAACAAGGCAATTTTGGCAGTAGTATTTATCAAAGTCCTGGGAGGAATGGCAGCAGGACTAGCCAGTTGTTGTCTGGTTGTACTGAGACAGCTGGCTTATGGCTGGGCAGGGGTTATATGTCAGCATGAATAGATTCTGGCCATCATCTTCTTGACCTCTGCAAGTCATGGCAGATGGCGGAAGGCTGTATCTCATGCAACATTAATGGAAGATACCACCTCTGGGTCAGACTTCCCCACTGGAAGTTTGCCCCCTTGTTTTTATTTAAAACAGTAAAAAGTAAAAAGAATGGAAATCCTATTGTAGCCTCTGTCTATTATGAAATATGGGAAACAAACCCATCCACCTAACATGATTGTTTATTTGCAGCATCTGCAAACTTTGATCCCATTTATCACTCTCACAATGCAGGACAATTTAGTTCCTTAGCCCGTAATATCATGTTATACAGCCAGCGCTGAATGCAGTCAGAGTGCTGCATTTACCTGATTTTAGTTATCAAATC
This sequence comes from Pezoporus wallicus, assembly GCF_028554395.1. Taxonomy (NCBI): domain Eukaryota; kingdom Metazoa; phylum Chordata; class Aves; order Psittaciformes; family Psittacidae; genus Pezoporus; species Pezoporus wallicus. The sequence continues at coordinate 2,922,943 of NW_026637482.1, forward strand.
ACTTCTTTGAATCTTCAGTTTAGATGCAGATAAAGAAAGGACTATAAAGGTACTAGAGTTTTAGCTCAGGAAACAGGCATCTCTGTAGTTGCAACGGTCATTTGGATGCCCTGGGAGCATGAAGAAATAAATATGGACTTGTACATTCATTTCCAAATGCATCACTATCTAAATGTATGCAAAAAGAACACTTCCCTCAGGTCACATCGTGGCTCCCCAGTGGTGGGTCATGCAAAAAAGATGAAATGCACCCACCACATCAGAGCTGATATTTAGGGTTCAGGCACTTGAACAGGCTGGGGTGCAGGGAGATGAGAACTCAGTCAGATGAGGATCTGTTGAGCCCAGCAGCTGTTTCCAATAGCAGCATCACTGTGTGCCCAAGAAAGAGGAGGAACTGCAAGAGTGCATAATCCTTCCCCAGTCCTCTGCAACTTACTATGCATAGCTCCAGGCATGTCATGAACTGGTTATCCTTTTTGTCCATTAAGAAACTTGCAGTGTATTTTCTCATTCAAGTGTTTGTCCAGACTCTCCAGGAGACATTTGGCACCTGTGGCAACCTGTGGCAATGAGTTCCATTGGTCTGCTCTCTGCTGAGTGACAAGCAAATCCTGTTAATCTGGACTGGTTTGCTCCCTTTTTCTTCTTGCACAAGTGATCACGGTTCAACTTCTCTGTGCCACTGATGATGAAGTTGAGGCAGGCTGGGAGGTTACCACATTGCAGCTGTGCTATGGTAATGGCTATCAGCATGCTCTTGGTTAGAGGCAAAGGGAAGAAGCACAGTTCAGCCTTAAGCTAAGCAGTAAATAAGCTCAATTAGTTTGAATTTGCTATGAGCTAAGATCATCTACCCAGATAGCCACCAGAAGTCTGCTAAAATAGTAAACCATGTGTCCAGAACCTGAAATATGAATATAAATACACATTGCAACTTCATACTCTTTCCATATCACTGCCCTATTGATGGGTTCCATTTATAAACAAAAGTTAATAGGGCTTTTAACAGACCTAGTTGACTGCAGGGTTAAGCCTTGGACAAACAACATGATCAGGTTTTGCTCAACGAAAATATACTTGTTTGCCCCCCCCCCAGAAAGAAGGAGAACTGTGTTTTAAATCCTAACATATGTTGCCTTCATTGTTCTTGCATTAGTCATGCAAAAGACATATCCTATCTAAAACTTCACACAATGCAGCATGACAGTTTGTTGAGTGGGTAGAGTATTTATTACTGCTGGGATCCCAGGCTATATAGCTCGCTTTTGCATGCATGCCTGCTCTCTTTACATATTTTATTTAAATTGGCTGTGCCACTGGTTAGAAATTCCTGGCTGTATTTTTTGGAAAGGAGTAGCCGGGTCAGAGGTCAAGGGTTGTGTATGCTTTTTGTCAGATACTTGAGGGACTTGAGGTATTAAATAAAAATGTGCTTGTATTTACCGTTACTCAGAGGCATCAGATGTTGATCATTCTTTCCTTAGTTTTTTTTTTTTAAACTGAACAGTTTTCTGTCAGTGATCTGTGGAAGACTCAGCCTCACACTGGCCTATCCTGCTGCTACAATCATAGACTCACAGACTGGTTTGTGTTGGAAGGGAGCTTAAAGCTCATCCAGTTCCAAACCCTGCCATGGGCAAGGACCCCTTCCACTAGGGCAGCTTGCTCCAAGCCCCTGTGTCCAACCTGGCCTTGAACACTGCCAGGGATGGGGCAGCCACAGCTTTTCTGGGCACCCTGTGCCAGCGCCTCAGCACCCTCACAGGGAAGAGCTTCTGCCTAAGAGCTCATCTCAGTCTCCCCTCTGGCAGGTTAAAGCCATTCCTCTTGTCCTGGCCCTACAGGCCCTTATAAAAGCCTCTCTATTTCTTGTAGGTCCCCTTGAAGTAGTGGAAGAATGCCTACATGCTTAATGCTTGGAACATGATTGAAGTTCTTTTCCTAAGAGTAATCAGCCTCAATGAAAGCATCATCCTGTTTTCATTCACATTAGATGCATTTAGCACTAGTTCAGGACTAGTTCAGAGAACTACTACTAGGATCACGAGGCTTCTTTTTCCATTCAGACATCACCTGGTCCCAGAAAAAGTCACCCAAACTGCTCTCATTTCAGAACAAAAGACATTTAAATGGTTTGTCAAATGTGGCTACTTTGACATGATGTCCAGCTCCACATTCCATCCTCATCACAAAGTTCTGCTGCAGTGGCTTTGCTCCCATTTCACATCCTACTTTTGTTTCTCTTCTCACTGAAATTTGACTGCAGTAATTACAATGCCAAAGGCTGTCAGAACATTTTTAAATAGCAAACACTGTGTTTGCCTCATCTGGAAAAGCATGTCAGTTTTATGGTCCCACTTTAATGCTTTTAAATGCCATTTTCCCCACAAAAACTGCTGAATGGCATCTTTCTATGAGACCTAAAGGAGGGATGAACTCCCCTCTGACTTCAGTAATTTCCTCTGTCTTCAGTAAAATTGATTAGGGAGGAATTCAGCACTCATTTAAAAGCAGGTAGTTTAGAGACTTCACAACTGCAACTTTCAGGAACTTGTTCCTGGCTTTTTAGCTGTTTGGAGCTCACCAGTGAAAGTCTGGTAACAACGAATTGCTGTAAATGAAAATTAGTTTCAAGTTTTGCTCCATGTCTTTTTAGCTTGCCCCTATTTGCTTTTAGATACTGATGTTCAACCTAATATATTTAGGCTCCCTGAGCAAATTAAATCGTTTCCAGACTCCCCATCTCCTGATCTCAGATAGGCATTATGTATTTTTTCATATCTCAGTTAATTTACTTCTACATTTATGCAAGATCAGTATCTGTAGGTCTGTAGAAATGCTGGCTTTCTAAATATAGGCCTCAATTTTTTCTCTGGTTTAAGGACTAAATCAGCATTCTGGAATAGTGGCTTAAAGTTTCTCTGTATCTCAGTAATGGAATTATTTACCTAGAAAACTTTTTTATTTTTTTTTCTTTTTATCCTTGCAGAGATATATCTCCAAGGACATATGGGAAATCTGGATTTAGCTCTCTCATCTGCCTCAGTAGATTTGAACCCAGATGATAAGCAGTCTTTCTAAAGTCATTAATTTCAGATTCTTGATTATCTCAGTTACCATCAGCCAAAGGGAGCCAGAGAGAGTCTAAGTATGGTTAAACCAGACTTCTTTGTGTATAAAAGCAAAGACAAGTAAACACCAAGGTTATCAGGCCAACATCTTTGCCTCAACAAGGCCCTTCTCTCAATTATGCCAACTGCTGTGACATTTTCCAATTGAGTTTTAAATAGCGTAACTGCCCAGTGACTCCTTTTGGGTGGCTCTTCAAATGGAGAAAGTATCTAATTCCAATTTCTTGATCTGGACCCAAGTCACAAACTTTAAAAGCATACTCCTTTTCTTTCTTTGAAGGAACTACCTGTTTAAAGAGCAGCATCTTGGATCAGATCTTAAATTGTCCAGCCATTGAACTTGTAGCACATGGTCTTTCCAGAGGTATATTTGTGTAATTCAGAGACAGGATTTAAAGTCTTTTGGTCACCTGTAGGTCATAAATTATTAAAAAAAAACCTAAAGATCTGCCTTTTTAGTCTTTTGTAAGGGCACACCCCAGCACTGACTTACAAAGCCCTTATATACCATGAACCTTCCTCCCTCAGAAGTGGTAGTTTTTTTTCCTTACATTCAACATTCCTATCACAGAGATGTGCTACAGGCATTACAGCAGAAGCAGGAGACACTGACAGTATATCACTGTCCAGATTTGACATAAAGTAAGGAACAAAAGAGAAAGTTGTAAGCAAATAAAACAACAGACTTGGAGAGAAGGTGAAGACTGCAGTGTTGACCTGCACTATTGACCTAATTTTTTCCCAATTTTCTATAACTGCAGAGCCCTTCACTACAGAGTGGAAGAACCACAAAGACCAAGTACAGCTGTAGAATCAACAATTCTATAAAAGCTTCTCTTTTCTACAAGCCTCTTTAGCATCTTCTGCGGAAAATTGCATCCTTCTTAAATGCTTCTGCATCAAGTATGTCTCAATAAAACACAAAAATATACTTCAATCACAAGAATATAATCTGAGAAACTGCTATGTCTTCACTCTGACCTGTTAAGTATTTTTGCACAGGGGTAGTTTATCTGTAAGATAGGTGGGTGGGGTGAGGTCTAAAACTAATTCATGAGTGGTTTTGAGTCAAATCCTGGACTGTGTATGTTACACAGACAACAGAGGAAGAGGGACAGGGGACCTATTTTCTAAAACTGTCCCAAGTGTTAAGCTTTTGCTTTGCCAAAGGTTGTGAGAGGTTTTGCATTGCCTGTCTGCTCTGACGAGAAATGCTGTGGCGTGAACCAACACGATCCTAAAGGAGAGATACACAAAATTAATCTATTTTTATTCTGCCACTGGCCTGCAGAATGACCTTGCGTAAATCACATCCCTGTACCTCATTTTCAATTATGTAAATTAGGGATAAAAAATATTCACCTTTTTAGAGTGTTTTGAGATGTACTGATGCACAGCTAGATGCTATGATTTTAAAACCTCACAATTAACGCTCCATTTCTAGCAACCCGATGCTGCTATCAAAGCTCCCACTGCTTTCTGAGTGATGTCTTGTGTAGTGGTTAGGCATGGATGGTCATCTAACCAGGCAGGAGATAAATAATGTCAGAGGAGACAAGGCTGATGAACTGTCTTTGTAGTGGTCATTATTTTATGTTTCAGAAGATGTGGAAATTAAAATATTGCAGTTAAGGGGCTGATCAGAGCTGGTTGATGGCTATGAAAGGCTGGGCAGCAACAGTTCTTCACTGCTCCCTGAGCAGCCAATGTCCCAAGAAATATTTTTCATTCACTCACTCCCATGGGAACATAAGCACCAGCAATGACAGCTATTACCCTTGATCAGGTACCCACTGCTTACAAAACCAAACCAAAGAAGATCTGCTACAGATAGATAAAAAGATAGAGGAGAAAACTGATGAATATAGAATCACAGAATCATAGAGTATTTAGGGTTGGAAAGGACCTTAAGATCATCCAGTTCCAACTCCTCTGCCATGGGCAGGGACACCTCACACTAAACCATGTCACCCAAGGCTCTGTCTAACCTGGCCCTGAACACTGCCAGGGATGGAGCATTCACAGCTTCCTTGGGCAACCCATTCCAGTGCCTCACCACCCTTACAGTAAAGAACTTCTTCTTTATATCCAATCTAAACTTCCCCTGTTTAAGTTTTAACCCGTTACCCCTTGTCCTGTCACTACAGTCCCTAATGAAGAGTCCCTCCCCAGCATCCCTATAGGCCCCCTTCAGATACTGGAAGGCTGCTCTGAGGTCTCCACGCAGCCTTCTCTTCTCCAGGCTGAACAGCCCCAACTTCCTCAGCCTGTCTTCATACAGCAGTGCTCCAGTCCCCTGATCATCCTCGTGGCCTCCTCTGGACTTGTTCCAACAGTTCCATGTCCTTTTTATGTTGAGGACACCACAGCTGCAAAGAGTGGACATGGTTTAGCTTCCATGGACATGTGTGTATCCAAGCATGGATGTGATTCTGACAGCACAGATTTGACCCCACCAGCTTTCGCTTTGCAAGGAATAGTTAATGTTCAGTAACACAAAGCAAAAGACCAGGAGCCTGATGAGCAGTGAACCCACCAGACTCAGTTCAATCTCACTTTTTTCTCCCATCCTTCCATGTTTCTGCATGTATCAGAAGAGCTTAATAATTTAGGTGTCAATATAGGCTGGGGAAGAAGTGCTGCCCTTTGCCCAAGAGGGGCAAAGGAAACTTGTAGTGCTGCAAGTTGAGGTTTTGGTTAAATGAAGCAGTAATGTCATTATGTGTTACATCTACTACTTCCGAAGTCAGACTTGACTGATCAAATCACTGCAGAAATACATGACAAGGAGCTTACAATCCAGCCTGTCTGTCTAATATCAGGAAAGCACAGGCTTTCATCATCACCTGGTAAAAAGTCAGGATGGTCCTTTCAGGTGTACACAGAGGGTCCTTGACCACCATCACCCAGATGTCAGCTTGGACCCTTTTGAGAAAGGAGAATAAATGGGACAAATAACAGCTCTTTTACATCAGAACACTTGGGGAAGATGATGCCCTTCATGACACTAAATTATACAGAGCCAAGCAAGCAAAATGATTCTGTTTTCCCCAAAGCTCTTCTCCTCCTCTAATTACATTTGAAAGGTTTTCCATGCTACTGAAAATGTCCTTTTCAGCTGTGGACCATTAAGGAGCCTACATGACACAGCCACAGGTTTTATTAGGGCCAGTTTGCTGTTGGGGATTTTGATGGCAGCAAAACAGACCTGGATCGAAGTACCTTTTGTTAGGAATATTGAACATTTGTTACTGTGAGAGGGGATCTTCTACAAAGGCACAGTGGTGGCAACATTGTTATAAAGACTGAGACCAGAATAATGAAGCAGAAACTGCTCAGATATGTGCTATTTCTACCCCTCTGCCCCAAAGCAGTAATGGAGACAAATGTAATGGTCCTAGTTTGTACTGGGGTCACTGCAGAAAAGCCCACCATGTTGTCCAAGGCCTTTGTACAGTTGATTTGTTCCTGAGTCCTTGTCCTGATGCTGTTGATTGAGGTGCCAGTGGGACACAAACAGATCTGCTCTGGTTCTTCTACAGACATTGAAATTCGAATGATGGAGTAGCTGTGGCTTTCATGGTAAGTCAGGAGGGAAGATTTAGATTAAATATAAGCCAGAAGCTCTTCCCTGTGAGGGTGCTGAGGCGCTGGCACAGGGTGCCCAGAGAAGCTGTGGCTGCCCCATCCCTGGCAGTGTTCAAGGCCAGGTTGGACACAGGGGCTTGGAGCAAGCTGCTCCAGTGGAAGGTGTCCCTGCCCATGGGAGGGGGTTCTAACTAGATAAGTTTTAATGTCCCTTACAACACAAAGCAGTCTGGGGTTCTGTGATCAGGATCCGCTATCCAGTGGTATCTAGCTAAAAGGCTGATGAGCCATTGCTGCAGAGGTCCTTTCAGGCTGTGTGAGCAGTGGACAGGACCTAGGTTAGCTCCTTCTAACCCTGATACATCTCTGCCACTTTTCTGGCTCCTCTTCCTGAATCCTTCACTGCTGTCGACTCCATAAACCAGCTAGTGCTGAGGGTTTGATGCCTCTGGGTTACATCTATATAGGATGTAGTTTCCTTTCCTGCTGTTTCATAGACACAGTAATGTCTCTGAGACCATTGCACTGCTAAAGCCACACAGGAAGAGAAGCTGTAAACAGGGTAATATCCTGAAACTAAAATTTCATACCTGAAAAGTGATTCTACAGACGTCGTTTCTTTTCCTTCCACTGATGTGCTTTCAGCACACAGATCCAGCTCAGCGGAAGGAAAGTCTCACATTTACACAGTGCATTACTGGACTTCGCATTTTTTCCAGATGGATGTGAAAAGAAATTAAATCTATCTTTTCCCAGTCTGAAACAAGAGTAAAACAATACCTTAGCTGGTAAGCCTCAATAGTTTCTTCAGCCTCTAACCAATCATTTCATTTCCATATCAGCTTTTAAATGGCGTTAAATCCTGTGTCAGTCAAACCCTTGATGTGACACCGCTCCTGGCATCAGGGGACACAGACAGGGTGGGAAAGTGTGCTGCCCTGGGCATAGCCAGTACAGCATTCACCTAATCACTTTTCTTGAGAAATTAAAAGTGATATGGAATACTTCTACAGCTTCCAGGTCTCCTAATTTAAATTGTTAACCATTAGGAAGGAAAACAAGAAAAGACCAATTCTAGTGAGAGGGGAGAAAAACATTTTTCCTTTAATGCAAAAAGGAGGATGCTTTGGGGCAACAACACATTTTTTCTAAGCTCCTTGGCTTCAGGTACCCTTGTGCTGTAAGGGACACCCTGCTGGTCTTTTCAGTGTCAATTCCCTGACAGAGCCCAGACCTTGCCCTTTAAATAACCCAGAGATGATAAATGCATCTTTTGCAGGGAACACCAGGGCAAGCTACACTTTGTGCTTGCTTTTCCCTCAACTCCAACACCTTCTGGAAAGTCAGCTCTGGCCCACCTCTCCCTGTGATAAAAGAGCAGGTTTTTGATGCAGCTCTCCTGGTAAGCGCATGCTCAACCGGGCTGTAGAAGATGGAGGAGGGTTTGTGCATCTCATTCACTCTCCTTTCTGATACTGCTGCTTAGCACTGATCCTGTCCAAGTCATGCTGTTCACTGCTGGCAGCAGGACTAGGATCAGAGATTTATTCTATCCCAGTCTGCATTCATTGATCTCTCTCTCTAGAGAATTATGTTTTCTTTCTTTCAGCCTGTACGTTTTTAACTAAAGTTCTGATGGAAGCCGAGCAGCCTCCTGAATATGCTGCAGAGATGTTCATTAAACTTAAATGGAAATGAGCATGCTGAAAAGAATAACAGCTGACACTGCCAACATGCTTAGAATACATTTCTGTAGAGCCCCAAAGAGCAAGTTGCTCCAAGTAGAGCATGGGGGGAGCCCTGAGGAACTTGGTAACATCTGCCCAGGAGGCAGTAAACTGGTACTTCATCCCATCCCACCCTCAAAACCATGCTCAGGACTTTTGTCCTGCTGATGCAGCCTGGAGATCTTGCATGCTAGTTGTGCACTCATCTCCACTGCCTGGGTGCTGGACCTGTGGTATTTGTACAGGTCTTGTCACTGGCAGATGGCATTTGTCCTCCCAGTTCAAGGGGTCAAGAATGTACTGGAGAGAGTCCAGTGAAGGGCTTCAAAATTAATTAAGGAATTGGAGCATCTGTTGTGGGATGTTGGAGCATCTGAACCACCTGGGGCAGTTCAGCTTGGAGAAGGGAAGGTTCAGGGGGATTTTATCAATATGTACCAATATCGGATGGGAGGGCAAAGAAAATAAGAAAATAGAGCCGGACTCTTCTCACCAGCACCTGGTGACAGGACAAGAGGCAATGAGCATTATTTGAAATACAGGAAACTCCATTTAAACATAATTAAAAAGTTTTTTTTTCCTCGTCATGAGTAATCAAACACTGGCACAGGTTGACCAGAGAGGTTGTGGGGTCTTGGTCCTTGGAGATGTTCAAAACTGAACTGAAACAACCCGCTTTAGCTAAGGCTGTTTTAAGCTAGCAGTTGGACTAGATGTTCTCCAGAGCTCCCTTCCAGCCGCAATGATTCAGCACTTTCATGCCCCCAAAATGTAAGGAGCAAGTGGTGTCTTTGGTTGAGGTCTGTGCTTCATCTGTGCTTCATAGCAGGCAATTTCCTAACTTGAAGAAGGTTCTGGAAGCCAAAGAATGAACAGGAATGGCTGTGAGGCTGGTAAAGACCTGCCAACACATAGTGTGGAAGGATGTCAGTCCACTGGGTAACTTGCTGATATAAACTAGAAAGGTGCCATCATTTTATTTCAGGGCTACAGAAGATTAATATTTGCAAACTGAGGAAGTAGGCATATGGCAGTGAGTTCTTGGAAGAGCAAGAGCTGTTTAATGTCTTTGGGATGTAAATAAGCCAACAGAAATCTTTCATCATGAGCATCACATTTCTTTGTCTAACTAATAACAGGACTTGTAAGTAGAACTGTCAAAACCTTTTGTCCTCCCCCAACCTCAACAAGAGCTTCTTGTATTTCAACAAAGAAATCAGGAAGATGTTCACAAATGCCCTTTTCTTCATTTACAAGTTTCTTTTCCACTTGGGGAAAATGAAAAAGTAAAATAGGAAACAGAAATGGAACTTGTCGTGGTTTAAGAAGGCCCCAAGGCAAAGTTTGGCAATTTGGTGGTCTCCTGCTAGAGCATCCATTGCTTTAGTCTGTCCTAGGTTCTTATCCAGTCCAGCACTACTGGATTCAGTCTGGTTGCTTGGCAAAGTCAGGATAGCATGGGTGATTTCCTTGCATGTGTTAGCTGGCAGGGTCAAAGGAGCAAGTTGCAATTTACCTTCTGACCTTCAAATCCAAGTACATGGGGTTTGGGGGCAAGACAACCTATAAGAAAAGACACTAAACCCTACAGCTTGTGGCCAGCTAGCACTCCAAAAAGTGAAGGGACCACCACAAACCATGCCTACACTGCTGCGTCTAATAGTTATAGACGTGTGGTGGAGGAGTGGAGGTTAGATGGAGCATGAATTCCTATATTTCATTTTGCTTTATGTTTTCATTTTTCTCCTAAAATGGAAGGAAGAATCAATAGCAGTTTCTGTGACATATGGTCTTGAGAAAGTCAACATTAGTTTTGGTGACAGAACAGTCCAGTGGAAGGTGTCCCTGCCCATAGCATCAGGGTTGGAGGATTGGAACTAGATGGCCTTTAAGGTTACTTCCAACCCAAACCAGTATGTGATTCTATGATTTCTAGCACCAGGAAGGTGCTACCAAGGAAAGGTATCTCACCTCCATGCCCAAGATACGAGAAAGTATCCAAGTCTTTTTTATTCTGTTGCTTTACTAGGAATCGCACCAGGTTGGCACTTGGAATATGTTGATGTGATGGACTCTGCCATGGACAAGACATTTCGCTTCCAGTGTGATCGCTGGCTGGCTAAAGGTGAAGATGACGGGCAGCTGATAAGGGAACTGGCTTGTGCAAATAATGACATTCTGGAACTGAAGGAACGCACTGGTAAGATTAGAGTTGACTTGTGGTGTTTGCTGAGTGACTGCAGAGGCCACAGGACCACATCTCCTGCAAGCTCCTTCACTAAAGATTCCTATGCAATAGGTGTTTGTGGTTGCAGTGTTCAAGGGCTGGGTTATTTAGAATACTCTTCAAAAGTGCAGTGGTGTGATCAAAAAAAAAAAAAAAAAAAAAACAAATCAGGATTTACAAGGAAGAAAACCATCTCATTCTGCATTGAAACCTAAGAAGGGCCCATCTGCAGTAGTCCAATCCAGCAGTAAACCATAAGCATAAGCAGTAAGACACATGGTTATGGTCTCATTAGATAAAATGGGTTTGAGTCTTTCAGGTGGAAGATAAGTTCAACCCTTAAAGCTTTGTAGGTAACATTGCTCCAGCTTCTTCCTTAACATGTTCTGGGCTACTAGCTCAAGTATCCCAGCTGAACATGATGGCTGAGCTAAACACCCCATAGCCTCGGGTCTGTTCTGGGCAGTTTCCCAGGGTCTAAGGTATTACACTGGTGTCTAATGTGGTGAGTGAGTAAAATGATCAGGAGTTATTTAACTGCACTGGTGATAGGCAAAGTGCATGGCAGTATGTCCTGCACCTCAGTGCTCTTCTTTGTGAGAGTGCTGGAGAGTCAATAATCACATTCCTTCAGTGTGATTTCACTCTGCCCCTGCAAAAAATCAGCCTTGTGACTGCCATTTTGGGTACTTACATGCCACCACAGCACCTGAGCACATCCTGTTGGGTACATGACTAACCTCACTGTCCTTGTTAGGATTGTGGAACAAAAACTTTTGGATTTGGTCTGTGCTGAAAAGGGAGTGCTTAGCACAGCAGGGAGCTGGGCACAGCTTGTTCAAGAGCTGCTCCAACTACGCTTGCAAGCTGATCGAGCAGTACTAATGTTTTTCATGTACTCTATCCCTGCATGAAATCCAAAGCACGTACAAGTCAAAAGTCCCACAGACTTCAGCTTGGTTCCATCCTTGTTTCGCAAATGTTTTCTTGTGTGCTATGATAAATATTAGGAAGAGAGTTTTTAAGCAAAGTGACAGCCAAATGAAGAGATTTTTCTGACCATCTGCTCTTCCTTTTCTGTTTAATGTGTGTGTTAATTATGCTTTAAAGCCTATGAGATTGTCACAGTAACAAGTGACAGAGAGGATGCAGAAACAAAGGAAAACATCTGGATCATCCTAGAAGGAAAGCTCGGCCGTTCGAAAGAATTCCTTATGGAAAATTCCTCCAAGAAGAGGAGATTTGAAAGGTAGTAGGACAGGATGGTGGGCTAAAAGAACAGTTGCTTGGATTTCACAAACACCACCTCTTCTCTAGTATGGTTTACAGGGTTGTGTTTATGACATGTTATTTTGCATCCCTCCTTTCCAAATGCTTAGTGGCTTCTCATCTAAAGTAAAAGGAAGATGTAAAATCAGTTTCTTATGGGCAGACACAGTGCAGGTTTAAAATCATTAGAAAAAGCCATCTGTAGTAGGAAATGTAGATTATACGTGTGTGTGTGTATGTGTCCTTTGTATTATTACATACAACCAGGCTTCTGGCAGGCCCTGGGAAAGGCTGTGTGGTTTTGAGCTGGGAGGAGCAAAAGGAAGCTGGAGGTGTTTTTAGTTCCTTTTACAGCATCATACTGGCAGTGGGAATCAGAGAGAAAGTAAAAATAGTTGGAGGCTAAATGCTGTCAGAGATACTTAGATTTGACTTTCCAGACGAATCTGTGGGGGTAAGGCTGAAAAATCGCAGTCACGTGAGGAAAGCAGAATATCAGGATCATTCAGATGAGCTGGGTGCACATTTATGGAAGATGGGACAGATCAGTTCTCTCATGTGGGACCACAGTGTTCCAAATGTGAGACGGGTTTTCTACTTTGTTTAAGGACACAGCACACCCTAGGGAGACAGAAATGTCTTTGAAGTCATGAACACTGCTCACATTCTGTTGCTTTGCAGAGAAGAAAGGTTTTTCTTGTGGTTCTGTAAAGGAAGGTGAAATTATAGCTGATGTGGAGTTTGGCATGAATGACTGATATTTCATACAATCATGGAACTAGATGACCTTAAGGTCCTTTTCAACCTTAACTTCTATCATAGAATCATAGAACAGTTAAGATTGGAAAAGACCTTATGATCACCTAGTTCCAACCCCCCTGCCATGGGCAGGGACACCTCACACTAAACCATATCACCCAAGGCCTCGTCCAACCTGGTCTTGAACACTGCCAGGGATGGAGCATTCACAACTTCCCTGGGCAACCTTTTCCAGTGCCTCACCACCCTAACAGGAAAGAATTTCCTCCTTATATCCAGTCTAAACTTCCCCTGTTTATGTTTTAACCTGTTACCCCTTGTCCTATCACTGCAGTCTCTAATGAAGAGTCCATCCCCAGCATCCCTATAGGCCCCCCTCAGACACTGGAAGGCTGCTATGAGGTCTCCACACAGCCTTCTCTTCTCCAGGCTGAACAGCCCCAACTTCCTCAGCCTGTCTTCATATGGGAGGTGCTCCAGTCCCCTGATCATCCTCGTGGCCCTTCTTTAGACTTATTCCAACAGTTCCATGTCCTTTTTATGTTGAGGACACCAGAACTGCACACAATGCTCCAGGTGAGGTCTCACAAGAGCAGAGCAGAGGGTCAGGATCACCTCTTTCGACCTGCTGGTCACGCTCCTTTTGATGCAGCCCAGGATACGGTTGCTTTCTGGGCTGCAAGGGCGCACTGAAGCCGGCTCATGTTCATTTTCTCATTGACCAGCACCCCCAAGTCCTTCTCCTTGGGCTGCTCTGAATCTCTTCTCTGCCCAACCTGTAGCTGTGCCTGGGAATGCTCCGGCTCAGGTGTAGGACCTTGCACTTGTCCTGGTTAAACTTCATAAGGTTGGCATCTGCCCACCTCACAAGTGTGTCGAGGTCCCTCTGGATGGCATTCCTTCCCTCCAGGGTATCAACCGAACCACAGAGCTTGGTGTCATCGGCAAACTTGCTGAGGGCGCACTCAATCCCACTGTCCATGTCAGCGACGAAGATGTTGGACAAGACCGGTCCCAACACTGATCCCTGAGGGACACCACTCATTACTGGTCTCCAGCCTGACACTGAACCATTGACCGCAACTCTTTGCATGCCGCCATCCAGCCAGTTCTTTATCCACCGAGTGGTCCATCCATCAAATTGACGTCTCTCTAATTTAGAGACAAGGATGTCATGTGGGACAGTGTCGAATGCTTTGCACAAGTCCAGGTAGATGACATCAACTGCTCTACCCCTGTCCATCAGTTCTGTAGCCCCTTCATAGAAGGCCAAATATGATGGCCAGCGGCTTAGCAACTTCATTCGCCAGCTCCTTCAGGACCCGCGGATGGATTTCATCAGGTCCCATGGACTTGTGCACGTTCAGATTTTTAAGACAGTCTTGAACCAGACCCTCTCTTACAGTGGGAGCAAGGTCTTCATTCTCACAGTCCCTGCGTCTGCCTTCCAAGACTTGGGTGGTGCGGTCAGAGCCTTTGCCAGTGAAGACTGAGGCAAAGAAGTCATTCAGAACCTCAGCCTTCTCCAAATCCTGTGTAGCCAGCTCTCCCGAGAGCTTTTTTTATTTTGCTTTTTATTTGCTACGTACCTGTAGAGTCCCTTCCTGTTATCCTTAATACCCCTAGCCACGTTTAATTCTAACTGGGCCTTAACTTTCCTAACCTGGTCCCTAGCTTCCCGGACAACATCTCCGTACTCTTCCCAGGCTGCCTTTCCTTTCTTCCATTTATTATAAGCCTCTTTTTTCCTCTGAATTTTCCTCAGGAGCTGTATGGTTTGTGTTGGAAGGGACCTTTTAGCTCATACACTTCCAGCCCCCTGACATGGGCAGGGACTAGAGCAGCTTGCTCCAAGCCCCTGTGTCCAACCTGGCCTTGAACACTGCCAGGGATGGGGCAGCCACAGCTTCTCTGGGCACCCTGTGCCAGCGCCTCAGCACCCTCACAGCAAAGAGCTTCTGCCTCAGAGCTCATCTCAGTCTCCCCTCTGGCAGGCTAAAGCCATTCCCCTTGGCCTGTCCCTACAGGCCCTTGTCCAAAGCCCCTCTCCAGGTTTCTTATGGCCCCTTTACACCCTGGAGCTGCTCTAAGGTCTCCCCTTCAGGAGCCTTCTCTTCTCCAGGCTGACCCAGCCCAGCTCTCTCAGCCTGGCTCCAGAGCAGAGCTGCTCCATCCCTCACAGCATCTCTATGGCCTCCTCTGTACTTGCTACAACAGCTCCATGTCCCTCTTGTGTTGTTGCCCCAGAGCTGGAAGCAGGACTGCAGGTCTGGGGTCTCCCCAGAGCACAGCAGAGGGGGAGAATCCTCTCCCTCCACCTGATTTCATTATTTCATGTGAAACAGGCAAGATCAGGAAAAGCTTCCTCCTGACCTTAAGCTGCTGATGTTTACAGTGGAGTTGAAGACAACTCTCCAAAGCATTTGTCACAGCCCGTCCTTGGAGGCAGGCTGGAATAAGGACCAGTGCAAGCAGATAAACCTAACAGACACGCCAGGGACAGGACAGGGAGCCAGCCAAGGGTTTGACAGAGACCTATTGTTTCTCTAAACTGTTTTCAAGCTGAGCTTCAGGAAGGGTGGATGAACTAACAAATTTAAAACAGCTATGGTGGGTAGATGTGTAACAGATACAGTATCTGTCAAGAATGAATAAGTCCTGGAGGGGAAATTAATCATTCTTCAGCTTTATCTACAATGAGGCAAATTTTGTATGTAGAACAGCTCAAGTTTATCCTGAAAAGTCCTGGTGGCAACAATTTGAAGTGTCACCCCTAATCAGAGAAAATACTAAATTTATATATGGAAATTATACTTTGTGTTGAATGATTGTGAGCTAAATCAAATTGATGTAAATGAACACTTACCTTCTGTCTTCTGTAGCATTGTGCAAATTACTTAATGTCCACATGAGACAACTCACTGCCTGTGTTCAATGTGCTAACTGAAACTACTCCCTGTTTCCTGTAGAGGTGCAACAGACACATTCCAGTTCTCTTCAAAGAATGTGGGGGATATAGCAGCCATCTGTGTCGGTCACTGCCCAAAAGATGGAAAGAAGTCATCTGCAAAAGCTGATGTCTTCTGGCACGTGCAAGAGATTATTATAACGGAGATGGAACTTTGCAACAAGTAAGTGCCTCTCATCTGCAAGGAGCTGCTCTAAAGTGGCATGGGGAAGCTCAGAAGCTCTGCATGTGTCCTCCTGAAGTATTTCAGACTTAAGCAATAGCAGAAGGTCTTACCAAATTTTAATCCCTTTCTGAAAGCCAAGGACAAGCTGATGTGTTGGGTACAGAATGTCCCTGCCTGACTTCCCTGTGTGATTTCTGAGTTGTTAGAGAAGGCATTTGTGTGTGCAGATAAATTTATAAACAAGTTGGCTAAGATGAATCTTGCAGCCATGACAAATTAATGTGTCAGCTTGTGGAAAATACTCACACTGACTGAAATTTAAGGGGTTTGTAGGATGGTCTGCCCAGACTGGTTTTTAAGTAACTCTTTAGGTAAGGCTTTTAGGTAAGTCTTGTGAAAAGAGCTCCTAGAAAAAGGATGAGAGTAATAGAAAAACTGAACTTTCAACTCAGAGTAGACAGGATGATATAATCCAAAAGGTCAGCCTGGATGAGGCTTGGAGCAACCTGGTCTATTAAAAGGTGTCCCTGCCCATGACAGGGGGCTAGAACTGGATGAGCTTAAAGGTCCTTTCCAGCCCAAACCATGCTATGATTCAAAAGGCAAATAAAGAAGTTACAATCATGCAGCTAGGATACTCTGACTTAAACATGACTGAAATATGCCATGGCCAAAAAATGAACATTTCTGAAGAGCCCTGAGCACACCAGGTCCTACTGGGTTTGGAAGGAGTGATATTTGTGACTCAGGGTACAGATAACACAGGGGTTATGCAGGAACCAGAGAAGGTTTCTATTGGCAGAGCAAACTGCTCTTCAGAGAAAATACCCATGATGTTAAGTGTAGATTTCTTTTCTTCTCTATGATATTTCCATGCTGCTAAAAAATTTAACTATAACAAGTTTGTTCCAACAGAGACAATTGAGTGTTTAAGAAAATATCCTTGAAGGGTTTTTTTGGTTTTTTTTCAGAAGATAAGAGTCTCTCTAGCAAATTAATCAGCCAGTAGAAGAGCCACAGTAATATTTGCTGAATGAAAACTCAGTCAATTACATACTAAGACATGTTCTTTTCTTCTGGTGAAGAAAAACCTAGAATCCTTAAAGTTCATCTGTGCAATTGAATCTGTGCACTAAACTCCTTGGGAGCATGCTGAAACTGCTGAAACTGCATTTTGAAGGGGACAAAGATGTTCTTATGAAACCCCAGTGTTTTTAGAGTTGTTTTAAATTAAAGACGGCAACCAGGAGATGCTGGTGAAGCCTGCAGCTTGTCATTGCAATGAAACAGGGCTCCAGCTCTGCAGATATAGAACTTCACAGCAGTGTTTGCTCTGCAAACCATCCACTGGAGCAGATTGCACAGTGAGAGCAAGCTCTCACTTCAGGTATTCCCAATCCCAAGCACCAGCTCACCAAGTCAAGCCCAAAGACCAAACTAAAAGAGTTGTGAGATTGCTGCAGCAGTAATTTTAAGTTATAGTGGGATGTTTGCCTTTCAGTAGTAGAACTTAAAGTAGATCAGAAAAGGCAGTATTTAGAAGGTTTTTCTTGCACATCCAAGGGCTAGAAAAGTCATCTTTCTTTTCTTGCCCCTCAATGAAGACTTGCATGCTCTATTTCAACTCTAAACCATGAGACATTACACTCCCCAGGAAATAAAACTGCAGCTTCAGTCAGCCCCTCCACCCCCCCCCCCCCCACAGTTTTTCTGTCTCTGAGCCTATATCTTTTCTCCCATGAGAATTTTTCATTCTACAAAGCTTCTTTCCAAAGAAATGAGTAGTTTACTTTGGCTGCGGAAAATGTCAAAGGCGTTGGAAGTGCTTAAGAAGCACATCACTGCTGGAATCGCAGTAACCCTTCCTCCAGGTGTTTATTTTATGCACACATACAGGGCAACTCATCTGCATTCCCTCCAAGAGGACCTGCTGCAGTTCAGGGAAGGCTGGCGATTGGAGGGGAAAAAACACTCACTTTGAAATGATCTGCATTGTTGGAAATTAAATACATCACTAAAAGCAGAGTGCTCCAGCCTCTGGCTGGGTTCCAGGTACACAGTGATTTATGGATGTGATGTGTGCTCACTGCACATCACCAGAGGCAGCACTGCAGAGCCAAGGGCTTTCAGAATCTGGTACTTTTGTTGCTCAATGCTTTTCTTTTTGGCTGATAAGGATGGGTTGGGTGATCTAGGTGAGGGAAGGGGGGGATTTAAACCTCTTCCTCCCCTTCTTTCCCATTCCCTTTTTCCTAGTTCCTTACCCAACCTGAACCATACTATCAGTGAGGATAACTGCTGGTCTCCCTGCTCTCAGAGCAGCATCGCTGGGCTGCTTTATCTGTGAGGCTAGTTGCTCATCCCACTTGAGTGGATCTGTAAATGGACATGCCATTGCACAGGAAAAAGAAGTGACAAGTGCCCTACACCAACCCTCTCATGTGTCTGTGGCTGTTTATGGAGATGTTGGGTTTTCCAGCTGCAATGTTCAATCACAGCTGCTTTTCTACAGAGAAACTGTAGTGCTAGCACATGTATAGAAACAGCATATCATATACGCATATATATTAATACTGGGCAAGTTAGTAGCATACCCAATCTATACCACTTGCCCAGTACACTGAGCATGCAAACCATTAACAAGCTATTCATTCTCTTTCATCAGATACTTTTTCAGGTGCAACGTGAAAATCCCTTTGTGTTACAAGAGACGGGACTACAAAGTCTTTGAGTGTGCCAAGGTCACTGAGAGCTTTGCCAGCAAAGCCAGGAGCCTGGTGCCTGTCAAATATGAGACCATCATTGTCACAGGATTTGAGAAGGGCGCAGGGACCAACGCCAACGTGTTCATCACCATCTTTGGGTTGAACGGGGACTCAGGGAAGCGGGCACTGAAGCACAAGTTCAGGAACCTCTTTGAGCGAGGCAAAACCAACAGGTTTTACCTGGAAACGCTGGACATGGGGGAGCTCAAGAAAGTCCGGATTGAGCACGACAACAGCGGCCTGGCGCCGGGCTGGCTGGTGGAGCGGGTGGAGATCACCAATTCGGCAACTGGTGTGACCACCATATTTCCCTGCGGGAAGTGGCTGGATGAAAATCGGGGCGATGGGTTAATCTGGAGGGAGCTTTTCCCTCGGTACTGAGGGTACTGATGCTGCAGGAGGGCTTCAGTCCCTCTTTTTCTCATTATTCTCTTTTATATTGCATTTTACTTTTAAAACACTGCCTTTTATATTGAGAGATTTGCTTTCTGGGTTAGCATTTTGTAAAAATGATACTGCTTTTTTTAAAGAGCTTGTAAAAGTGTGAATGAAATAAGTACATTTCTGGCTTATTTACAATTAAAAACTTCAACCAGCAGAGTCATTAACTATCTTTTAGCAGCTCAGACGCCATCTTCTGCTTTCAGTACTTTGCCAGGGCTGGGAAAGCCCACTGGCTGTCCTCTTAGGTGAGTAAAGAGGATAAGAGAATTGAGCCAACATATTTCACGGAATCACAGCATCATTGATGTCGGAAGGGACTTCTGGAGATCGTCTCTCTGGAGACCACCTAGTCCAAGCCCCCTGCCAAGGCAGGGCCATCAAAAGCAGGTTACATAGGAACACATTCAGGTGGGTTTTGAATATCTGCAGCTTGGAGATCCCAGTTTTTTCCCACTTCTTTGTCAGAACTGCATGTCCATCCACATGCCTTCCTACATCGGAAGCAGTGGATACAGCCGGGCTTTCTGCAGGAGGTTTACAAGGGCCCATTATCTACCCAGCCGGCCCACAGTGGGTGGGACCTGGGTCATGCTTTCCACCCATGTGCTTTTCCCCTCAAACCAGGGTCTGCCCAGAGCTGAGATCTACAGTTACAGCAGGATAGCAAAAAAACCTACTGGATAATCAATTCCACTCCAAGGAAGCTGTACTGACTATATTCAAAGCTGTCTCAGGAAAATTTATTCTATGTGGCCTGAATACCAACTCTAATTCAGAGCAGCTGCCATTCATTTCGATTTTTACTTCTAATAAGGATTGCTATTTTAATTTTCTGTAGTGGAGAAGGGATTTCTCAGCCACAATAAGGGCCAGTGTTCGTGTAGAGCTCTCCCCAGCTCTACAGGTACCAACAGGAAAAGTTGTTCATAGATCATTACTCCTGGTGCCCCATCTCCTGCCCCAGGGAGCAAAGTTGCAGGACACATCCTTTGGAGGAGAAAAGAAGGTATCTGAGCCGCCATGGAGACTTTCAAGATCAGTCTCGATATGGTTCTGGGCAACCTGATGTAGTTGAAGATGCCCCTGCTCATTGCAGAGGGGTTGGACTAGGATGATCTTTGAAGGTCCCTTCCAACCCATACTATCTTATGATTCTGTGAGGAGACCTTCCCCCTGGCCCACCCATGTTCTAGGAGAGGTCATTCCCCTTCCCAGAAGCTGGTTTTAAACAAGCACTTTGCGTGAATGGGGATCAAATGGGTCAAGAATGTGTTAAACTCACTGAGTCCACCCACCTTCTCCATCAGTCGCTGGGCTGGGAAGAATACTCCACCAGATCATCACCTGCATGTGTCTGACCACAAGGCAGGACTGTCCCAGTGCTCAGTCCCTGCCTGGTCATGGGCAAAGGAGGCCTCAGAAAAGGCTAGTGATGCTGAGACAGTATTTAGGGGCATATTGCAGGTACTGTTGATTGCTCCTGGATATAAATCTGTTGCATCCCACCAAAGCCCCACCAGGGAAGTACTGCATCTTTATTTTAAGCAGCAGGCACCACCAAAGAGACTTGAGCTGTCTATGCCAGCTCACAAATAACAGCTCAGACTAATTTGTTTTAGAAACCTTTATAGTAACTGATGGTTTTGGAGCAGAGCAAGTTGCTTAAATGAGCCCAGTAATCAGCCTCATCAATGATCAACTACTTGCTGATGGGAATAATAACACCAGCAGTGTTAACTGTATAGAATACAGAATATGGGCTGTATTCTCCCCTATCACTACAGAGTGGTGATACCAAGCTCTGAGCAAGGACCAAGATGAGGAGCTGGGAGCTTACAGGAGGTGGAGAACAGACCCCTAAAGGTGGATGCTGGGGTCGACAGGCATGTCGTATCCCTGGGACTTTGCTGGGGCTCAGGCTGCCCAAAGTCTGGAGCATTTGCTTTTGCTGTGCTTCTGCAATGTTATTGCAAGGCAGTGGTTCCCTGATGTGTGTTTTGAAACAGAAAAGTGTCAGGCTTTTGATCTCTCTGCTTTCCCTCTCACCCCAGCCTACCAGGGCTATGAAAAAAACATCCCTTTCAGTACAATTGTCCCATTTTTAGACAAGTGTGTGCTGCAGTGAAACAGGAGGTTTTTTTCTCATTGAAATACTGTAGTCCCAGCACTTCCAGTTGGCTCCAGTCAGCACCAGCTTGGTATGGGAGATGCCAGAGATGCTGGTTTTACAGTATTGCTGCATCGCAGCAGTTTAACCCCTGCCAATCCCTGGGCAAATTCCCTGTGAGGCACATGGGACCTGTACTATTGCATACTTCCAGCCCTTGGGAGTGGCAAGGCAGCTCGTGATCCACACGCTACCCCTGCATGGGGCAAGGAGGAGAGAGGAATCCTGATTGTGCATATGAGATGTGCTCACATCTGGTAACAATCACACGTAGCAAGTAGCTACAGCCATGGACTGAAGTCCTGTGGCTCCTTCATCCATTGATTCCTGCAGGAATGAACAGCTCTGGGGTCTCTAAGCCACAGCATAGGTGAGAGATGGGCTTGCATATACCTTGGTTGCCATCACACCACCTACCATCCCTGGATGGGGTTGTTCAACACAAGAGCTGTGCTGAGCTCTAGGCAATGCTGCCCTAAGGAGGACCAAGGGGCAGTTTGCTGATACAGGGGTCAGTAATCTCACTGCCTCACGGGAAGGCAATGTTGGCAAAGCATGAAAAATCTCTGCTTTGTTCTTCTAAAGGCCTCAAAAATGCCCTTTGTTTGTGCAACACTCAACTCCACCCTTGCTTGGGGGAGTCGTTCTGTTGCTACAACAACTAATGCTACAAAAGTAATAAGGAGAGAGCACAGTTTTTCCAAGGGATGGATTTACATTAAGCTGCTAAAACCAGCACGTTCTTGGCCAAGTGGAGAACTGGGGAAGAGAGAAGCCAAAGTTATGTGGTGCTGTGCCTTTTGCAGGGCTCAGGCAATCTCTGCCTACTGGGGCAGAGCATCCCAAAGCTGTATATTGAACAGGTGCACAGATCCTTTTCCTCCCAACACCCTCTGCCATTATGTTTTGCTCTTTATTTCTTAATTAGTGTGGTTTTAATGCAAATGTCTTCATCCAAAAAAACAGAAATGTAGATGAAAGGCAAGATCAAAGGACAAGGACGGTGGCACTTTGCAGGAGGCTGCAAAACCAGACTATCCCATCGCCCCTGTGGTCCCCATTAGTTTTGGGAAACTGATGAAGACTTGGGTTTACAAAAGGACTTGGGTGTTGCTGGTAAAAACCAAGTATAACCAAAGAGTCCTTTGCAGTGCTGGGTGCTAAGAGGGACTGGTTGTCTCTTGCTGCAGGACACAGAGGATTATTTGAAGATATCTATAAAATAGTTGTGAAACATTTTTGATAGTGTCACATACCTATAGCAACTTAACATACACAAAGGAGAATAACTGAGGGCTGTGAAGCATACATCTTATAATTTCTCTATTATAGAATCACAGAATCCCAGACTGCTTTGGGTTGGATGGGAGCTTAAGTCTCATTCAGTTCCAAACCCCTGCCACGGGCAGAGACATCTTCCACTAGAGCACCTTGCTCCAAGCCCCTGTGTCCAACCTGGTCTTGAACACTGCCAGGGATGGGGCAGCCACAGCTTCTCTGGGCGCCCTGTGCCAGTGCCTCAGCACATTCACAGGGAAGAGCTTCTGCCCATCTCAGTCTCCCCTCTGGCAGGTTAAAGCCATTCCCCTTGGCCTGTCCCTACATCCCTTGTCCCAAGCCCCTCTCCAGCTTTCCTGCAGCCCCTTCAGGCACTGGAGCTGCTCTCAGGTCTCCCGTTCAGGAGCCTTCTCTTCTCCAGGCTGAACCAGCCCAGCTCTCTCAGCCTGGCTCCAGAGCAGAGCTGCTCCATCCCTCGCAGCATTTCCATGGCCTCCTCTGGACTCACTCTGACAGCTCCATGTCCTTCTTGTGTTGTTGCCGCAGAGCTGGACACAAGACTGCAGGTCTGGGGTATCCACAGAGCACAGCACAGGGGGGAAATCCCCTCCCTTGACCTGCTGCTCACTCTCTGGATTTCAACATAGAAAAAAGCATCATTTTAACCAACAGCAACATCAACAGAACATTTACTGATGGGGTTTTACAGCTCTGATCTGCAATCTGTGGGCCAGCTGAGGACTTAGATACTACAAAACCAAACAAGGGCTAAGCTTCCCAACCTTCGGCAGCTGCTGCACAAGCAGATGCTTGCAATGAATAAAGACATTGCATCTTGGCCTGTGCTGTTCTACCTTAATGGGCACAATCCCTATCCCTCCTCTCACAGCCACCAGTTGCTGCTTGCTGCACTCCCATGGGCTGGTATCAGATTGTGGCAGTGTGTTTGCTTTGAAGCAAAACCAATTGCCATCTTCAGCAACCCTCTCAAAGCCGTTACCCTTTCAAAGGACATCAGCAAGGTCTTAGTGGGTCACTGAGATCTTCCTCAGCTGGACCAGCAGGCCATTTTTAACCTGTTTTCTGTTGTCTGAATTTATAAAAGCTTCCTATAGTGGGAGCTTTGCATTGCCTGAATATGATGCATCCCTTATGCAGCCTGGATTCTGGAGAAGCTGGAAATTCCCTTCAGCTACAAGAATGAAATCTCTACGATCAGCAGCCGCCTGTCTCCAAAGCTAGTTTGTTTAATCACATAGTCAAAGCTGGGGACTTGTCTCAGCCTTTCTACATGAAACACATGAGGGGGAACAGCTGAATAGAAAGTGGGTGGGAGCAGAGACTCTCACCATTCATTGTGTAAAGAAATAAAAGTGCAAGAGGACCTATGAAATGAGCTGTGCTGGATGCATAACTGGATGTGTGGCCCACTAGATTCAGGCAACAAAAGAATTGAAAACAATCTCAAATATATCTGTATCCATTAGGAGGATTTTTTGTTTTCCCCTCTTCCAATAAGTTTGTCTTTCCTTAGTTATTAAAGAGGAGACCCATGGGGAGGGAGATGCTTCTCCACTGGAATGATGGAGGACCAGACATTATCACTCAGGACATGATGGAGACAACCTACAGGCACCATTGAATGTGTTTAGAGGAGAAATCTCTCTTTAACAGGCAATTTCCAGACTGGTTTTGGAAAGTAATTTTGGCACCTAATCACAAAACTTGTACCACAGAACATCACGCATGGTGGCGTGCCCAGTGTGTAGAGCCTCACCTCGCCTCTGCCATGGAGCTCAAATTCCAACAGCCTCTGTAAACTAGCTGGGCAGAGTGTTTTATACCCCATCAGTGTCTTTTTTACACATCAAAGTCCAAAGGCATAAACAGTGAAAGAAGAATTTACTTGAACCCAAAGAAACAAGAAGAGAGCATTGAATAAAGACCAAGCAATTCTCCCCGGCAGGTGACTTCTGCGTGGCACTGGTATATAGTTAGCAATGCAGTTTGTTTTATTAGTTATAAATAAAGTACAAAAAATCCACCAAAAGTGAATCTAAGCATTTACACAATTTCTAATGTCTTTTCATTTCTTCAATGCACTATTGCTTTAATATTAATAATAAATATTTTTCTAGCTTTCTTCTATAAAATAGTCTATGTAGGAAAATGTTGCACAGCACAACAGAACAGCAGTAGGAGTACAAAAATGTGGGTGATCCTTTCACCTGCCCAGGTCATTGGAGGAGAAGATTTTTGTTCGCTCACTCCTTGTTTCACTTACTCTTTTGCAGCGTCTTTGCTGTAGGGGGGGAACGAACAATCCCCCATCCCCGCACAGCTCAGAACTGCAGCTACAGGCTACAGAGGAGAGTGTTAGAGAGCAGCAAGGAAAAAAACACAGACAGGTTTTAAACCCAGGGTAAGGCAAAGTCAACAAAGCAGAGCAGCATCCTGAAGGGACAGAGAGAAAGAAAATCAAGGTACAGTCATTCTGTGCCTTTCTAACCCAAAAGAGAACTGCATCCAAAGCCTTTGTGGAGGGGAGCACTGGCTGAGCACATGCATTGATCCCAATGTCTATTCATAGGTGGCTGAGCATCTGCACTGACTGAGAGTGGTTATGGCTTAAAGCTAAAAGTATTATCAAAGGTGCTCTAAAACCTCTTGCAAATCTTGAGCACTTGATATTCATGAGCCTTTTAGGAAAAGGCAGTTCACTGCGAGAGTGGTGAGGGTCTGGCTATGGCTGGGAATGGGGATGGAAATGGAGATGCTTGGCCACGGCTGCAGGAGCAGCACAACAGCTTGGGGCTTCCCCACTCTCTGGGTACAGAAGGGTTCCAGTGGAGGTCCCAGGTTGAGAGTAGATTAAAAAGCTCTGAGGTTTCCCTCTTAACAAAGGGGGTGAAATTAACTGGTCAAGACAATCAGCACTGAGGCCTTCTGCCCCATGGCTGTTTTGCAGCTGGGTTATAGTGAATACTCATGGCAGACATTACAAAGGGATGCTGAATTACTCTCACATCCATCCCAGCCCCTCTCAGCTAGACCAGTGGTTAACCGGTAGAAGTTGTAATGAATCCCTCCGTTTTGTTGCCTCCAAGCTCAGGCTCAGCCGATTGCCTCCACCATCCCCTCCTCAGCTCCCATGAGGCACACATGCATGTGTGAACAGCGGGTGAAAAGAACCAAATCAAGCACGCATAGGCACAAAAATCTACACAGAGCCACCATGCCTAGGCTTCCTTTCTTGGATTTTGAGCAATTTGAAGGGACTTCCACTAAATGCATGCATTGCCTGAAGCACAGCTTCATACCAGGTGTTGTTGCAGGGTAACATGCAGAAAGAGCAGGAGCATCGCCAGCAGTGTTAGGGGATGGGGTGGTAGCAAGAATTGACTGAAATGTTTTGGTTTTGCAGAGTGTCCTTAATCACCTTCAATGCACAAGGACACAAGTGAAAGGATCACCAGAGTTTGATTATGAGTGCAAATAATATTCATATATATGTGCTAAACACAGTCACTATATTGCAGTTTTCCACTATGTCACAGCATACAGAATCAAAGGTTTGCATTTTTATGGAATGTATCCAAGGTAACAGCACCACAGTAATACAGTTTGTAATCACACACCCTGATTTTTTTATATTTTTTAATTTTTTTTGTGACAAGATAAGCATTACCCCCCACATCCCATGTTTAACTTTTTATTTTTAAAGTACCGACGCATGCAAAGCATTCCATTCCCAGAAACAATGCAAAAATGAGGTAATAGGAGTAATAAAAAAAATTAGTATTAATTTCTAAATAAATAAATTATAATTAAAAATGCAAAAAAAAACTATAAAAATAATTAAATAAGAACCCACAATATCTACAAGTTAGTCATAAATTATGATTGTTAAATATAAGGCATTTAAGCTCACAAAACCCTGTAAACTATCGATGTTTTGTTTCTAGATATTTGTCATTGTTCGTCTCGTTTCACTGTTTAAACTCACCCCATTAATCTCAACCTACACGTAAATAATTATTTCAAACGCAAAGGAACCTGACACACCGATGCAAGTCCAGACGCTGTAAGCTCGCACGCACCTTGGGATCAATCACTCACACGAGACCATGGGAGTTTGGTGCTTTTCTTCACCAAAGGGTACTTTTTTTTTAAGTTTGTTTGTTTATTTATCTATTTTTTTTAAAAACTGTGCTTGTTCATTAGGCAAATAGTAATACTTTCGCATAGGCTTTAAGAAAACACACGGTTCGGAAGCGGCCCTTGTTCCCTCCCTGCATGGCCAGGGTCTAAATCACCCTGTTCCTCTCCCTGCTTCATCCCCAGCTCACGCCTAGATAGACCAGGCAGGCTTACAGTGTATTTTACTAGCAAAGCCTTGCTTTGCTTGTCCACATTATTAGTAATATTAATATTATTTTTAAGGCTGCTTCAATCTGCTGCTGCTGGAGCAAGCCCCATAGGTATCAATGGACCACTCCTTGACCCATGGACATCAGGTCTGGGACTACCACATCTCCCAGGAAGCCATCACTTGCACTGGGTGACAAATAGATCACAGAATTATAGAATGTTTGGGTTGGAAGGAACCTTTAAAGTTCATCTAGTCCAACCACCCTGCAATGAGCAAGGACACCTTCAACTGAGATGGCTCAGAGCACCATCAAACCTGACTTGAATGTTTCTAGGGATGGACATCTACCACCTCTCTGGGCAACTTGTGCCACTGTTTCACCACCCTCACTGTAACCCATTATGTCTTCTTCATATGTCACTATTTGTCCCCCTGTCCACTCCCTCTTACCTACATGGGCACAGCAAAAGAAAGGCTCGTCCATCCTCGCACCCACAGGGCTCCCCTCTTTTTCTCCTCCCTCTAGTTGGGATGACAAATAATCTCTGGGGTGCCTCTAAGGCTGGTGTTTTCCAACTACAGCTCATGGGACTTTCTCAATCTCTCAGATAGATAGTAATTTATCATTGTTTCTACTTGGAAAGCATCGCTTGGCTCCAGTGAAATGGATGCTTGGGGGAGCCAGAAATCACTAGCGCCACATCAGCATTTTCAATATGTAATTTTCCCAACTAATTCCCTTTTCTTCTCCACTTTTCTCTCTTTTCCTCCCCTAGTATACAAAGATAATAATAAAAAAGATTTAAAGAACAAAGGGAAAAATGTGTTTATGGTGTGAATGTTGGTTCTCCAGAGGGTTTTCAGCTCGGTCCCTGTGATTGGCAAGCTGAGGTCTTTATGTCAAAAAGACTGAGCTTGGATTGCAACAGCTCAGTCTTTGGAGACAGAATCCTCCTAATTCTGTTTTGAGTGTTAATGCAATTAAGTTTAATTCTATCAAACAATGAATTCTCTGTATGGATATGGCCTGAAACGCATACACAAATGCACATGGGTGCAGGTACATAAGCTTTGAGGCAGGTTCACAAGCCAGCCCCTCCAAAAAGTGTCAAAACCTCCTTCCAACCTGCCTCCCTTTTCCATGCAGAAATGCTCATGGCCTCAACAGTGCCTTGTGAGCATTCATTTTAATCCCATCCTATTATCAGAGATGCTTTTGCATGCAAGAGGAGTCAGCATTGTACATCTCTAAACACCTCTCTGTCATTACTATGCTCCAAAGCACAGCTGTAGGCACAGACTCCAGTAACTATCATTTTGGATGGATGATGAAGCCAACCAGCCTCACAGCTCACATCATAAAGCAACATAGATAATGACAATCATGAAGACACCCCTTCCTTGAATTCCAATATGGCAAGCTACTTCATTAAGATAAAAAGTGAAGAAACATCTACTCCAATATTGCACCCCTAAAGAAAGTGTCCAGCATCAGCAGATAAGCAGGAATGAAGCTTCTCCCTATTGCTTCATTAATTTTATTCCAAATTTTAGTTGTTTTTTTTTGAAGCTTCTCTAAATTTGGGACACACTGTAAACACAGGGAAAGGAAGCACATGCGGCTGAGGCAAAGAGCACAACCCTTCTGACTGTAAACAGGATTTTGCTTTTTCGCCTCTTCCCCACTCAAAAAGGGTGGGAAAGGTTGACCTTTTTCATCCCCCTCTGCAATGTATTAATCAGGCACCAAAATAAGGAATCTATGAAAAAATATTTGGTGCAAATCAGCTAACAGCAACATGTCCACCACAAGATGAGTAGGGCATCAAACACAACATTTCTCAAGCTAACATGCTCCAGCTGCCATCCATAGATATAGCTAAAAGACCCCTAACATGTTTCTACATATTCGAGAGGTATATATACAATCCTCATGAAATGCAGGATTGACAGGCCAGACTACCACAACTAGTTCCTTCATGTTCAACACTAAATCTTCTGCAGCACGGGGTCTCTGAGCTCCGGGAATGCCAGCTCCCTTTTACTGGGCCCGTATCCTGCGTATGTGCAATATCTCCTACCGCTAGATATTGTACTGCCACCTCCTCCACCTCCTCCTCACTAACGTGCCTGCAGACTTTTCTTCTCAATCAAATGGCTCAGAAGGCAAAAAATTTGCTGCAAGGGTTTATGGCCATACGACCTGGTAAGGAAAATGGTGTATCCAGCCAGTCCTTTCAGCTGTCCGAGCCAAGCTGTGTTTCAATGTCCACCCTGCAGATCGGGCACTTCTTGCTGGTGGCCAGCCACTGGTCCACGCACACTTGGTGGAAGAGATGCATGCAGGGCAACCGCCTGCAGAGAGAGAGGTACCACACTATTAAGACTGGAAGAGGTCCAGGGGAGCAAGAAGAGCTAGAAAGCAACAGTGGATGCTTCAAACACCAGTGCTACAGCCTTCCCCAGCAATGCCAGCTCACATAGGGTACTAAGTCAGAGATGGTGTCCTTCTCGGCTAAAAGCCTTTTAGAAAAGCCCACACTCTCCTAACTTGCATTATTCTGGTTATTAGTTACCCCAGCTGCTGCTTTTTTTAACCATTCAGGAGCACTAGGTTTCACTGCAAAGCCTCTTGGGTTTTCACCATTGAGGCTCATTAGCAGTGGGGTGGGTCCCCATGTGGTTGTCTGGTGTAGGGAATGTAGCTGCTTTTCACTTATGTTATGTTAACCATCAGTTTGTTCACTGTCCTGAGTCAGAGGGACCCTGAACCACAAGGACCCACAGCAAGAGGATCAGGGTTGTTCTTGATGGTTTAAGGCAATTAAAAGGTGAGAAGCAGGATCAGGTAGTGTAGCTGCACTGCAGCTCCTTCAGACATGGTAGCTCAGCTCCTTGAAATTGCTTGTCAGCATACTCTGTCACAGGCAGAGATTTGACCCAGCTGAGAGCCTGGAGATGTTTGTGAGGCTTTGTTGTTGGCACAGAACAGCTTCTAAACAGCATTTGTTTTCCCAGACCCTGCAACAGCCCAAATGAGTTTGTCAGGACAGGAACAGGGACAACCCAACCAGCACACACCAGCCCTAATCCCAATAAGCACAACTCAGATGGCACAGGGAGGCAGAAGAGCAGATGGAAAGATCATACCTGACATCTTCTCCATCTTCAAGCATGGACAGACAGATTGTGCATTTCTCGTCAGTGTCCGACTCCTCTCCATCCTCTTGCCCATCTTTGCCCTCCTGTGGTCTTCTCTGAAGACAAGGTTAAAAACATAACCAACAAATTGGTTAGGACTTGACTTTCTAATGCTCTCCCAAGCCTGGGCAGTTGCACAAAGGTAAATAATAAGAGCTTCATCTACCAGCCAGATCCTCCAGTTTGAGGAAACCGAAGCGGCCAGTGAGGGGAGGATGCTACCGACATACTGGTCATTGGCACATCTCTTCCTGGGGCCAGTAACAATGGGACTGGTGGTAGTGTCCCACAGAGCAGCCTGACCTCTGCTGCCCTAACACAGCCCCCCAACCTCGTCACAGTGAAGTTGGCCCAACATCTCCTTTGCTGGAGGCTTCTCCTGGAGAACCCAAAGCACATGGGGCCACCACTGCCAGGAAGGGCAATCACTGTGTCCCATGACAGCTTAGCCACTGGCCCAGCCACATGCTGTACCATGGGGTAGCACTTAGCCAGTCAGCTCTCCCTTTTTATTTTCCAAACACACATCCATTGCTACTACTATAATTCTTCTGGATCCATTGGAGATGCACCCAGAGATGAACACAGCAGGAGTCAACTCACTTCATGTGTGGGCAATACAACACCTCTACTTCTAACTGCCCAGCTGCAAATTACTAACATGTAAAATTTGTACCCAAGCAAGAATTTTGCCCATTTTCTACTCACCACAACCCAGAAACATGGCACCATCTCCTTTCAGGAAGGAGATCAGCTCCAACAGAGGAGGTACCCCTCGCAAAGGGAAGGGAGGCTCACAAGATATCAAAGCACCAATTCTGGATTTTACATGCCTCACTCATTTTGGGAAATATTTTGATTGATGGCCACCAGTTTGACAACCTGAGGATTGCGACCCACCGAAGACCTTCCTTCTGTCTGCTCTGTGTGCACAGCACTTGTACAACTGAGAGGGGCTGTCCCCCTTGCTGTGGTTTGGGGCTCTCACCTTCTTGTACTTGTGGGGGAAAGTGAACCTCTCGATGGTGTTCTGGACAGCACCACGGCTCACACTGCCCAGCCTGTCCTCCAGCTGCAGCAGCTCCTATGGCACAGCAACAGCAGCACAGCAGCATCAGCATTGATCCTAGGCACGAGGTCCCAGCAACCCACCATACCTGCTAGTGACCAAGGCTCCCTGCTGCCCTTTCCTTCACAGAAATGTTCATCAACCCCAAAGCAGTCACGCTAAAATGATGGATCTGAGCTTTGGTATTTGGGCTAATAACTAAAGATTCAAGGCAAAGAGCAGGATATCCAGCAATTCAGAAATTAGGGTGGAGTTTGAGTTCTGTTGGGAAACAAAACCATGCAGAACTGAAGCATTTTCATAGAATCCAAGAACTGTTTGTGTTGGAAGGGAGCTTAAAGCTCATTCACTCCAAACCCCTGCCATGGGCAGGGACACCTTCCACTAGAGCACCTTGCTCCAAGCCCCTGTGTCCAACCTGGCCTTGAACACTGCCAGGGATGGGGCAGCCACAGCTTCTCTGGGCACCCTGTGCCAGCGCCTCAGCACCCTCACAGCAAAGAGCTTCTGCCTAAGAGCTCATCTCAGTCTCCCCTCTGGCAGGTTAAAGCCATTCCCCTTGTTCTGTCTCTACAGGCCCTTGTCCAAAGCCCCTCTCCAGGTTTCCTGTAGCATCCTTAGGCACTGGGAGCTGCTCTAAGGTCTCCCTGGAGCCTTCTTTTCTTTGTTGACAGACATGGAGAGAGTCAGTCAACCTCAGCCAGATGCAGGCACTTTGGAGTAAACCAGCTTTTACCAGACCTACTCAAACAGCTATTACTAAAATTGCTGTAAGACTCAGTGCAACTGCCATGCCACAAAACACGAGTTTATGCCAGAGCTTCCATATATTCCCAGCATTAAAAGTTAAATGATAATTCCAGCCCCTGAGATACATACTTCATAGCTCTCCCTCACAGCTGATGTGTGCCTGCTTGGGTTCAGTCCCTGAAGAGCAAGTAGCTGCAGCTGAGGATAAGGGTAATTTCTGATTTCATGAACAACCTGCGAGAAGCAAGGGAGAAGAATAAAGCCACCTGTACTGCACATTGAAATCCCTTGTGTACCTTGACTTAAATCAAGTGCCTTGAAAATCTAAAACAAAAGAGCAGACTGGCACCTTTCCTCAGTGGAAGCATAGTCATAAGAAAAAAAAAAAAGGTTTTATTAAAAAAATCTCCTATAAATGATAACTAAGAACATGCATTTCTTCCGAATAAACTGTTTCAATGTTCCTGTTGCGTTCATAACATTGCAGCGCCAAACTCTAAACATGGATCAGCTGCAAAGGGGATTTTATTTTATTTAGTTTTAAATGGGTGGATTTCTTTCTGTCCACATTTTGATTTTTTTAAGTGTCACTGTAGTACACAGGTGTCAGGGTCTAACTATGGGGACGAGTTAAAAACACCTTGGTAGGTTTTCTGAAGATGCTTTAAGGCCTAGAAGTGCTTGGCATGACTCAGCTCCAAACATGGCACCCTGCTAGCAGAAGGGCCAGCAAATGACCCCAGTCAGCCTATCTTCTCATCAAATCCCACCTCCACCTGTGATAAACCTCTACAGATGGCATCAAGGCTGATGTAGTGAGAAAAGACATGACAAGGAATGATCTTCTGAGCCCAAGGAAAGGATCACCTATCACCAATCTTTATTCATACACAGAGTTCTGGGAGACCGTAGTTTGTTCCAGTGTTAATACTATTAGTAATAACTGCTGAGTCTCTCACATGCTGCTCAGGTTTTGCAGACCAGTTTGTGAGCATGGTGCTGCATGCGTTTGATCAAACGTTTTCAGAGCAGCTGAGCTTTTCTTTCCTTTCTCTAATCCAGAGTGCAATGATGCAACATTATCCTTTCAGACACTCCCTCCCACGGCCGGAGATAAGTGGGATTCACAGAAGACAGGTGATAGAAAGATAGCAGCCTTTATTTTGACTGCCTTCTGGCAGACAATGCATAAAACATTTCTTGGTAAAAACGTCTCACTTACCATCTGTGTTGAGGATGTGCTTCTGGGGAAGTGGTGCATCCGAGGTGTAGCTAAGTAATGCTGATAGGGCTGAGGGACCGGACGGACCTGGAACTGGGTGTGAGTCAGTCCCGCATCGACACTGAGGTCCCTGTGGACACGAGGGTGAGGATATGGATTTTAGATTGGAGATTAGGAACAGTTACTTCACCAGAGGATGATCAGGCATTGGAACAGGCTGCCCAAGGCAGTGGTGAAGTCACCATCCCTGGAAGCGTTCATACACCATGTAGATGAGGCCCTTAGTGACGTGGTTTAGTGGTGGCCTTGGCAGTGCTGGCATAATGGTTGGACTGGATGAACTTAAAGGTCTTTTCCAACCTAGTTTATTAAATGATTCTATATTCCTATGGCTTTGACTGCATGGTTGTATTGCATGGCTTATACCAAGTCAGGTAATGCTCAAGGGCAACCTCCACTGGTGGGATGTGGGCTGCTGTGGGTTCCTCAACACTGGGTGATGCTACTGCTTGGAAAGGAGTTTCCTCCATTTTGGGCAATCCCTCATGCCTGTACCAGCTCGAAGGAGTAAAGGGTTGCTTTTATGTCAGTTAGCTTTTGTGTTGGCCAATGTCAAGAGCTGCACAGACTCAGCCTGCTAATTTCAGAGCAAGAGCATGTTGGTGGCTCTGATCAATACCCAGGCTTGGTAACTCAATCTGGTCAGACCAGGTACTCCCCATGCTGCAAATAATTACATTTTGCTTTGAATATTTAGTGGGAATACAGCTAATTGCTCAGGAAACACACCAATGAATCATCCACAGTAGTTAGGAGCTGATCAGGCACCATCTGGGGGCTTTTAGATGTATATGTGCTTTCCTTGGAGATCTCCCAACCTACATCATGGTAGGACCTGGGGAGGCATGGGAGACTGCACCTCGCCTTAACCCAGCCTCAGGAAGCTCCAGAACTGTTCTGTGTGCAGAAGGTAAGAGATTTATGGATGAGACTGATGTAGGAAAGGGTGTCACACCACCAGCAGTCCATCACCAATGAATTGTAGAATCATAGAATGGTTGGGTTGGAAAGGACGTAATGATCACTCATTTTCAAACCCCTGCCACAGGCAGGGACACTCCCACTAGACAATGAATCAGGACATCCCCGATGGTCTCACTTGCATGCATGCATCCTGGCCTGGGCAAGCAGAACTGGGAGCTCATCTTGGTGAGTTTGGGTGGATTTTTCCTCCAGAAAAATAATTCATCTCAATCCCAGGGTTTGGCATGACCAAGATCCTGGCAAACTCTACAGCTCTGCTCAGTCCAGCATGCAGAGACAAACTGCAACCCCATCCCCAAACTGTGTGGAGGGGATGAGAGAAGACCTAACACAGATCCTCTGTCTATAATCCAATTAGCTGATCCCTTGTCTGTCCAGCTAGAGTGTCTCAGCAAACAAGTCATCATTCTCTTTATCATAATTACAAAAGCCAGTGCTGTAATAACCATTGTCTTCACATTTACCAGAGCAAAGCTAATTAGATCACAGGGGTGTCTTCCCATTTCAGCTTTGAACTTCCTTTCCCCCACATGGAGGACAGCAGCAGTGAGTACCATGGCTTGTTAGGAGCAACCCAGACGTGTCCTCCAGCAGCTGGGAAACTGCTTTCACCCAGCAGCAGATAACAGCTATGAAGGGACAGTAAATGCAGGAATCCTTTGGCCAGAACCGCCTGCATACCAGGCACCAGATCCTGTGCTCTAGTACTCCCTCATAAGACACCCCACATTAAGGTGAAGCAAAAAGGGACTATCTTTGCTGGGCCTGTGCTAGCCATGTGCTAGCCAGACAAAACCTGGCAGAGGATAAGAGACAGCAGGCGACTGGAAAGAGCACAACCAGGGTGAGAAGCTGCAGGACTGGGCACATTCCAGCTCCTGTGTCACAATTTTGGATGTTTATCCAGTTGCTTAAGACTGTTCCCAGGTAGATGGAAGGCTCAATTGGAAATCAGGAGGCTTTGGATCCATTCCCAGCCCTGTCAGTGGCCTGATGCATGACCTTGACCACTTCCTCTCTGCCTTCCCGTATTCACTGTCTAAAAAATAGATGTGATAATCCCTGGAGTGCTTTGAGATTGAGGGCTGCAGAGATCTCTCAAAGATGAATGGCCATCACTGACTTGTACAAGTAATTGCATTAACAGCACTGCTGAACTGTTTGTGCATTCATGCATCCAAAGCCTTACAATTGGATACTGAGGCCCCTGAAGTGATGCTGTGGTAGTACAGAAGGGTCCGAAGCAGAAGACTTCATGGAATGGTGTTTTCTTAGAGTTTGGGGTTGAATAAGCAAAGCACATTAGGTGAAGAAAACCAAAACCAACCATCATCTTCTAGCCTGTGTTGCATGGATTTCTGTACAACGTCTTGATGTTCAGATGCAAGGTTCAAGAACTGTGATGCTTATGGTACATGGGCTGCCAACAACCAGCAAGTCAAGGATAACAGATTGAATGGTCATCACTGAATACAAATGCAGAAGATGACTTAAGGAACTAAATGGGAGTTTATGTATTCTTCACCAGGGGATTTTAATCAAAGTTGGGCTGCCTGAGATGACTGATCATGTTCAGATCTTCCTTCTATCTCCATTTCTCGCAACAGTGCCTACAACTGCTGCTGCTTATGCGGTGGTAACACATTAGAGCAAAGTTTTTATATCCATCACTGGGCAAAACTCTACGTGTGCCCCAAGGGGAAGTGAGTCACCCAGATATATATACACAGTATGCGATTTCTGTCATCCTTACTCCTTCGGTTTTATAAGGCTATGGAGCAACACAGGGAGGGGAAAGGAGGGAGGAGGAGGGGAACATAAAGTGATGTTTTATCAGATCCTTCTAATGATTATAATTAAACATTCTGCTACAAAACTGAGGCAGAAAGAATGGCTGTACCCAGATGGTACACGAACAGTTTTGCAAACTGATCTGAACAATGTTATCTTGGCCAAATTTAACCCACAGTGGTGCCAGTAATGGGAACACCTGAGAAGAAAACAGCAGAAGGATCTGGCCATACCTTAATCTGTGTATTATTAACCTGGAGGGGGAAAACTCCCCCTATGTTAAAAGGACTCTCCATTTGCAGAGTGAAGTGCTCAGATGTTAGAAAATGCCATAATTAAGATTTCCTGTACCATTTTATTTTGCTCCCCTTGTGCATACTCATTGTGATTGTCTCTAATTACATGTTCACATTCTATTTCTTCCATTCAGTGAACAGAATGGACTTTCCTCAGCTACAAAGCTCAGAATTATGTTTTTATTTTCTTATTCTTCCAAATAGGGCCCTATTAATACTAACTGCGCAAGAGCTTGAGACCTGCTCTGAAAATGAAACGGCCAATTCCCTGCTCGTTTGTTCCAGGGTATGGAACACTACAGTGGGAGAACAATTAACAACTATTAATTCATTCACACCACCCTGCAGGGCAGGTCAGCACAGTGCTCCCTAATTTAGACAGAAGAAGCTGTGGTCACTGTTTCTTGAATGCCTGATGGACAGCAGGAGATCTAGCTTGGACAGAGACATTGGTCTACAGGACCCTGGCTGTGACCTTCAGCAGGAAAAGCCCCTGGGGAAGACAAATGCTTGGCTGCATGCTCTGTCCATGGATGAAGAGTTACGGGCAATATCAACACCTCAATGTGATCATACACATGCATATAGAAGGAGCAAGTTCAGAGGAGGCCATGAGGATGACCAGGGGCTGGAGCACCTCCTGTATGAAGATGGGCTGAGAGGATTCAGTCTGTCCAGGCTGGAGAAGAGAAGGCTGCATGGAGACCTCAGAGCAGCCTTCCAGTATCTGAAGGGGGCTACAAGAATGCTGGAGAGGGACTTTTCATCAGGGACTCTAGTGACAGGACAAGGGGTGATGGGTTTAAATTTAAACAGGGGAGATTTAGGTTAGATATGAGGAAGAAATTTTTTACTATGAGAGTGGTGAGGCACTGGAAGAGGCTGCCCAAGGAAGCTGTGAATGTTCCATCCCTGGCAGTGTTCGAGGCCAGGTTGGACAGAGCCTTGTGCAACCTGGTCTGGTGGAAGGCGTCCCTGCCCATGCAGAGGGTTGAAAGCAGATGATCTTAAGGTCCTTTCCAATCCAAACCATTATATGATTCTGTAAGTGCTTCAGCCAAGATGTCCCTCCCTAAGATGAGTTTCCTATTGCACACATTGTATCTGTTGAGCTGAACCATTAACTTCCATGAAGCACTGATCCATGGTGACATTCATAAACACTTGTACCCTTCCAGTGCTTTTCAAATACATCATTCTAAACACTAGTGAAATATGGAAGACTTACCAATCCGTGCCTTCGGCTAAATACCTGGGCTGGGGCCCTATGGGTTGTGGAGTTTGCAGTTGGTGGCTGAAGTCAAAGCTGGGGTGTAGGCGATGAGGCTGGACAGACATACGTTCTTGAGCCCGCCTGTGGGGAGGAGACAGAGTGGGTGAGCCATGTGGCATCACTGGTATGTACAGCTCCTGCTCAAGAGTATGTGTCAATGAACCAAGGGACAGAAACAAACGGTTGGGCTTGTGAATATGCCCCATCCCTGGGTTCAAGGCCAGGTTGGACAGGGCTTGGAGTAACCTGGTCTAGTGGAAGGTGTCTCTGCCCATGGCAGCAGGCTGGAACTGGATGGGCTTTAAGATCCCTTCCAACACAAACGAGGCTGGGATTCTATGTGTTCAAGAGAAAAGAGTCCAGACAGGTGTCAGGGATGATAGGAAGAGGCTATGTTATTTACTCATGGTCACCACAGACGTAATGCAGACCTTTGCTTTCCCCCACTGCCATGGCATCCACTTACACTCACTTTACAGGAGATGCTATTACTCTCGTGGAGAGAAAAAGAGGAAACCAAACAACTTCTTCCTCAGCAGCTTTGTGCCATTTGCACTATTTTATTTTTCACTGCCAGCCCCATAAACAAGACAAGATAAAACGTGTCCCTGCTTCAGCCATTATCTATCATCATAAAGAAGCTGCAGGTTGTCTCGTCTCCCCATGCAGTCCATAAACTCCTGGGAAACCTCATTCATAACAGGATTACTGAGGAGTAACTGAAAGCAGAATTTACTCTCGCTGGCCTTTGACAGTATTTCTCTGGATGATGGACAGGGCAGGCTGGGATCCACCTCCTTCTCCCTCAGCTCTGCTGCCCTTGCAGGCAGGTAAAGGAAAATAGTAGAAAACGCAGCAAGGTTTTTCTGAGGATTTGAGTCTCTTCTCTTGATTATTGCTTATTTGAATTACTTAGGGGTAGCGCATGTGCTGCTCGATCAGTATCCCCATTTGGAGAAAGACAAGGTGGATGCACAAGCAGGATTTGCATTACGGACTCATACACCTTGCTCCCTGCTGAGTCCCTGCTTACCAGTGGAGCCATCACAAAACAAATCTATGGGAAAACACTAGAGCCAATGCATCAGGGAAGAGCTAGATAAAGAATTTTTCATGCAGCCACAGTTCACAGGCTTCAATTTTATAGACACAGCCCAGATTCCTGTTACTGGGACCTCATGCCTGTAACCTATGAGGTTTCTGACACCCTCCTCTGATGCAGGTGTGCTTTCAGAAACAGGATGTGGGACTAGGCAAGATGTTCCTGACCTTTTCCACACCACAACCCACTTCCAAATGTAACACTGACAGCATCCACCAAAGCAGCTTCTTCATGGAATTATGCTCTGTGCTTTTATTTGAATTCAGCTTATGACTAAGAGATAAACACTTGTATCATCAGTGCCTCAGCCTTGCACATATTTGCTACCCAGTTATTAACTAATCATTAAATCCACCTAAAACCCCAGCTTATGCAAAACAAAACAAGGATGGGAAGAACACACAATTTTCAGGCAGAAAGAGTATGGAGAGAAAGTGTTTTCTGTCTGCAGCATTCTTTCCATATGAAGCATTATCACAAAGACTCATCCTCTGATTCTTGATCCATGGGTACAACCCACAAATAGCTTCCATATGTCTCCAAAAAAAGCATTCCTCTCCTACGTGCTATCTAAACCCCTCTCTCAAGAAACACAATCAGGACAAGGCCAGGCATCCATTTCCACCTCTGCTGAGTAAGTCTCTATGCAGTCATGAGCCCAGTCTGAATTTAGGCTGCTTTCTGTGACTGAATGTGCTGCAGGTCAACAGCATCATTCCCTCATTGAGCTGGAAAGCCTACCTTGACCCAAAGCAGAAAGGTCTTCATGTGCAAAACCTGATGGGATGGGTGGGTACAATCTCTGACCTGGTTTTGAAACAGGAGCTGTGATGAGGTAGCTCATAGAGTCTATTGCTTTCTGTTACATGAAGAACATGAAGAACAAGTAACAATAATAGATGACCATGGAACATACTAGATGAACACGTTCTGTATCCCCTTGGGAAAGGTGTACCTGCAGGTGCAACTTGCCCTGCATCTTCTCTTCTGGTGGATGCATTTCAGGGGTACACAATGAACTTATTTGTGAAGAAAACCCAGCATTACCAGCATGCGACTCTGAAATGGGTACAGAGAAGGGCAATGGAGCTGGTGAAAGGCCTGGAGCACAAGTGTGATGGGGAACAGCTGAGGGACCTGGGGGGTTTAATCTGGAGAAGAGGAGGCTCAGGGATAATCTTATCACTCTCTGTAACTACCTGAAAGGAGGATGGAGCCAGGAGGGTGCTGGTCTCTGCTCCCAAGGAACAGGTGACAGGACAAAAGGAAATGGCCTCAAGCTGCACCAGGGAAGGTTTGGCTGGAGATTAGGAACAATTCCTTCCCCAAAGGGTGGTCAGGCATTGGAACAGGCTGTCCAGGGCAGTGGTGGAGTCACCATCCCTCGAAGTGTTCACAGACTGCATAGTGACATGGTTTAGTGGTGGCCTTGGCAGTGCTGGGGTAACAGTTTGACTTGGTGAACTTAAAGGTCTTTTCCAACCTATTTGATTCTATGATTCTATGCCTCTACATACTTTCAGGGTTTTGCAGGAGCCGCTCTGCTGAAGTGAGGCTAAGATAGGCTCTCAGTATCCTACAAGACAAGTAGGGTCCCCTTACCTGTGATGAGGCATAAGCCGGCGGTGCTGTGCCTCGAGGAGCTGCTGCTGGAGGAGGTATTGCTGGTGTAGCGCCTGAGGTAGGAAGGAGGGTCCGGCCATGTCCTGGAAGGGCAGGGCTGGCACTGGGGCCAGGGGCTGGTGCAGGGGACCACTGTGCTGGTGTGGGGGGGCCATGTGAGGAGTCAGCCCCGGCTGGGGCTGCACTGCATGGGGCAGGGTGAAGTCAGCAGGGAGCTGAGGCTGGGGACCCAGGTGGAAATGCCGGCAGGAGGTAGCATGGGGATGCTGAGACCTTTGAAATGGAGCACCTGGAAGAGAAGATCACAGCTGTCAAGGGGGCCAGTGGCAGCCAGGGCAGCCCAGCACAGTGGTTGGCCATCCAGGGCAGCCCAGCTCACTGGTTGGCCATCCAGGGCAAGAACTGGGCAAACATCAGTTTTCTTCTCTGCTAAAAGGGTTAAAAAGAAAGAGAACAGGTCAGTTAACATTGATTACATGGGAAATATTGATTTTGACTAATAGCTTTTCTCCTCCAAAGAACATTAGAACCAAAACATATGTTTGAGTTCAGTGTGAATTTTGGCTCCAAACTGAAGTGTGTAGTGATCAAAACTACTCCAGCTTGGTTTGGTTTTCCTGTCTTAAAGAGAAAAGAAGAAAAAATTTAATAGTGCCTGTAGTGATAGGTCAAGGGGTGATGACGTTAAACTAAAAGAGGGGAGATTCAAACTAGGTATAAGGAAGAAATTGTTCATTGTGAAGATTGTGAAACACTGGCATAGGTTGCCCAGAGAGATGGTAGATGCCCCATCCCTGGAAACATTCAAGGCCAGGTTGTGCATAGCTCTGAGCAACCTGGTGCAGTGGAAGATGTCCCTGCTCATTGCAGGGGGCTGGAACTAGATGACCTGTGAAAGCCTCTTCCCAGCCAAACCATTTGATGATTCTGTGATATAGCCTCCGCATTTTAGGAAAGGGAAAAAAAACAACTGTTTACCAAAATATGTTTCATGGGTTATGAGCTCACTGAAGTTTTCAAAGCTTACTGACTTTCTAAGACATTCAAGGTATTTCTTTGCCTGTCTAAATATGTCTCATAGGCAAGGAAATAATCTCTGCTCTAAGAAACTGTCTTTCGCTGACTACAGGACATGATTGAGACCTTCCACTTCTGAAGGTCAGGATTAAGACCACGTGTCTTTGCTGAGACCCTTCAATAGCCCATCCTTGTGAGCTGCATGCAGGGAGAGGGTGGCTGCAGGAAACACACAGCAACAGCTATGAGACCAGCCATGAAACTGATTGGAATGAGGAAGAAATGAGGTGTGAAAGACATCTCTGGTGGAGCCTTTTGCAAAACATCTGTCACGGGATTGTGCCTTGTTGGATAGGCCCTTGGCCCAATATGGCATGTTAATTTACAGGCATCATGGTAAAATTTCTGTCTCTTCAACTAGGGAAAGATTCAACTCCAAGGTGAAGAATGGCTCAAGTGAAGTTATTATAGATGCCTCTTTGCTGAGGATCAGCCTCAGAATAGAACATCTGTCCTTTAGTGATTTGAACACCTTCCTAAAAACCTCCTCTTCCTCTTTTAATCTTTGCCAACGGCACAAAATACCCAGGAACAACAGCACCAGGAGACACTGAGTGTCATCCCAAGACATGGACATCATGCCTTCTTCACACAGATCGCTTCTGCTCCCATCTCCCATCTGTCAGCAGGCAGGTTAAGTCCATCACAGCAGCTCAGGGAGCCCTGACTGCTCCCTGTTCATACCCCTATGCAAAAAGGAGATGCACAAAGCATGTAAAATACCAGCAAGGGAAACAATGGGAGAAGACCTAACAGAAGCAAATGGTTTGCAAAACTGTGTGTAAGTAATTACAATATCTCTTAAATGCAAGATAATCCTCCACAGTGCCCCTCTGAGAAAGGCAGCAGGTAACAAATATGTGTGCCACCAGCAGCAGCACTTCTTAAGGTGATAATTTCTCATGCTGTCAGATAACAGTGTGATTTGACTATGTTATCAATTAAAACCAGAGGAGGTGGGATCAAAACTGCCATTCTTCGGTGACAGAGCCGCAAACCCAGATCCAAGAGCCGTTCACATACCCCACTCCCCCCCAAATATTGGTCATATTTGTTGCTGTCACCAATTCACTGTAAGCCACGGCATGTAAAGGCTGAGTAATGAAATGGGAATTCTGTGCTGCCCTGGCACATTGCCAAAGCTGAACATCACCATAGTCATGGGGAGATGCCTCCTAACTGCTGTGTTAGTTGGGTACTTGCAAAGCAATTCATGGTGAATTGCTCAGCCTTTAATGTCCATGGATTCCTCCCCATGGAAAGTTGCTACTGATGAGCCATTTTACACCTCCAGGTCTTCACAGGGCCTGAAAACAAGGTGCAAGAGCAGGTAAAAGTGCTAGCCCCTCTGTGCACCACTTGTCTGTGACCGTAGTGTAGTTGTATTTCAGACAAAAACAGCTTAGAGTGACACAAGACACTGAAACTTAAGTGGTATTCCCACACATTTACTGGGACACACTGTAGCACACAAGTAGAGCAAAAAAAGTCTGTCTCTCATCTCTTGATGCCTGGTGCAACTTTAGCTAAGGATTTCCAGCCTTTTTTTTTGTATCTTGGGAGGCCTTAGTCCGGTATAGTGAAACATCTGCAGGACCTGCCAAACCCCAGAGCATCCTCCACGAGCCATATTGCCTAGCAGTGGCTGCAGGAAGGCGATGTTGTCCTGGGATCAGCAAGGCAGAGACCTCTCAGGTCACTGAGCTTGAGGTTTGGTCCTCATCCTACAGGAGGGTTCTCCTCCTTTGGGATACTTTTGGTTTTGCAGGAAGAGAGGTCAGCCAGGTCTTGGATGTTTTTTTTGATGGTCTACCTCAAAGGAACCTAGCAGGGTCATCAGCTTTCCTGCAAATACCTCTCTTCTCCAGCTAAACAGGGAGGGAGAAGCGCAGTGTCATTGCTGCAGAGGTAACACAGTCCTCACTGGCCCCAAGAGGTTTTTGACCTGAGGCCAATCTGGAAACACAGGGCCCTATGTCCAGCCTGCTGGCCAGAAGGACCGACCTACCCTGCTATGTGAGCCCGCTGACATGCTCCTCCTGGGGGCACGAGTCGCTCCAACTGCTCATATCTCAAGCCATGGAGCACTGATTTCTCTGAGCTCACTGTCAGGCTGCCCATCAGCCAGAAATCCTTCTTTCCTTGTCCTGTTGGTTCTTCCTTTCATTTAAGTCCTACTGTTGTGTCAGATGATGACAGCTCAGAGCAACATCAGATCAGCAGCTCTGAGATGAGCAGTGCGTCACATCTGTCAGCAAAGCAGATGACTTATTGCAGTTTTGTGCAGGCTCCCATTAACTGGTTGAGGCCAAATGTCACTAAAATCAGGGACGTCTGTCTCAATGCAAGCATCTAAACTGAGCTATTTCTCAGCAGAGCACAATGCATTTCTTCCCTTTCCATAACCCTTTCTGCCCTCTTCACATTAGTTCCCCATGCTCTTCTGTTGACCATACACATTTGCAAGGTCTGTTTCTGCAAGGGCTGTTTTGAAAGGGCTGTTTTTCGTAGCCCTCCCACCCACCCAGGTTTCCATCATGGGCAACCCTGGTTGCTTTCCATGGTCTTGGCCTCAGCTAAGCTCCAAGGGCAGCTAATGTCTACGCTGGTTTTCAAAGCCAGGTTGGGTGATACGGTTTAGGGTGAGGTGTCCCTGCCCATGGCATTGGGGCTGGAACTTGATGATCTTAAGGTTCCAACCCTAACTGTTCTATGATTCTATACCTAAGCCTAGATAATCCAAGTCTAAAAAGGGACACCTCATACTAGACCATGTCACCCAAAGCTCTGTCCAACCCTGGCCTTAACACTGGCAGGGATAGAACATTTACTACTTCCTTGGGCAGCCTGTTCTAGTGCCTCACCACCCTCACGGGGAAGAATTTCTTCCTTACATCTAAACTGAACTTCCTCTATTTCAGTTTAGCCCCATCACCCCTTGTCCTATCACTATAGTCCCTGATGAAGAGTCCCTCTCCAGCATCCGTGTGGCCCCCTTCAGATACTGGAAGCTGCTCTGAGGTCTCCACACAGCTTCTCAGCCTGTCTTCATATGGGAGGTGCTCCATGATCATCATCATGACTCTCCAATCTGTGCTTTGTAAATTCCTGATGCTTCCAGAACACGAGTACAGATGAGTAGTGGCCCTGGCTGGCCTGACTCACCTCCACTGCTGGCATGGACACTGTGCCTTCACCAGGTTGTCAAGGACTCACCGTGGAGCTGGGTTTGCTATATTCCCCACAGCTACATAGCTTGGCGGTGCTGTGACTGCCATCTCCCTACCAGCACCATAAAGACCATCTTCAACTAAAAAGCCCTTGGGGAAGATTGCTTAATAGCTATATACAAACCACCCAAAACACTTAGCTGGAAGACGGTGTTAACATGCTACAGTCTCAAACTGAGGAGGTATAAATTTGTTTTTAGAAAGGCAACAGATGATGCAGG
Organism: Pezoporus wallicus; assembly: GCF_028554395.1. NCBI lineage: Eukaryota > Metazoa > Chordata > Aves > Psittaciformes > Psittacidae > Pezoporus > Pezoporus wallicus. Next base: position 2,967,706 of record NW_026637482.1, read on the forward strand.
CATGTGGAGAGCTGAACCTGTTCTGCTGCTCACTGTTTCCACCCTTCCAACACAGCGGAAACCCGCGGGAAAACTCATCAAGTCCGCCTCAGTGCTGCTTTCTCACTTCCACAGCTTTTCCTCTTTCCCCCCTCTCAGTTCTACAGTTATATTTATTGTTTCTATACATTTTCTGAAGCAGGCTGGAAGTTTCTTATTAAAAGAAGTGCTGCCGCTTCCTTCATAGCCCCAGGTGAACCCTAACTTCATCTATTATTGCAGGTGGGTACATGACATCGAGTCACAGAATTGTACTGGTCTGATACTGGGTGTTTCTGTCACTAGGGAGTCTTCTTTAGCATCAGTCATGATTTGACTATGTCTATGGGCATGCAAATTTATAAATCCAGCAATATTTCACTCATAAAAGCTCAAGGGATCTGAGTTACCATTAAACACTATTGACCCATATCAGAGGTGAAAAGCCCTGGATAATCCTTGCAGGAAGGATGCTATGGAATTGATGAAAAGAAGACCCCAGAAAGCAGAACTATCTATTTCCACCGGCTTTCCTCATGGCAATCATATATTTGATGCAGTTAGGCTACTGGTAAGGGACAAGGATGATGCCTGGAGCTGGTGCTGGGGATAGGTATCTTGAGAAGACAGCTGCAGCCCAGGGAGCCCAGCGCTTTTCAGAGCAAAACAGAATCTGTCTAATGCTGTTAAGCTGCCTGTGATGCATGTGCATTTTTCCCCTGGGTAAGGCAACCTGGCCAGCTTGTCAAGGCATTCATGGTCTGCATGCGGGCATGCAGGGAATGGGGGGGTGTGGCGTGTGTGTGTGCAGTGGAGAGGCTGGAGCTGGTTTCACATCTTGATCCCATCACTCAGACAGGGAGATGGCAGCTCCTGGCTTCACTCACCAACAGGCTTTGCCACCACAGAAGATATGCCTATTGCAATCAGAGCTGTGCTGGCTCAGCTGTTTCACACTGATTACAGTCCCCACAATGCCTCCTTCTGCACTGGGGATGCAGATAAACCCCATAAAGAGGAGCCATCATCGGTGCCTTTCCAAGCACTGGGCTCTGCAGAGAGACTGCCAGGCTTTTAATAACCCAGAAGCCTGCAGCTTGTTTCCCTGGACATGCATTAAGATTCCCCACAGAGACAGCAATGCGGCGGGAAGTTAGCATCTGCCCTGGTAGCATAGAGCGAGTGAAAGCTGAAATCGTGGGAGCAGCTCCAGCTTCATGTAGCACAGGAGAAGGACATCAGAGGGGCTTCACAATGTGTTAGCAAAGAACCTTCTAGTTGCCCAGTGCCATCAGCCATGTGTTAACTCTTTGCAAATAATATGTGAATATATGCTTCATTTCTGGCAGTGTTCAAGGCCAGGTTGGATGGGGCTTGGAGCAACCTAGTCTAATGGAAGGTGTCCCTGCCCATGGCAGTGGGCTGGAACTGGATGAGCTATAAGGTGCCTTTCAACCCAAACCATTCTATGATTTCTATGATACCCTTATTAAACAAGTTAAACTGACTTACTAACAGGAAATGAGAGGTGACAATGCACCTGAATAATACAAAATGAAAGAAATAAACCCCCAGAGCAAATCCACAATATATTTAGCTACATAAAATTTAGAGGTCTTGAAAAGAGGGAGATACCATGCATCTCACTCCTATTATAGGACAGCAAACTGCAGGGCAAGGAAATAGGGTCAAGGAGGATCAAATAGGAGGAGGAAAGAACCTGAGAAAAATTTATCAGACAGGAAAGCATGTGCCTCGCTTTCAGCACCTTTGCTAACAGCTTTCGCATTTCATTTAGCAAATGGCAAGAACAGTGTCAAAAATAATAGGGACCCGGCTCAAATCCAGCCCCGAGAGTGCAGCCTGCTGTCCTGTACCTCTACTGCCATGCAATAGGTAGTGCCATGGCCAGGAAAGGAGCAACCCCAGCACACAATAGCAATGGATAAAGAGCATTCTCATTGGTGCTATTCATTTGGCCAGGCTGTGCAGTGCCAGGAACCAAGTCAGGATGGATACCTTGCATTACTCAAAAGGATGGTCTGCTGTGGTTGGGTCTTGGGTATATCATCCTCCTATTCAGTCTTGCACATTTGATGGAAAGGGAACACAAAGGACTTTAGAGAAACGGGGCTGAAATGGGCTCCTCCACAGGCATTAATGGGTCATTGACACCAAGTATCTCACCTCTGAGGACCTCTGTGCAGGCACAGCAAAATACAGCTTAGGCCATCCCCAAAAATACATAAACACGGACCTCAGACTAAAGATTGCCCCTGCCTGCTTGTACAGTCCCCATTCAACATCCTCTAATCCTAATTAAGTCTCTCATTAATTGCTGAGTGACATGAGCTGGCTTGGCTAGAGCATAGGCTCATGCACACATTCACATGATCCCTAACACTGAGCAAACCATCTTCTCTCCTGCACACCATGGGGTAAAAGCATATTCAGAGAAATGCACCAAAAAAAAACCCTAAGGTTTTAGGTTTTTTTTAGGCTCCTTTTAAAGCCTAGGCTCAGCATTCAATGGCAAAATAAACCTGGAAATAATCAGCATTTATCAGTATATTTACTGATGTAATATATCAGTAGGGTTGGAGCAGTCTGGGTTAGAGCAATTCAGAGCAGTGGGAATGAAGAGCAGTGAGAGCTAGTGATGGGATACAGCCAGGCAGCCTGGCCCCATCACAGGAGAGAGGCAGCTGTTTATACAGCTCTGGATGAGGGTTTTTTTCCTGCAACCCTTTTCCATTAACTTCAGGAGGAAAAAAAAGAAAGTTTTGTTGAAGATGATGTTTCACAGAAGAGTGTTGAATTCAGCAATATTTTCCGAGGAGGAAGGAGAAACACTTCAGCAGCTTTGCTACACTTAAATTCGCCTTTTTGCTTTTATACTTCTCCCTTCATTTTAATTATAGCTTTAATCTCATGTATGGCATTCGAGGGTGTATTTATGATTTTTGGATCGTCACACCAAAGGGGAAAAAAAAAAAAGGAAAGCTAAATTTAATGGAAAGAAATCATTTTCTGAGGTTTAATGGTCCCAGCTTCACTCCTCCAATCCCAAACTCTTGCATGCCTGGAGGGATGGGTGGCCCAGGCATCCTGGCATGATGTTTCCCACCCAGCCCAGCTTTTCCTTCCCAAACTGCCCCATTTCTCACGGTTTTGGGCTCAGCTCCTCACATCTGCCAGGAAAGTGTGGAAGGCACATGGCTTTGGAGATGTTGCAAAACCCCTCAGCAACTTTTTCATAGCACTTCTCATTTCTGTTTGGTCTGAAGGCATCGGAAAGGGTGGAGAATGAACAGGCAAAAGAAATCACCCCTCAATGCCCATGCTAAAAGCAGGGGTCACATCTCAGGTCTCAGTGATATTTTGGGGCTGCTCAGCTGTTTTCAGGGCTTATTCCCAAGTGAAACCTCAGCACTACCAAGGGCACAGAGGGTTCAGCTGGTACCTAAACTTCAAGGCAACTCCTGGGGCTTTGCTCATCAGCTACGCACCCCATTGTGCTCAGACGTCCCTTCTTCCCCAGCGTCATTCCAGCTCTTATGTGTAACCCGAACCCTGTTTTATGTGACACACATTGGGAAAGGCAAACAAAACTGGATCTTTTCCCAGTTTATTGGCAGGCACGTGGGCTTGACAGCTCTTCTCCAGGGTTTGGACTATTAGCTCAATTAAAAAAAAAAAGAAGAAAACAAAAAAAAAAAAAAAAACAAAAACCAGAAAAGTAGCCCCTTTGGTCAAAGAGGGCAAAAGAGCTCATCAACTTGTGGTTATAGTTACTAGCAGGGTGTTACATCCACGTGAATGGGTTCCCAACCTGTAAATGAGAAAATTAACAAGCGGAAGGACTTCATCCTCAAATTAAAAATAAAAAATCCTGACATGACAGCAATCTGTTATTTCGCTCTGTCTGCACAGAGCAATGAGGAAGCACTTGGAGCAAGCCCTATCCCTGTGCTTGGGAATGTAAAAATGTGCTGACTTGTGCACACAGGAGCCTTTGACTTTGACAGGCAGCAATATGCTGCAGCCAGTTGTTTGGAAAGCAAAATTCAATACTTGAGTTTCCAATGTTTCCTTGTTTTCATAGTGTCCAAAGTCCCCCCCAGCCCCAGATACTTGGAAGTGCTCAACACCTGCCTTGAAACACTCTTAACTGTTCCTAATAGGCAGCCAGGGGGGCTTGCAGAAGCTCCATCCTACCAGTAATGATAGGACACTCACGAATTGACAAAAACCCAAATCCATGGCGTAAAGAAAAAAACAGACATTGCAAGGAGCTGGCAGGGTCTTGAGCGTCATGCTGCATTGCTTACAGAGCTTCTTAATTCCGTGACAGCCACAACCAAAACCCTCCACCTAAAGGCTGCCAAACTTGGTAGGTCTGAAATCTGAATGCAACTTTAACCTTCCCCCAGAGAACACGTTAATGGGAAAAGCCGATGCCCTCAGCTGCCTTTTAAACCTGCTTAAGCAAATTGCTTTGTGATCCCACCTTGTGTCAGACCTGCATCCGCTCAGCACCACCCATGCCACACTGCAGCAGCTCAGACAGGAGCACAGTCCTTTGGTATTCCCATACCCGATGGGCACTGGGGAGCCAGGACTTATCCACAGCCCTGGCACAGGCTGCACCGCAAGGGCTGTGGGGATGCAGGACAGCACCTCAATCCTATGCCAGCACAACATCACCTTCCTGTTATATCCCTTGTCCATAGGGATTTCCAGTGAAGATATTCTTTACTTTTAGTGAAGATATTCTTCCCTGTGAATGTGCTGAGGCGCTGGCACAGGGTGCCCAGAGAAGCTGTGGCTGCCCCATCCCTGGCAGTGTTCAAGGCCAAGTTGGACACAGGGGCTTGGAGCAACCTGCTCTAGTGGAAGGTGTCCTTGCCCATGGCAAGGGGTTGGAACTGGATGAGCTTTAAACACCCTTCCAACACAAACCAAGCTGGGATTCTATGATTCCGGGATTCTCATCTGTCTTTCCACTTATCAGTTAAGAGAGGAAGGATGCTTTCTGGGGCACGGTTTGCCTGGACTGCTTTAAACCTCCCTGCTAGGGAGAGATTGGAGCAGCAGTTGAGACCTGTCCTAAAAAACATAAGAGGAGGCTGCTTTGGGTGGGTTATTCTGCATCAAACCCATACATCTCCATTTTCTATGCATTGATTTTTTCCCCCTCCCTGTGTTTTAAATGGGACTGTCATAACCAGATGGGTTTTCCTGCTGGGTTTGTTTACCTACATCTTAAACACAGAGGTAAGAGATCCCACCCAGAATATCCCTATGGATCCATAGTGAGTGCAAGTGACCAGGAGTTGGGTTTGGGAAACCTGTGGAGAGTTTCACTACTTCTGGGAACAGAATGTGAGGTTGGATGGCGGATGTTTTGTAGTCCAGCCTTTCTCCTTTGCTGGCTGCCTGGCAAATCAGCCCCAAAGCCAGAACTTTTTGGCAGCGAAGCACAGCTCTGAGTTTTGTTTTTCCTAGCATCTGCAGAAATGTGCCACCAAAACCAGCTGCCTGACCTCATGGAGAGATCACAGCACTGGGGAGTGGTAAGAAGTTGAGCTGGCTACTAAAGAAAGGAAGGTGGCAAGTGCTGTGTGTGTTATTAGTGCTTCTATTAATGCTGAGAGCTAATGAAGATGTAGCGGTGAGAGGCAAGGATGGGAGTCAGGACATGGAACATCCCCTTGCAAAGAGGTTTGTTGATCCCATGTTGCAGGCCACCTGCTGGACTTGATCTTAAAACCTGCAGACACATGTCAGGTAGGGTGCAAAGTATTTACAAGGCTGCATGAGACCCTCAGTGGGGCCAAGAGGGCAGGTCTTGCAGCACTGAGGTATCTGCCACCCAGGGAAGCCAGTATACTGCATGGTCCCCTTGAGGTTTTTAGAAACCACCCAGAAAACACACCAAAAAGTGCTCCTCCTCACTCCACAAGGCAGAAGGTAGCTGTCATTCAGCAGCTGGCACGTCTTCCAATTGACAATACACAGAAGACAGGAGCTTCTTACAATAGCTGGGGTTCAAAAAATGAAGATCACTTCTTAAGAGAGAGAAGAAATATTCCCAGTAGCTAAGGTTAGTAAGTCCTCTGTACAGCACTCTATGTTCCTATCCTGAGCCCAGGATCTCAGCCCCTAGTCCAAGAACAGCCTTCAATAGACCTCTTTATTTGATTAACCTAAAGGATTTTGGAGGTTAGACCATCACTGTGCACTGGTTGGAGGTGCCATGCAAGGACCTGTTTGCATCCCTGGCAGTAGTCAGGACCATGGTCCAACCCAAACACCAGGGCTGAAGAGAAGCTGCATGAGATATGGTGGGTGCTGGCAGTGATCTGAACTCAGGTTTGGGATAACCCCATCTAACACAAGTCCTGCCATGCCACATCCGCACAATTCCCTTTTTATGCCACAAGAATACAAAGTCTGTAGCTAAGAATCAAAGATTCTGGAAGTCTGTTCCCTATTAAACTTCATATCCTAAACTTTATAGGTATGTGTTACACCAGGAGAAAGAGCACCAAACATAACGTACAAGTAAAACATCAGTCTCTCGATGCGGAAATAGCTCTTACTTTACATTTCTGCATGAGGTCCTGGCATGAGTTAGTGCTGCTAAGCCATACTGTAATAACATATAAAGGAAAAGTTCATCCAGACAGCAAGAAATGTGCATTTTATACAGCTAAATGGAAAGACATCCAAGAAAAACCATACAGGTCTGATTTGCAGCTGGGAGGCTATCCGAGGGAGAGTGATTTTTGGTAATCAGCAAACCATGAGCTTCCAGAGCCCCAGCAGCACCTGAAGGCACAAGTATTTACTTGAATAAAAAGCAGGAGGTGGGTTCCCTTGGGAGCAATAAGCCTCTTATACTGATGCCAAAGGCAGGAAGAAGGGCTGGAGAGAAGCCCAAGGGTGCCATGCATGCACCTCTGCAGGGAGGCAATGCTGGGACTCCACATCAGAAAGACCAAAGATGAAACCATGGTTGAGTAGAACCTAAAATGGTGCCTCTCATGAGTTGGGCAGGAGGAGGTTCATCAGCCTGGTTATGAGCCTGACAAAACCCAGCAGGGACTGACCTGCAGCCAGCACAGGCTGAAGCACCAGGCACCACATACTCACAGCAGAAATCCCCTCTGGGGCACCAAGGCTGATAAATCCCAGCCTGGATAGCTTCCTAAAGGACGTCCCCTCACTTGGGCTGGAATTAATATGGAGCTGTAGGATGGAGGAGGTGATAATAGTTGTCCCTTCCAGCGCAAAAATTGACCTGCTTGTGGGAATTTGCCACTCCTGCTGAAGGCAAGAAACGCTAATTGCAAGGAACTCACTTTTCCATCATGATGGGAATAGGATATCAGGTTCATGTTTATTCCATCAAGAATATCCATAGAAGCAACCAGGTAAGAAGCTGCATTGTCACAGGCAGCATCTCACTCCCCTGCACCTGGATTCTGAAACATCCCAACAAGCATGTGGCATCCCTGAGAGAATTAAGACTAAGTCAATGTTTCTGTCATCAACCCCACTTTCAAGGGGCTCATAACTCTCAATGTTTGTGCTCTCGTGATGCCAGAACTTGGCACAGAAGCACACAGACCAGATGCAGTTTTATTCGGTAATAAATAGCTTAAATCTCATAAGCCTTTTTTTTTCCTTTATTTTTTCTTTCTTGTTTTTGGCTTAAACCTGTAAAATGGGAAAAGAAAAATGTGTGGGATATTTTTTTTTTCCTACCTTCTGATAATTTTGGAATTGTAGCTTATGCTGATTAATGGCTTTTTTCCAGATACACACACAGTCCATACTGCTATTTCTCAGACATTTTGCCTTTTTAATATCTGCTCTTTTATGGGTTCAGTGTCCTGCGCCCAGCAGAGTGCCAGCATCACAGCCTGACATTTCTCGGGCTGACTTACAACACTGGATTATTCAATCTCTGGCACATGAAGCCTGATGCTCAGGAAGAGTTAAAACATGGCAAAATTCTCCAAGCTCTTTAATCAGTGTCAGTAACATTTTAAAGATGGACTGCTGTTTTAATTGCGGCCCTGTGACATCCCAGTCCTCTAGAGTAAAGGCAGTTATTGCACCCCAGCACTATCTAACCGGCCCCAGGGTGAGCATAGGTTTTCATCAGCTATCCACCAGGATTTTAGCACTTCCAGATTTACCCCACACTCAGACTTTGCTCTATGGAGGCCAGCTACTTTCCAGTGGCCAAAAGCCAAGGAGACAATCCAAGCCCCAGCCCAAGTGCTTGGCCACCCTTCAAAAGTCCACCTCAGCTGGAACAGAATGAAATAGCAGTGATTGTGCTCATAGGGTCAGCTCCAGACATTGGAGGGTCACCAGTGGGATGCTGGTGCTGTTATCCAAATGCTTTGCTGTCTGCAGGGCTGGGATTTTTGGCAAGGAACAAGGGGGGCTGCTGGGTATGGGAATGTTGCAGTGCAATGGGGAGCTGGGCTGATGTTGGGTCAGGGTCATGCAACATGGCCAAGAAGAACCCTACACGTTACCTTAGGAAAATGTGCTTTCCATGGGGTGCAGATCCACCCGTTGTCCCCTCTGAACCACGTCCTCATTTGCTCAGAGGAAGGATTGAAGGCAACTCTACAGTACTGCAATGTTTCTCCCAAAGCATCCTGCCACCAGGTTATCCATCTCAACACCAAGCTTGCAACCCAACAGCAGGCGCAGAGATTCCCCATGCAATCATCCTGCCTCCCCAAATCCCAGCAGATCCAGTGAAGAATTACTTGCAAAAGAGGTATGGGGAATTTGCTGGCTGGAAGCAAGGCAGGAGGATCGTGCTGCAGAGGGCACCCCTTGTCCCAGCCTGCCATCAAACCCTGTATACATATAGGCTCCAGGAGGAATGGGATGGCCCACATATGGTTTGGATTTGCACAGGATCCTGGTGACTCAGAAGAAAAACTCCCAAATATACAGGTACACTTTGGGCCATCTGTCCTCAAGCAACACCAGCAATAAGCCACAAGCCACATTATAAAGCAAGTAAGAGATGTCACAGTGAGACATCTTAGTTTCGCTCATGTGAAACTACTCTGACCTGGCATAGAAGCTGCACCCAAAGAAGAAGCATCCTCCTGCTCCAGTGAGGCCATTGCAGGGATTTTTGACAGCCTGAGAGACCTGGGCTGGTTCAGCCTGGAGAAGAGAAGGCTCCTGAAATGGAGACCTTAGAGCAGCTCCCAGTGTCTAAAGGGTCTACAGGAAACCTGGAGAGGGGCTTTGGACAAGGGCCTGTAGGGACAGGACAAGGGGAATGGCTTTAACCTGAGGTGAGCTCTTAGGCAGAAGCTCTTCCCTGTGAGGATGCTGAGGTGCTGGCACAGGGTGCCCAGAGAAGCTGTGGCTGCCCCATCCCTGGCAGTGTTCAAGGCCAGGTTGGACACAGGGGCTTGGAGCAAGCTGCTCCAGTGGAAGGTGTCTCTGCCCATGGCAGGGGTTTGGAACTTGATGAGTTTTAAGGTTGCTTCCAACGCAAACCAGTCTGTGAGCCTATGATTTTTTGGTGGACAAATTACAACACTGCATCCAAAGCTACCTCCAACCACAGCAAGGTCTTCCCACCTCTCACTCACATGAGATGTAACCCAGGTCCCACAGCTGAGTCTCTAGAGAAAACACATGGCATGGTCCTTGGCTGGGAAGCATTTGGCCAGTGCCAGGTGTGTCTGCTGCAAATCATAGAATCTCAGACTGGTTTGGATTGGAAGGGACATCAAAGCTCATCCAATTCCTACCCCCTGCCACAGGCAAGGACAAATTCTGCTAGACCAGGTTGCTCCAAGCCTCATCCAGCCTGGCCTTGAACACTGCCAGGGATGGGGCAGCCACAGAATCCTTGGATGCTGGCTTCAGCCTGTCTGCAGGAAAGACAGCCGCAATGGGTCTGCACTCCCTGTGCTTGCGGTCAGTGAATGGCTTGGTTTTTTTTCCGTTTTAGATTTAAAGGCAACACAGTGCCAGTAATTAAACTAATCTAAAGCAGCAAACAGAAAAGCTGTTGCAGTGCCAAAAAATTAATCCACATGAATATTAAAGACATTGAAGCTACGAACAAATCCAGAATGAATGAAGCTGGGTGGAAAGGAGGCCCATATGCAAACCTACAACCCCTGGTTTCATGTCTTCTCCAGCTGCCATGGGAGATACAAGGGGCTTGAGCAGATGAGGACACAGGGGAAGAGAACAGGAACCCCAAGAGCAGTCTGCTCCCTCCTTCAAGCAAAACACAGCCTCCAGCAGTCTGTTCCCCACCAAATTAGGTCAGGCAGAGCTAACTGAGCATCACAGGGTGGGAAACTGGATCCAGCGTCCTCACATCACATCAACCCGTCAGCTGGACGTGATGGGCACCTCATAGGATGGGGATCACTGGACTGCTGCTGGGAGGAGAAAGTGCTTCTCAGCATGGGACAAGCCAAACTAGGCAGCCTTAAGTCACACAATGGGGGAATTACTAAATCAAAGCCACGAGAGTTTATCTCCCTTTACCTTTTTCTGGCAAAGAACTGCCTCCTCCTATTGCACACAGGAGCAAACAACCTGCCAGAACCTGAGCTGACCTCCCAGTATGATTTTTACCATTCCTGACAGCAGTTTTGCCAAGCCCACTCAGACGGAAACATTTTTACTCTCTCACAGGGATTTCGTTTTTATTACATCTACCTTGGAAACCTGCAAGCAGAGCAGGTATGATGAGGCTACACAGCCCTCAGACCCACTGGACTAATAAACCCTTTGGAGAAGCCTATTAGCTGCATCAGGTTGCCATCATTATCTTGCTTTCCAAACGCAGCCTTGCTGTTGAAAACCAAAACTGGTGCTCAGAGGGAATTCGGCTCCTGCAGCTGTGGGTGATGCTCTTAACAGATATACCAAAATAAAGATGATGGTTTTGATTACAGGGTAAGGAGTAACTTGTAAGTTGTTGTTTATAGGGATGGTTAGGTGCCCTGTAAATACAAGTGGTGGCAATGACTGGAGACTGTTGAGCTGTCACCCTCAGGGAGGAAGGTGAGATGCTGTGACAGGGAAAGTGTATGTCTATGTCCCTAGGGCTTTCTGCACTCCAGACACTTTTAACTGATGCATCCACCCACATGTTTTCAGGACTAGTCACTACCCACCACATCTGAGGTGAGATTTCTCTCATGCTGGTAGGTTATTTCAAGTTTGCAGGGTGTCTCGTATATAGGCTTGTAGTGGTTTCAACGGGTGTGAGGTTCAGCTGCACCTCAGACTCCTGGTCTTAAACCTCTGGAGGTTGTGGGAGACCTAGTGTAAGAAATTGGACTGGGGGAAGATTAGTGAAACCAGTTAGACCAGCATCAGCACAAAGAATTTGCCAGTTAATTAGCACAATACTATTAAGGGAAGGTTGATGGCCTTGGGAAGAAGCACTTTCAACAAGACCCCAACTGATGCAAGTTAAACTGATGCTCTGACTCTGCTTATCCCAAATGAAATTGCAGCCCAGTCCAGCCCAGTTCCTGCACTGGCACCTTTTATGTCACACGAAGTATTTAAAAGGCCAGATTTCCAAGCAAATGCAGGACGTGGTGATCTAAAAGAGCTATGTCCCTTGCCATTCCCAGGAGCTGGGGTGGGAGGCAGGCAGGCAGACAATGCTCTGTTTCACAGCTGCTGATTAAACAGCCATGACAATGCTTGGCTATAAGCCAAATTAATTAATGCAATCCACATGATTTACAAGTCCCTTTTGGCTTTAAAAAAGCCCTCCATAACCCAAGAATTTTAGAACCATAGAATAGTTAGGGTTGGAAAGGACCTTAAGATCATTGAGTTCCAACCTCCCTGCCATAGGCAGGAACACCTCAGACTAAGCTATGTCACTCAAGTCTCTGTCCAACGTGGTCTTGAACACTGCCAGGGATGGAGCATTCACAGCTTCCCTGGGCAAGCCATTCCAGTGCTTCACCACCCTCACAGTAGAGAACTTTTTCCTTATACCCAATCTAAACTTCCTCTGTTTAAGATTTAACCCATTACCCCTTTTACTGTCACTACAGTCCAAAATGAACAGTCCCTCCCCAGAATCCCTATAGGCCCCCTTCAGATACTGGAAGGCTGCTATGAGGTCTCCACGCAGCCTTCTCTTCTCCAGGCTGAACAGCCCTAACTTCCTCAGCCTATCTTCATACAGGAGGTGCTCCAGTCCCCTGATCATCCTCGTGGCCTCCTCTGGACTTGTTCCAACAGTTCCATGTCCTTTTTACATTGAGGACACCAGAACTGCACACAATGCTCCAGGTGAGGTCTCACAAGAGCAGAGTAGAGGGGCAGGATCACCTCCTTCAACCTGCTGGTCACGCTCCTTTTGATGCAGCCCAGGATACGGTTGGTTTCTAGCCTGTGAACACACTGAAGCTGGCTCATGTTCATTTTCTCATCGACCAACACCCCCAAGTCCTTCTGCTTGGGCTGCTCTGAATCTCTTCTCTGCCCAGCCTGTAGCTGTGCCTGGGATTGCTTCGACCCAGGTGTAGGACCTTGCACTTGATATTTTCTAGCGTATTTCCGCACACCTTGCTGGCCTGACTTTTTCCCTTGAATTTGCTGTTCCTGAAGCTGTATCTCTCTTTCACAGGGAGGTTGTGCCATTTTTAGATGCTGTGAGTTCGAACTTGTGGCAGAAGGAACTCGGAGCCTTTATAGCTCTTGGCCTTTCAGAGGGAATGGGCTAATCTTTGGCTGATATTTAGCAGAGGCTCTCAGAACTGTACACGACCTCCTGCTTGATGTTGTGATGACCTTTCAGCTTCATTTGTGAGGCCATCTGAAGTTTGTTTCATTTCTATTCCTCTGCAGGGTCTTCAAGCAGACTCTTCATATCATGGCAAATCACGGCACACCCAAATTAACTGTTTCTGTGCTTAAATGGCACAGGGGAGAGGATGGCAAAGAGCTTGCACCCAGTGCAGTGAGAACTGGGCTATTGAATGCACACTGGTTTACGGAGAAGGAGATGGGAACTGAGCAGAGGACAGAGCTGGCCTGGGCAGGAGAAGCAGTTGGTGGTAGACCTAAGGCCAGACCTAAGTATCTCCTATGAAAAGGTATTTGTACAAATGCAGGTTGCTGCCATGCCATTTCCTTCCCCACTGCCTTTTGGTGATGCTTCGGGGACCAAAGTCACCTTTTCCCCTGTGACCACCAAAAGTCTCCTTCATCACATCAGGTTTTCAGGGAATTGTCTGATACACCCAACCTAGGGCTCCCACACTTATCAGTATGTTACCATTGCTAGCAAGATGAACTAAAGAAGAACAGGGCTGAGTTTCTACCAGTACCATGCCAGAAACCCTTTTTTCACCTTACATTACCCATTTTTCCCAGCAGCAGGCAGTATTCTGCATTGCAGACCATGGACACACACAGCCAGGAGTGGGAATATCCATCCTGAAGGATACTGGGGAGCCCCAGGTATTTGCAGACCATAAGATAGTACAGCTTTCTGTGTGTGTGTATGTGTGTGTATATACTTATACATATATATATATCTCACTCATGCATCTTAGGGAATGGAGACCTTTCCTTCCCAAAGGATGACAGAGCACCTTTCACAGCATCACGGGCCTAGAAGCTTAGGAGGCATTTAGAAAATCATAACTCCACATTTTATCTGCCCCTGCACTATCCCAGGACTTCCTTTTGGCTCCAGAGACATGTTTTCATCTGTTCCAGACTGAGGAGGGGACATGCTTTTCCCTGCCAAACATCTGGGGTGGTAGACTCATTCTCCAATTTTACTTGCTTCATGGAACTCATGGGAAGAGGGGAACTGGCAATAAACCTGGTTGACAGTCCCAACCCAGACACCTACTCATAACTCTTAACTTTGGGACTCATTGGGCAGGAACTGACCTGTGCTCAGTCACAGTAAGAGCCCAAAGCCCTGACACACAGGCAGAGATTTGTGCTTCTTCGCATAGTTTCAAAAATCCCATGGGAATGGAGGAAAACAGCCTCAGCCCAGCCCAGCTTGTGACCCAGCTGCACGGATGTTCTTGACAGTGGACCTCACTGAGGGGGTATCCCAAATCAGAGCAAGCTCCCCAGTCCCCAGGTATAGCATATCAAATCAGCCTGATGAATGTACTTTCCAGTGCAGCAAGGGCTGCAACTGAGCACTGGGATGAGGGGTAACCACATCCCCTCTGGGTATTGATTGATTCTTAGGAAAAGGCCAGATGGGGACCATAGCTAACTCAATCACTGCAGGTAACACAGGAGAGACCCCACGGGTGAGGGTCTTGGGAGTAGAGGGCCTGTGCACCTCAGCAAAGCAAAGGAGAGCAGAAGGATGATGGCGATGGCTGTAGGGCTGGAGATGCACCAAGCTGGAGCTGAAGACAAAGACAATGTCCTCAAAATGAAAGCCTCAAATACTTTTGGACTCCTCAGCACCACATGAGGTCCAGTTAGTTAAAGCAAAACTAACTGGCGACCAAGGAAAGCTGTCTTTTCCCGCATGACATCCTTGTCTCTAACTTGGAGAGACATTAATTTGACAGGTGGACCACTTGGTGGATAAAGAACTGGCTGGATGGCCACATGCAGAGTTGTGGTCAATGGCTCAATGTCCAGTTGGAGACCAGTAACGAGTGGTGTCCCTCAGGGATCAGTGTTGGGACCGGTCTTGTTCAACATCTTCGTCGCTGACATGGACAGTGGGATTGAGTGCGCCCTCAGCAAGTTTGCCGATGACACCAAGCTGTGTGGTTCGGTTGCTACGCTGGAGAGAAGGAATGCCATCCAGAGGGACCTTGACACGCTTGTGAGGTGGGCTGATGCCAACCTCATGAAGTTTAACCTTGCCAAGTGCAAGGTCCTACACGTGGATCGGAGCAATCCCAGGCACAGCTACAGGTTGGGCAGAGAAGAGATTCAGAGCAGCCCAAGCAGAAGGACTTGGGGGTGTTCGTAGATGAGAAAATGAACATGAGCCGGCTTCAGTGTGAGCTCGCAGCCCAGAAAGCAACCGTATCCTGGGCTGCATTAAAAGGAGCGTGACCAGCAGGTCGAAGGAGGTGATCCTGCCCCTCTGCTCTGCTCTTGTGAGACCTCACCTGAAGTACTGTGTGCAGTTCTGGTGTCCTCAACATAAAAAGGACATGGAACTGTTGGAACAAGTCCAGAGGAGGGCCACGAGGATGATCAGGGGACTGAAGCACCTCCTGTATGAAGATAGGCTGAGGAAGTTAGGGCTGTTCAGCCTGGAGAAGAGAAGGCTGCGTGGAGACCTCAGAGCAGCCTTCCAGTATCTGAAGAGGACCTGTAGGGATGCTGGGGAGCGATTCTTCATTAGGGACTGTAGTGATAGGACAAGGGGTAATGGGTTAAAACTGAAACAGGGGAAGCTTAGATTGGGTATAAGGAAGAAGTTCTCTACTGTAAGGGTGGTGAGGCACTGGAATGGCTTGTCCAGGGAAGCTGTGAATGCTCCATCCCTGGCAGTGTTCAAGACCAGGTTGGACAGAGACTTAGGTGGCATGTTTTAGTGTGAGGTTGGAACTAGATGATCTTAAGGTCCTCTCCAACCCTAACTATTCTATGATTCTATGATTTTCACTAATCCTATTCTATGATTCTATGATTTTTACTAATCACTAAATTTAATTTATTTAGCTGTCTTTTCGGGACTAAGGCTTTGCACTACAGGGCCTGTATTGTTTCCATTACAGCCCACTGGTGTCCACGGAAACTTCAAATTAAATATCAGTCACACATTAAGGCCAGGCAGCTCAATTCCATTAACAAGTGTTGGGAATCAGAATCCCTGTAATGAATGCTGCCCATGCCTCCTAATGATAGAGGCAGAGGAATTGGGCAGTACCACTACATAGTGATTGGCACCCCAGTGACACCTGGGACCACAGAATCTATGTTAGAAGTCCATTCATCTCCTACAAATCATGGCTTAAAGTTTTCTTGACCTGTGACAAACCTGCATGAGCTACAGTTGAAAATTAGAGAGAAAAAGAGGGAGAAAACACAACAAAACCTACAAAAAATCCTTACCAAACCCAAAGAAATAGATTTCAGAAGGTTTGTGCTGTCTCAGCTTCCTCACCCCCAAGCCAAGTATTTCTGCTCCTTGCTTTATGATCATGGTTAAAGGCTTTTCATCATGCTGTCTGACACAAACAGGCTATGAAGGATCTGAAGATGCTACAAGATCCTTCCTTGCTGGACTCATGGACGTTGGGTCAGGATGAGTCCACCTCAGTCAGAACTATTGGGTCAACCAAACAAAAGGAGGACCTATAAAACCATCAGAAAACACTTTTCCTGCTTTTTAGCACCCAAACCTAAAGGTGCAACCAGCTCATCTCTATATCCAGCCAGCACAAGCTGCAACTTCTTCTAAAGCCTTAATTTATCAAAGTCCCATTTGGGTATCAGAGTGAGAATTATCTCCACTATATAACACAACACGGAGAAGAAGCTGACTTGGTCTGAATTCAGGAGTTCTGCTGCTGAAGCAAGGTGACAATTTTAGTTGTGTGTGACTGCCCAAGGTCTAAGTAGCTGTGTGCCCAACACAATCATTTCAGAGACATTTTGAGAGCGTAATTAGGGTGAAGGAGAAGAGGAGGTGGGGAAAAGGGTGAAATAGGCCTTTAAAGCACTACCACAGCATAAGGAGCCTGGGTTTCAGGCTGTAAGCTGTCATGTCATTATTGCTGAGGCATTTGGGAGGTTTATAATAGCTCTTTTACTTTGTAAAATTCACCCTTCCTAAAGGAAAACATTTATTCTGCTCAAGTATGAATAAGAGTTAAACACATGCAGATCAGTTTAATAGTGTAACTATGCCTATTAAAGTGACTGTAAAACTAACATCAAGGCATTTCACATTAATTCCCTCTCAGCGACTCCGGATCTGATTTGCTTCAACAAATCCCCTGCTAGCAAGAAGTGGCCACAATTCTCCATTGGCCCTGTATCAGTTGGCACTGCAGAACATTGCTGTCAGACTCAAAAAGTCAAGATCTATCAGCTACACGGGGAAAGCAAACCTATTGATCAGAGCAGCTAAGGAAGGAAGTCATACAGTTAGTGTCAGCAGCCAGGGTTTTCCCCTAGATCATTATTTTCAACCAGATTTTGTAAAAGAGATGGAGCCTGAGTCACTCTTCCCACTACTGTAACGGGTGACCTTGGGAAAATTCTTCCCCTTGGATTAAAACCAAGTAATGTTAAAACCATTATTAAAAATATATATGTGTGTCTGTGACACTAGGAAAGAGTTGAGCTTTGTACTTTTCATCCAAAAATCTTAGCTCTGTCAGCTGTTTCATTTCTAAATCTATTTCCTGAAGAAAGCAGAAACATCTGGCCATTATGGCTAAACACAGTTCTTCAGACATCTCCTGTAACACATTTCCTCACCAGTGACCACAGAAAGGAGGATAAAAACCAGAAATCCACTTTTCCCCATCCACATTTACATTTTCTCAGGAATTTTACCTACAAAGAAGCAGAATCATCTACGTTTTCCTTGTTCCCTGAATTTTATACCCAGTGGACTAGCAAGATGGGTAGTGGTGTGCTGTACAGATGTAGAAAAGAAAGTGGAAGACCAAAAGCACATACTCAACCTTAGGGAAGACTGGAGGGTACAACCTGGGATCTGTGGAGCTGGGGGTCGGCATGTTTTGCCCACTGCGCACCTGAACCCACACATGCCATTTAGATAAGCAGGAGCATGTCCAGCACTTTGGGAAGAGCCAGTTTCTGCTCCAGGTGTTGGACGCAGGCCAGTTGCTTGGCCTTGCACCCATGCAGATGTGGCCATGGAAGTGGATTTCCCTTCCCATGCAAAGTCTTCTTGTCTGGAGCAGACAAGGCCAGTGCAGAACAGAAGTGTCCAACATCAAATTTTACGGCAGGGAAGAGCACATCTGTCCCTTCACAGATGAATTATTCTGCAGCCCTATAAGCAGGAAGAAGATGCTGGGGTTTGTGGTTCTTTTAAGAGCAGCTTCTGGGGCAGACGGGTATGTGCCTCCACATTACAGCTCTGAAAGAAGCACCACCAACATGGAGGAAGTCTCCTTCACCCTTGCAAGGGTATATACATACACATACAGAGCGTGGTGCCTTGCACAGCACTTCTGCGTCATGTACAGCATTTCAAAGGCTGGAATGAAAATAATCCTGCATGTGCATCTTCTATTTACATTGTCAGTTCACCACAGAACTGAACCATTACAGAAAGCAGGACAAGATTACTGGATTTTTCACAGCACTAACCAGTGAATCCAGGAGAAGACTTCTGCCTGAGTTGAAACGCTACAGCATGAACAACAGTGAGCCATGTAATGTCTATTGGATGGTGGTTCTGGCAGATATCAAGCAGAAGAGAGGGAAGGAGCAATTACAGAGGTGTATTTCAGAATCACCCCAGCTCTGGGATATAAAAATAATAACATCTTTTCAAGCCGCAGAATTTGTTAACTCCTCAGAGCTCCCGGTTACAAACAAAAAGGAATTAAAGTTGGGATCTGAATTTCTCAGTGATGTTAATTAAAGCCTCCAGAACACCAGCTGAGCCACGCACTCCATTTCTAAAATGTTTCTCATGCTTTTGAGAAAGATGGACTACAAAGCATCTAATCCTCTTCATACACTGAGAAGAATAATTTTGACCAAGCAAATCAAACCAAGCTCCATTAGAAGGTGCCGGCTGGCTCAGAGGTTGTCCATGATTTGGCAGATGTGCAGACATCTAGAAGAGATGCCTGCAGGCAGTCCCTGAGCCCTTACAAAGAAAGCTGGAGGGCAAAATCCTGATTCCTGACATTTTAGAGTGGGAACATTCATATTTTTTTAGAGAAACAACAAAGGATTTCTTCTGGCACCCTGGGTAATACAGTCTTCTGCTGTAATACAGCATATGATTTCTGCTCTCTGTGTTACAGGGTAGCAGCACTGCAGTGTAAAGCCTCGCTAGCATTAACCTGCTTGTAGTTTCAAACACAGAAATGCCCTGGTATTACAGGTGTAGCCTGGGAGGAGTCACCAGACTCCTGAATGCCCCATCTGCCTCAATGACAAGTGGTGGCACATTCAACCAAAGCTCCCAGCCCTTGAGAGCAGCTCAGCTTGCTTACAAAGATCTCCTTTCTCTTAATATCATCGAAACCAGTTAAAGGCCAACCTGAACTCCTGCCTGGCTTGGATGCAGTGGAGACCCTCATTTCTCCTAATCATTACCAAGCTGTGGTGATGAGCATCTCAAGCCTGAAGTATGGGACCTCTCTCTGTGTGTTGTTGCTTTTCCTTGACTTTCTGGTCCACCACCCACTGCCCTGGGAGCATCCTGCTGTGTTGCCCTTTCTCCTCCACCATTACTCAGCACTTCCACACCACAGCTCAGCCAAAATCTCTCATACAGATGCAAACTTGCAGGGAATTTAAGCCCTGCTCTTCTAAGAGAGCAGGACACCAGAGGTGGAAACCACCTTCCTCACCATGGAAGGCAGCATGCACATGGACACAGAGAAAGCAACTCCTACAGCTAAAGTTCTGCACCACAGCCAGCCCTAAGCCCCAGGAGACATGGGGAGCAGACCCCTCATGGCATCGATAAGAACAAAGCACCTTTTCAGTGGCTTTTTGGTGTCTGAACTTTGGCTAACACATTGTATTTTCATGTTGTGTTCAGGGCTTTTATCCCTTTATCCCTTTTTTCCCTTTTTTTTTCTTCTAATCCACAAAGGTTCTTTATATTTGGGCTTTCTCAAAGCCCCCCAGCTCCAGCTCCCTGGTGTGATGTGAAAGTGTGAGTGTCACGGCATCACTAGAAGTGGAATTGTTCTTTATGGTGGGAAACAAAACTAAAATAAAAAGTAAAACAAGCTGAAGCTGGGTCTGTTCATGGGCTGGAAGGGAGTGTTTCAGCTGCCAACCTTGCAAACTAGCAGCCCCATTAAACTTACCTCCAACAGGCTGCATTCAAAAAGGACTCTCTAGAGCCTTCTGCAGTGGTGACATCTCCAAGCAGGGTTAGTTGTTGGGTGCCCTGGTACAACCCTCTTCACCTGCACCATCCACCTTCCCCCCAAGGGATGCTGTGAGTGAGTTGGGTTTCTGCAAACAATGTCCACCTCTCTGTTTTCCAGGGCATTGGGAAGGAGCTCTTGTTGGCTCCCCATTCCCATCGTGGGCCAGTGTGTACAACAAAAATAGGAGGTAGGGGAGAGGAGAGGAACCATGCTCCCTGTTCAATGTGATAGAAGAGCAGCAGCACTTTTGCACAGGTGTTTTCTGAAAAGCATCCACCAAAACCACCCCCCCACAACCCCCTACCGCCCCACAAAAGCAGTGTTTTTTTAGAAGTGAAGCTGGGTGAGAGATATACACCCAGAGCCCACTTGGCACCACACCACGGTGCTCCTTACCCCTGGCCAAATGACTAATGGACCACAGTTTAAAGCAGATACTCCAGTTAAGAGACAGACCTCCCCATCACTGCATTCCCAGCACCAGTTATTACAGCACATCAATCACAGCCATCTCCTGATGCAGCAGGCAGAGGACAGCACTTTTCTTCAGCCTCCTCTTCCCTTCAGCCCACACTGAGCATTCCAGAAGATCCTCCATCTGTGAGAAGCTTCCTGAATGTCGCTAAGGCGTGGCCCTTGATTTTGTTAGTGGGGCTTGAAATTGCTTGTTACAGGAAGAACAGAGTCACACTGAACACATAACAAACATAGAATCACAGACTGGTTTGGGCTGGAAGAGACCATAAAGCTCATCCAGTTCCAAGCACCCACCATGGGCAGGGACACCTTCCACTAGAGCAGCTTGCTCCAAGCTCCATCCAGCCTGGCCTTGAACACTGCCAGGGATGGGGCAGCCACAGCTTCTCTGGGCACCCTGTGCCAGCGCCTCAGCACCCTCACAGGGAAGAGCTTCTGCCTAAGAGCTCATCTCAGTCTCCCCTCTGGCAGGTTAAAGCCACCAGAGTAAATATTTCATATTTCAGCTTCCCTAACAGCACTCCAACTCCTTCCAGGAGGAACTGTTTTCTGCCTAAAGGACAGGGCATTTTCCTTGTCTCCCTGCCCTTTGGTCCATTTCCTGTTTTTCTAAGCTTGTAACTACCTCCTGGTAATATTTTCCTTCTCAAGACACCCCTGCACCCTATAGAAGAAGCATTCAGATAGTCTCATGTGCCATCTGGATCTGGCAATAGAGGGCTCTCCTTGCAGATGACCCAGGACAGGAAAGTAAATCCTTATCTCAGGGGACATCTATGGCCTCCTTTGGCAAAACACCCAGCATTTCCACTGGCAAGTTTGTAATCACATGTGCCAGTTTGATTTTTCCTACTCAAATCAAACAAAGACATTGAAAAAGAGCTATTTGTTTCTGCAGGCTGAAGTAACTCAGGTGGATGAATCCAGTGAAGAGCAAAGCAGAGTGGGGGCACATCCCATTCAAGACCTCAGCTCTCATTTTCAGTTTGGAAACCTCCTCCAGTCCTCACAAGCCTGGAATCCCACCTTCATTGCCAACAGAGGCGAGAAAGAAGGAGAGGCAGGGGCTTATGTGAGCTTCCTTGTTTTGTAAGGTCCCAAATACATTTAGTGACCTCCTGCACTGGGAACACATCCTTTGCTTCTCCAAAATTCACTCAGGCATTTAAGCACTTTCTGTTGATGAAATCGATCAGATTTCTGCACACTCTAAAGTCGTAACGTGGTTTCACAGCACAGTAACACAGAGGAGTGGGGCAGTCTATTCCATACTGTTTCGTGCTTTCCATGTGAGTACAAAACACCAAATCCATGTCTAGGACATGAAAACTGTCTAGGTGAAACATCTTTGTACAAAAAGCCCTACCGAGAGGTTATGAGGAATTGGTCTTATTCCCTCCATCCAGTTGATGCTGTTTCATTTTCTACCATAAGATAGCATTTCACTTCTGGAGTTGTGGCCTATTTCATCTCCCTTCAAATGAGCCACATAAAAGCCTACCCCTGCCCTGCTCATTATGCTGAAAAACTCAAACACAATAAAAAGCCAGGAAAACAAGTTTTCAGCCAGTTAACCAGAAAATAATCACCACAATCAAAGCCAGGTACCTCTGTTTTCACATAGCTCCAGTCCCTGGCAACTCGGATTAATAGATGTGCCATCAGCTGAGCTACTGGTCCACCATCCGTCACTCACCCCTGCACCTTCAGACTGCTGCTGGGACAAAATAGCCCTTGTTTTGGGGCTTAGTTGCTGTACAATAACATATTTTCATCTTGCATCTTCAAGGAAGAGCCTCAGACGAGAATCTGGCCACCTCTAGTTAATTTAACGCTGGAAGGAGTCAGGCAAAGAGCTGAGCAACAGAGGATGGATGATGGGTTTTGCTGCTGCTGCTTTGATAAAAGCTGGAAGGTACAGAATCACTTAACTGTTTAGTCTGGAAAAAGATGTTTAAGATCATCAAGTCCAACCATTCCCCAGCACTGCCAAGGCCACCACTAAACCATGTCACTGGGGGCCTCATCTACATGGTTTTAAATATCTCCAGGGCTGATAACTCCACCACTGCCCTGGACAGCCTGTTCCAGGGCTTCACAGCCCTTTCAGGGAAGGACTTTCCCTAAACTCCAGTCTAAACTTGCCCTGGTGCAGCTTGAGGCCGTTTCCCCTTATCCCATCCCTTGTTCCTTGGGAGCAGAGCCCAGCCCCTCCTGGCTCCATCCTCCTGTCAGGCAGTTGCAGGGAGCGATCAGGTCCCCCCTGAGCCTTCTCTTCTCCAGACTAAACCCCCCAGGTCCCTCAGCCGTTCCCCATCACACTTGTGCTCCAGGCCCTGCTCCAGCTCCATTGCTCTTCTCTGGCCCTGCTCCAGCACCTCAATGTCTCTCTTGTAGTGAGGAGCCCAGAACTGAACACAGGATTCAAGGTGAGGCCCCACTAGAGCCCAGTACAGGGGGATGATAGGACAAGGGGTAATGGGTTCAAACTTAAACAGGGGAAGTTTAGATTGGATATAAGGAGGAAATTCTTTCCTGTTAGGGTGGTGAGGCACCGGAACGGGTTGCCTAAGGAAGCTGTGAATGCTCCATCCCTGGCAGTGTTCAAGACCAGGTTGGACAGAGCCTTGGGTGATATGGTTTAGTGTGAGGTGTCCCTGCCCATGGCAGGGTCTTTTCCAACCCTAACTATTCTATGATTCTATGATGATCACTGCCCTGGCCCTGCTGCCACACTGGTGCTGACACAGGTCGGGATGCTGATGGCTTCTTGGCTGCCTGGACACAAGCTGCCCGAGTTCAGCTCCGTCAATCAGCACCTCCAGGTCCATTTCATCCCTAGGCTGTGGGTCAGCCCTTGCAGACGGAAAGTTGATGGCTCCACCTTGCCACATCACCCCAGTCTCCAGCTCCAGTCTTATGACCCAGGATGTCACCTCCCACCCAGGCCAGATTCATGTGATGAAAACACAAAATGGTGTAGACCAGCCCACAGCACCTGGCCAGACTTGTTGCCACTTCCAGGCTCTCACAGAGCTGCAGCTGACACACAGTATAACCAGTATCTCAGGTTCTGTGTCGGTATGGTAGTTGATTTCCCCCACAGCAGCCCTCATGTTGCTGTGTCTGGGTAGCTAGGAAGGTGTGGGTAACACACCAGTGTTTCGGCTACTGCTGAGCTGTGCTCCACAGCATCAAGGCTGTCTCTCCAGCATTCCCTACTCACCAGCAGGCTTGGGATGGGACATAGCCAAGAAAGCTGACACAAATTGACCTAAAAGATATTCCATACCCAGCAATAAATCTGAAAGAGGAGGGTGCGCCTGTTATTACAACATCTGCAAAAGCTACATGTACTGAAACCCTTCTTCCCAGGAAGTGGCAGGACGTCACCTGCTGATGAGGAGCAGAAAATACATCTTTTGTTTTCCTTTGCTTCCGCACACGGCCTTTGCTTTTGCTTTATTAAGCTGGCTTTATCTTGAACCATGAGTTCCTTTTCTTCTTATTCTCTACCCACCCCTGTCCTGCTGAGAAGGGCAGTGATAGAGCAGTTTGGTGGACACCTTGCATTCAGACAAGGCCAACCCACTGTGGGTTCATACACAAGTTTCCCTCTCAGGCCAAGGAGGGCTGAGCAAAACCACCTCAGTAAGTGCTTTTGGCACACAACAAAGTGTTCTCTGTTCAACCTGATGGAGAGCTGCCTGCAGCCCTTTGATCGTGAAGGAGGCTCTGCCCACAAGAGCAGCCTGTTGAGGGAGTTTGGGGCTGCCAATGTGCTTTGCAAGTGGCCAGTGCAGAGAGGACCCTCCTTCATACAGTTGCACACAACTGAGATATTCGCTATTCAAAAGGCAGCCTTGTAACCCCAAGCCTAAGCATGTCACACTATCTCTGAGCGGAAAGCTTCCTTGTTCCTTATCTCAGAGCCCGGAGATCTGTGGGATATCACAAACAACAGCTGGACAAGATAAGGCTTCTTCCAACATGCTTGTTGCTCCTAAAATCTATGCAGCCTCAATCGTGAAGGACCTGAATGGATCAGTATCTGGGGATGCTACGTCTCATCTGTTTTCAGTCCAACCCTGCTCTTTTCCAGATCCTTTGAGCAAATATTGAGAGCTTCTTCCCCATTTTCATGCCTGAAACACCCATCTCCACACCCTACCAACATCCTCATTTCCCATTAATGAGAGCAGAGATGCTCTGTTTTGGTGATGCAAGGCTTAATCCACTCCCAGCCCCTTCCAGCTCCTACCACTGGGGGAACTCCTTAATTTCAATTAGATGCTTGTGCAGTAAAATCCCTCCAGGAGGAGGGGAGCTGTCAGGATCTGACCCTCCAGGGTTCACCGCCTTGGCAATGCGAAACCAGGCACGCTGGCAACAAGATGTTTATAGCCCAGTGATTCATAATACTGCAGAGTTTGCAGGAAATGTAACACCATTCACGATTAAGAAATGCTCTTGTTTTCTGCTAAATATATAAAATAATCACTCATCCCCTAAGCAGCGGATGCAAATTATACATAGTATTAGCCCCATATGCCAATCGCTATAATTCCAGTGCAGCATGAAGCAGTTTCCCAAGGCTCTAGAAGTCCCTTAATCTGCCTTTTGATGTCAAGTGACAAATTTCTTGCCTAGGATCATTAACGGGATGACTAATGAAAGCTGATAAGTGAATTTATAAATGAAATTAAAGATATTAATATTAAAGGCCAGGCTACAAGAAAGAGCAATGTGGATTTAGCAAACCACAACAAGAAGCATGGCAATCTGCATGACATTTACAGCTCCTTCACTGCCCAGTGAATTAGACATGGTATTTGCCTGGAGGTTGTGGAAAGTGCTAGGCTTGACGGACACCTCTCCCGAGGCATTAGCATCTTCAGACACTGCCTGAGATTTAAACAGCTCGAATGCCATACCACAGGGCTGTAAGCACACTGATAGTTTGCAAAGACAACTGCATCACCCAATAATCCTGCAAACAAAATGCTTTCAGACTGTGGTCAGTTTACTGCCAGTTACTTAAACAAAATAATCTCAAGCTAGATTTTCATTTTACTCATCCCAGTATAAATGCCAAGCAATTCTTTCGGAAGTTGAGGACTTATTTTGGATTTATGCATATGTAAGTACGTCCAGACTTTTCCAGCTTTGTGTCCAACCTCACATCCAAGCAGCTTCATGATGAGCCCACAACTCATTCCTAGCTCCAGCTGCTCCTTACGGAGGTTTGTGGGGGCTCACAGAAGAGTCTGTCTAAGTCTCAGACTCCACCAGCTAATGATGATCAGCCCTGAATGGACCAAACACCCTCCACTGCCCTAATGAGCACAGGCAAATCAGATCCTACCCAATGTTGCAGGGCTACATGAGAACAGGCATCTCCTCTGCTATTGAAAACTATGAGAAAGCTTCCATTTGTTGGTAGATGCCCAGTTTTCATGCACACTTTTCAAGGAAACAGGTTGGTTAGTAGTGCCTCCTTCACAGCTTCCAAAAAACTCACATGCCTTTGGATATATGAGTACCTTGATCTAGCAGTGTTGACTGAAGGAAGGGTCAGATGCCATGAGGAGAATGAGAAAGACCAGAGATACAAGATGTAGCACTGCCAGGGAGGGCGCATTTGCTATGGGCATGTTTCCCAATCCCACCCTCCACTGGAGGAGCGCAGTGAGGGAAGCAGCTGCAGCATGATGGATACCCAAGGGACCATGTTTCTGAATGTCTTCTAGAAACCCTCCCAAGCCTGGAGAAAAGGACAGAAGCAGGTTTCAGAGCAGCTCCTAATTCAGCCCCAGTATTGAGTGTCTGGATATGTGGCCTGGTGGAGAGCCCTGTTCCACCAATGTCCTGTTCATGGCCCCTTCAGACAAGTCCCAGAAGATACCATGATTTGGCTTTTTCGAAGTTTAGGGGTAATGACTGCTCCTTGTACCAGCTGGGGAAGGAGATAGAGAAGCAATGCATACTAACAGCTCTGCAACATCACTTGAGCCCAGCAGGGAATATCAGCACTGGCCATTGGCTCCATCTAAGCTCACCCACACCTCAGGGTGCCACCTCCAGGCAGGGCCAGGGTCAGAGTGATGCGATGTGAGAGACAGAGACATCCAGGTCCTCCTCCGAGCTACCAAAATCGCACCCAAACATGTCCTCACAGGCATGTCCTTGCTTCAGAAGGTCCCAGCCCAAGGGTACCTTATAGCCTCTCCCCATAACCTGCATCTTCACAGCTTCCAGCTTGGTCACTCAAACCAAAGTGATAATGTTGGTTACAGAGCTACAAGCCACACACATGCAACTTTTCCTGCAGGCACATTTTACAGCCTTTAAAAGGGAGGGAGAGAAAGCAACAGCAGTTAAGGACACTTACCAAGAGGGATCCACGACAGCATGTGCCAGCCAGCCCAACCCAGCTGGGGCTGGGAAATGTAAAGGACAAGTAGGCAGGAAAATGGGTGAGAAAAGGTCCTGGGAGACTGCAAAACTGAGCAAAGGAGGAGCAGAAAAGGTTAAGCAAGGGTGGTGGGGAGGCAAGGGGCAGACACAGGTTTGCTTTCCATAGTCCCAGCTCTGCCCACCCAAGCACAGGATCCTGGTTCCTGTCACCATCAGGATCCATTGCTCTGGCTGCAAAGATTGGGGGCTTGCTTTGTTTTAGAGGGAGAATTTAGCCATTCCCAAAAGACCCAGTTTTCTCCCTGATAAGGTTTAAGAGTAAGACCATGCCAGGATTTAACCAGTGGATTTCCCATGGGGTTCTATGAGGAGCCAGTAGGGAAACCACAACCCCTCTGCCAACCCACTGCAGACAGATCCACTCTATCTCCCCAGATTGAAACCAGAAAGGGAGAAAGCTATCATTTTCCTCACTGGGTGTTAGCCCCACTCTCACAGCCCACCTGCAGGTCCCTGCCCTGACCCCACCATAGCCATACATATCCCTTTTCCTTCTCAAACCACTGCACTCGCTGAAATCCTCCTGTGTTGTCACTGACTTCTCAGTTTTGAGAACCAAGTTTGCCATAAGCAGCAATTTGAAGCTCTATTTTATATAAAACCCTTTAATCAAAAAGCATTGCACTACTGCCTGACTCCAGCAGCTGCAGGTTGATGTAGAAACACCCAAATACCGTGAGATGACCAAAAGTCATGATACCACCACAACCCTCCCAGTTGCTAAGCCAACTCTGTCTGGTCTTGGAGGTTATGGATATTGAAGATGATCTAGGTGTAGAAGACCTTTTGCAACATTTCCCCTTGCAGTTCTGGCACATTTGTTTAGTGCTTCCCAAAACGAGTGCTCCCAGGTTAAGGATGGGAAAGGCTTTTCTTGGCTGACCTGCTGCAGCACATGTCCCTTTTTTAACATCTCTAGAGATAAGGACCTTCCAGTTGAGTTGGAAACTCAAACCAGCATGTAAATGGCCTGGAGGAGATATCCGTGCCCTCACTATCCAGAATCATGCCCCGCAGTCTCCTGAGAAGAGCCATCCTTCCCTTTCCTTCCACCCTTGCACCTGCAGCAGTTGTGACCATCATCCATCTGGTCAGCAGAGAGGGGTGAGCCAGTCTTGGATGTCACACATGCTCTCCATGACACTTGAGGAGGTTTCTCCTACAGGTTTGGGAGGATAGGGCTCCCACACTGCTCCATCCTCCCCTTTTCAACAAATGAAGTGCTCCCAGAATTACAAGCATGTTTTAAAGCAACAACAACAAAGGAAGCTCAGACTTACTCTAGGACAGTCCTTCCAACAGGTTCACAGAGAGGGACTCAGAAATCATCAAGATTGTCATTGCACCACCCTGGTGCCTATGGGTCTCGCACCCTGGTTTGGCACCCCATACTCTATCCAGGATACACTGAGTAATGTTGAAATGTGTCCCTGCCAAGTCCCCACCACCTTATGTCCTCCCCCAACCAGAACACCTCCCAGATTCTGCAGCAAACCCCCCCCCAACCCCTCTCCCAGCTTCATTTGCTTCCTTACTTGGGCACCAACTCACCAGTTCTTAAACAACACACTTCCACGGGGCCAGATCTGCATGCAGCATGGTAAATCCAGATCAGCTTTCATTAGAACTTTGCTGGTAATTCCAGCATGAGCAAAATGTGGCCACTATTTGTTAATCTTTTCCTTAAAAACAACGGAAATCGTGACACCACCCCAAGACCCTTGTATGAGGGATAAGTCGGTCCAGCACCCATTTGTCACCATTAAATGCACACAGATGTGTGCAAGCCCTTTACACAACCCTTACATCAATGAATCTCAGAGCCTGTTTTGTCTGTGTTTGGGGTTAACCATCTCCCTGTTATCAAAATAAGTTATTTAAAGGAACACAGGAATACAGGTTGGTGCTGTATAGGCTCTATAGAAACCACTGCACACCCACAGCAGCACCACCAGCACACAACTTGCCCTGGATTTCCTCAGCCTACGATGCTAAAATTGAAAGAAAGCTTATTTTCTTTGTACCAGCTGGCTTTCCAAGACTCAGGAGCGTCAAAGGAATTAAGCCATTAAATGTGGATGCATTTGATGGATTATGAGCTATGAAAGCCTAGTGGTTACTGACTAATAAGTCTGGGAGGTGGAGGTGGGGTGGTGGCGGTGGGGGAAATGTTTCCTCTTGTAAGAATGAGTTTCTAACAAGACAGGTCAAAATATGATGTGGATGATAAATTGCTTAGTACGAGTTGCCATTAACCCAGCAGCTTCCTGCATTATTAGATTATCGAGGTATCCTCAGAGTGTACTGACCAAACAGTTCTGTTCTGTATTGGCGCTAATTTGCAGGGTAGGATCTGGAATGGGGGTTATTAGGCTCACTGCAGTGAATCCAACACTCCAAACAAAGGGGCAGCTGCTGGCAGGTGTCTGTATCATGAGGAACACTTCGGAAGGGAATGGGTTTATCCATGTCGCGGGGTTGGGGTGGGGTTTTGGGGGTTGGGATTCATCTTTTAACATGCAGAATCTCATTGTCTGACATGATGGGGGGGGTGGTGGTGGTGTGTGAATTAAAAAACTAAAATCATAATAATAAAAAGGAATAGAAATAATGAAAAGATCACATTGGAAATGATCAGCCCCAAAAGGCATGCACGTCTCCCTTCATGCAAGCGAGAAGCACAGCTTCCCTCCTCAGGATGCTACGGGGACATGGAGCTCGGCACTGGCCCCGGGGCAAGGATGGAGCAAGAACAAAGGGCCACAGCATACACTACTACATCCATGGAGAGCAACCCGCTTGTACTCATACAGGGGACTGGGTGGGGAGGCAGGGGACACGACAGGGTAGTGGCCAAACAGTCATTGAGATACATGGAGAAGGAAGCATGAAGGAGGAAATCATAAATAGATGTTTTTAAAGCTAAAATAAACCAATGAACCAAACTGAGGATAAAGCGGGGTGGGAAGGCACGGCCTTGCAAAATGAAGCATTTCTTGGAGGGGTGCTGGGGTGGGAGTTGCTGGAGACACTCGTTTTTGTTTTGTTTCTTGACATTTTTGCGGTGAGAACAACCACAGACCTGCTGCATTTGTCCTCCTCCTCTCACTTAAAGGCAAATAACCCACCCAGTGTCTCCCACCAACTTTTGTGGGGATGCTATTAAGATGCTCCCTCTCCTCCCCTCTCCCAGCCCCATTTCCTCTGACTTCCCTAGCTTTCTTGCTGCATCCAAGCCAAAACTGGGAGGTTTTAACAGGACCATTTTGCAGACCTGGGAGGGGGAGATCTGGCGCAGGGACAAGGAGAGGTGACTGGGATTAACATTGTGTTTCAGCTGCAGCAAAACCGCTCGCTGACCGCTGTTAAGTTGCCCATCCCTCCCTGGTTCCCACATTTTAAGCCTCCCGGTGACTTTTTCCCAATATACAGTTATCTCTATTTGCCCAAATGGGGTTATTCAGGAGATGGTGGGTCTGGAGGCATTAGGGAGGAACATGTAGTTACAACATTAGCAGCTGGGATGGTTTTATGAGCCTCACGGGGGTCTACTGAAGATATTTACAGCATGCCAGCCACCACGGGACCAAGGCACTGCAACTTCTCTCCTAGCAGATGGTGGGCAGGGCACTCGCACATATGTTTAAATATACAGCTAACAGATTAGCAGGATCGTTATCTTTTTCCCCCAGGTTCATTTACCTCCTGTTAATCAGAGTTCAAATAATAATAATAATAATAACAATATTATTATTATTATTCCCCCATCCATCCAAACATCATCTCATTTTGACATCAGATTCATAAGGAATGTGTAATGTTGTAACTAGAATGAGATAAGCAGCAGACCCTTCATCAAACAGCAAATTCTGATTGATAACGAGGGTTTGGGCTTATATTTTGGGCTATTCTGCAGTAAAACAGAACTCTGCATAGGCACAACGGTAATGCGGGCTGTGCGCCTGGAAAGCATGAACACAGAGGCTAATGCTGAGGGTAGATATGGGATAGGAGAACAATGAAAAATAAAATGTATTAAGAAGCCCCCAACATCTGCACTACGGGGAGGAAAAAATCCACTCACTTAAATCTCATAATAGGGAGAAAAGCAAGGGAAAAAAATCTAAACAGCAGGATACAACAATAAATGGGAAAACAGCAATAGAAAAAGCACACTAGGTTAATATAGGAAAACTAGTTTCTTTATTGAGAGATCGTATATTAGTATTAGTGGAATCATGTGTAACAATGTCATCATGCACACAATACAAAAAAGGCAAGGCCCACCATGCTATGGAAGGGCAACAGAACAAAAGCAGCGTACACTGAGCAGATGTATAGGCTACAGCACATTACATTTCAGCAGGGTATGTCTCTACAGAGAGATTTACATCAGAAAACTAGATAATGTAAAAAAATACAGACCATGCTTTAAGTTTTAGTACAAGAAAAAAGGTGAAGAATACACAACCAAAGGATATTCGATACAGAAAATTACCCACAAAATAAGAACAGGAAGTAATTTAGCACAGCAGAAAAAAATGTTATCCCTGTTTAATGGAAGCCCATTTTGCCAGGCATCTCTTTATGAGATTTTATGGGCGGGTGGGGGAGAAGGGGGTGGAAGGGACGGGACACTTGTGGCTGGTGGGATGGGTGGGATGGAGATGGGGTGACTGGGCATCACCCCCAGTGGGGACAGGGATGCTGCACCCCTTACCTCCCAGCAGCTTCGGGGGGATATTTTACCCCGTTTCATCCCAGGTATTTCTTTCATACACTTTTCCGATTTTATTTTCAGAATTCAACCAAATTTCGCGTTTCCTTGCCCGATTTCCCACGGCAGGAGATTGGAACTGGTGATCTTAAGGTCTTTTCCAACCCAGATCTCTATGATTCTATGATTTCCCCTCCTCAGTCCACGTTTTTGGGAAGGGTTTTGGCCACAATTTGGGAGCTTTTGGGTCATCCCCCTCTAAAGGAACTTTGCGCCCAGCGACCACGGCAAAATGAAACCACTTAACAGGAATTTACAGTGCAATGTACTCAGCTAAACAGGATGAAGGTACAAAAATGGCTGTTATCGTCTACAGCTATGCTGAGATGGGCTGGTGGCTACGCTACACGGCGAGACGGGGAGGGGGTAAACCAAACAGTAAAGTAAAACTTAAAAGAAAGTTAAAATAAAAAAGAAATAAAAGCAAAGGAAAATGGACCTACTGAAGCACAGACTGGAGGTGCAGGCGGGAGCTGGGGACACCCGGGGTGGGGGGTGGGGGTGAGGCGGCATCCCAAAATGGGCACTGCTGGGGCTGCGCTGAACGGAGCTTGGGCGGGGGGGGGGGAACCCTTCTCCAGCCGGGGAATACGGAACCACACACCCGCACCACCCCACAACACAAACACATACATCCCCTCCCCACCACCACCACCACCACCACACCATCCGCGGCGGAGCGGCCCCGGGACGCGAACCCGCGGCCCCGCGGTACCTCTGTTGCGCACGGAGCCGAAGACGGGCAGCACCAGGTAACCGACGTGCACCAGGACCATGCTGCGGCCTTTGTGTGGCGGCGCGGCGCGGCCCCGGCCCCACTCCCTGCCGGCCCCCTCCGACCGACCCTCCGACGCGCCGCCGCCGCCGACTGCGGCCCGCGCGCTCCGCTCGCGCACAAAGGCTCCCGCCGCCAATCGCAGCGCGGACAGGGACGTAGGGACACGCCCCCTCCCCCCCCGCGGGGCCGGGCCTGCCAATGGGCGCAGGCCCTGGAGCGATCGGGAGGGGGAGAGGGGGGGGGGGGTGCTCGGGGGCGCGCGTTCGCACGTGCGGCCGCTTCTCTCTCTTCCCCCCTTGCCCCCCCCCCCCCCCCCCCCCCCCCCCCCCCCCCCCCGCTGCCCGTGGAGCGGGCACGCGCGAGCACGCGCTTGTGAACAGCGCGCGCGGGTGTGTGTGCACACGCACCGGTACACGTGCGCGTGCGCGTGTGTGCGCACACCTGTACGGGAGAACGTGAATGTGTGCTCCTGTGCACACACAAGTGCGTGCGTGCAGGCGTGCGTGCGTACACGCGGCCATGTGTGCGTGTGTCTTCACGTACACGCAGCAGTACATGTGTGCATATGTGTGTGTACGCACACCAATACACATTTGCACGAAGGCATACGTATGCACGCACAAGTGCACATGGGCGTGCATTCGTATGCACCCAGCAGTATACATGTGTACGTGAGCACGCATACATGGGTACATGTGTGCCTGAGTATTCACACGCACAGAAATCGTAGAATCATAGAATCATAGGATAGTTAGGGTTGGAAAGGATCATCCGGTTCCAATGCCCCTGCCATAGCATGCATGGGCAGTAGCACATGTGCACAGACACATGGACACACGTACTTGGGCACATGAATGCAACCATCCAACCTTCATCCGCATCCTATCACCATCTCCATCCCTGTCCTCCCCTTCCTATCCCCATGCCTGTGTGTTGTCACTCCAGTTTCTGAAAAAAAAACCCATTTGCTGGTTCATCACTGACCTAAAACGTCTTCAGCTGAGCCCAATGGGACATGAATCCTGGAACACCCCTGGGCTCAGAGCCCTCCTTGTGGGGCAAAGACCCCCACAGCCTACAGAAGTTACAATTCCCCCTAAAAACACCAAGCAGACCCCCATCCCTGCTCATTATACTCATTGTAATAGAGTAAGACAGACCCCATAGTGCAGGAAGCCTTCTACAGGCTCCAGGACCCATCCAGCCTTCTGCAATCCCATTTTGTGATGGCCTTTCCATGCTGGCCAGGCCAGAGGGTGCTTTTGCCATGGTCCTGCAGTGGGAGCCCCTTAATCCCTGATCGGCTTTATTCAGCCCATCCATCTGGCAGGTTTCAGGCTCCTACACGTGTGTGCTGTGGATTTGCTGGCCTGGATTACTGTGCTGGTTTGTCGATGGGGTTGTTTTGTGGCTCTATTGTGTTTTTTAACCCTGATCTGAATCAAAACAGAGGACTGGCAACCTGGATCTCTTTAACCCTTCCAGCCTCAGGGCAGACATCAGCTCCAGCAGCATGGGAAGGATTAACTTCATCCCAGGCAGCAGGGACAGCTGTCTGCACACCCTGTACATGCCATGATGTCCACCCAAAAGGGCTCTTTGGGGTAAGGGTTTGCACTGATTTCCTTTCAAATGGGAGCAGAGAAACTCCCAGGTACCCAGTGCCTCCCAGTGCCCACCCCACTGCGTCCCAGTCTGAGTTTCCCTCCTGCTTTGCCCCCTCAGTGTCTCCCAAGAGACTTTTTTCCATGCTTATGCTGTAATGAAATGCTTCCTGTGCCCTGTTTGGGGTGCAGCATGTAAAAACTATCCTTTTACATCCATCTGGGAAGACTTTAGAGCAGCCCCAGTGCCTAAAGAGGCTACAGTAAACCTGGAGAGGGGCTTTGGACAAGGGCCTGTAGGGACAGGCCAAGGGGAATGGCTTTAACCTGCCAGAGGGGAGACTGAGATGAGCTCTTAGGCAGAAGCTCTTCCCTGTGAGGGTGCTGAGGCGCTGGCACAGGGTGCCCAGAGAAGCTGTGGCTGCCCCATCCCTGGCAGTGTTCAAGGCCAGGTTGGACATAGGGGCTTGGAGCAAGCTGCTCTAGTAGAAGGTATCCTTGTCCATGCAAAGGGGCTGGAACTGGATGAGCTTTAAAATTCCTTCTAACCCAAACCAGTCTGTGCTTTCTGCCAGTGATAAGAAGTGATTTCCAAGACGTGATCTCTGGCTCTCACTGTATTAAGCACATCCTGAAGACAGACACTCCTCCTGCTCCAGCTGCCCTGGGCAGCTGCTCCATGGCCCCTGTTCCACCAGAGCAGTTGTCAGGAGTATTGCATGAGGCTGTTCCTTTTCATCCACACACACACTCCCCCCTTGTCCGGGATACCTGATCCATGGCCAGGGCTTTGTGTGTCACGCACATGCCACAGGCACAGGCTAATGTTAAAATTAGCTCTTGGCTTCCTCCTGCCCGCATGGCCATTGCCTGTTGGTGTCCTCCAGTGAAGCTTCTTTAGTCCTAGCACCCTCAGTTTGGGGCACCCTCCCTCTTTTGCCCCAAGGTCTCATTAAAACATCATGGAATCCTTGCCTGCGGCAGGAGGTTGGAAATGGATGAGCTGTAAAGTCCCTTCCAACCAAAACCACTCTGTGATTCTATGATTCTTCTTCAATGCACTGTTCTCCAGCCTCATGGAAGTCACACATGCCACCAGTGTTCCCATAGAGTAGTTGATTTGGAGATGCTGCACCACAGGCATTGAGGCACTGGGGTGTCTCACTCCCCAGTCTCACAGGGAAGGTTTTCCTCCTTATCCAGGCACACACAGAGGATATTCAATAAATATAAAGGTGACACAAAGCACTTAAGAAGTTCTGGGGCACACATGGCACACCAGCCATCATCTTTGGGCCCTAAATTCATCCTTTCTTCCCTCTCCTGCCCATATTTTGGGGGAGCAGGGGTTTTAATGTTCCCCTTGGTAATCCCCCCAATGCTCTCCCCATCCCAGCATCCCACCACCTCCCTGCTTTGGGATGCAGCCACGGCCCTCTCCTGACAACATGCTCAGCAGCATCCCTGCTGCAGCACCCCACAGTTCCTGACACTAATCAAGGACATGGTGATAGTTTATTTATGAAATCAACACCTTGCTCTCAAGGCATCTTTGCCTTAGCCAAAACTAAGGCAAGGTCAGTGATCCTGTCCACATTCCAAGATCCTGGGCTTGGCACCCAGAGAAGCGACCCTCCATTGGACTAACTGATGGTTAATTACCTTGAAATCACAATTGGGTAGCTTAATTTCAGTGTTACATTGGATTGATTTCTTTTGCTCTTCCCTGGCTCGTTTCCATGCCACGGGACGGATTCTGGTGTATGGGCAGAGTCCGGCCAAACCCATTGAGTCCATCATGGTTCGGAAAACAGAAACCATTTGTTCTTGTCACATCCAAAGCGGTTTTGCCAGTTTTGAGACGCTTTTCCCCGCTCCGAGGAATGCAGCGAGGGTGCGATGACAGCCCGGAGTCCGTATCCTCTGGCTCTGGTGCCATCTAGTGCCTACCCAAGGGCAGCTTCCAGCCCGAGCTTCGAACTACCTGCCAGTGCCAGATTGCATTAGGAATGACCAGCATTACCTCCTTTGCAGGCTGGGTGCCGCTGAGAGCCCTCAGTTTCACCCTCGTGCTCACCCCACAGCCTTTCCATGGGGCTGGGAGAGGGTCTGACTGGGCCTGGAGCACCAGGAATTGAGGGAATTCCTCTCTTGCGCATAGGGAAAGGGATTTGGGTGAAAAGCTGATTTTGAAGCATTTTTAAGAACTCTTCTGAGCATTCTGGAGATTTTCTATAGCCCTGCACAAGCTGGGGGTGCTGGTCCAGGGAGAAACTTCACACTGGCCATCAAAGGATGGGGGAGCTCAGCATCACCTGTCCAAAAACTTGGCTATGGCATGTGATGCAGTTGTTTAGCAGGGTATAAAGCATTATAACAACACTTATTTGACTGTGAAAGAGTTATCTCCAGAGTCTGCTGGAAATCATGCTCCCTGCCTTGTGCCATCCCCAGGTGGGACTGCTTAATAATGGCCCTAATTCTTCCTCTTGCCAAGCAGATGGAGGAAGAAAACTGTGCAAAGAGGCAGTGGTTCAACACCTCCAAGTGCGAGGGGGTTTTAGTCACCTGAGACAACATTTTAGCAGCATCCTAGCCACAGAAAAGGTCCTTAAACAGTGTTAGGAGGTGTGAGGAAGGTCAGGGATGTGCCAGGGTCTCGTAGAATCACAAAATCACAAAGTGGTTTCTATTGGAAGGAACCTTAAAGCTCATCCAGTTCCAAGTCCTTGTCCCAGGCAGGGACACCTTCCACTAGACGAAGTTGCTCCAAGCCCCATCCAACCTGGCCAACACAGTTCTCCATCTTCCTTTTGCAATGAAGGAGATGAACTCAACAGTGTTTTCAATTCGCCAAGTCTTGTCTGAGACATGCTGTGAGCTGCCTTGTGAAGTTATCCATCAGGCTGTACTCACTGTTTTGTCTTCTGCTCTGTGTGACCTACACCTCCAGCATGCTCTTCACCTTCCTGCTATTGTCTTCCAATGGCTTGAATCTGCTCTGGGTCACCCCAAAGCCCACCTGCACCCATCTCCCCACCTCTGCAGGGGACACGGGTCCTCAAAACTCATGGGAACCCACCCTGACTGGTGCAAATAAGATGGAGAATCATAGAATCATAGAATAGTTAGGGTTGGAAAGGACTTAAGATCATCTAGTTCCAAACCCTCTGCCATGGGCAGGGGCACCTCACACTAAACCATGTCACCCAAGGCTCTGCCCAACCTGGCCTTGAACACCACCATAGATGGAGCATTCACAACTTCCTTGGAAAAAGAAAACAGAAAATAAACCCCAACTGAATGAATGATATTGAAACCAGGTTTAGATCTCTCTGCAGCAAGCAAGGGGCAGCACCCAGCTCTCTGGTCCCTTAATCACATCCCAGGCCTCATCTGTTATGTTCTGAGGTGGTGGCATGGGCTTGATTGCAAAAGAGGAGTCCAAGAGCTGTACTGAGACTGTCTGATGCTCACTGAACACATCTATAACACACCCATGGCAAATGAGTGCAGCAGCACAGGTAAACACCCAGTCTTCAATAATTTAAGGGAAGGCATCTGCTTACTTGCTCCAGCCTAAGTAATGCATGATCATTTGAGCAGCTTCACACCTCCCCGGAGCCACAGACATCAAAAAGCCACAAGATTGTGTTAGGAGTTAAGGGATGGGTTGAGTGTCAGGTTATTCAGTACATCCTGGGTTGTCAGAGCAGACCTGTGCCTTGCCCTGAGTACCTGCTGAAGATTGTACCCTATATACACTGCTTCACTTACATGCTTCTGGCTCCCACAGCTGGCTTTTTCCCAGGCCACATGTGGTCTGTGGACACATAGTGATTGGATTTTTCATAATTTCAGGGACTTTTTAAATGAGAGGTATTTGGGAGGCTGGTTGGACAAAGAACAGATATAGGGGTGTCCCTATATTTGACCAGCTGGTGCTCCCACATATGATTGTCCATCAGCATTTTGTCTGGATAATCCCATAGAATCATAGAATTGCAGATTAGTTTGGGTTGAAGGGATTGTAAAGCTCATCCAGTTCCAACCCCCTGCCATGGGCAGGGACACCTTCCACTGGACCAGGTTGCTCGAAGTTCCATCCAACCTGACCTTGATCCCTTCTGCCCAGGGGCTGGAATCTCTCCAAAAGCAAGAGGCAAAACTGGTGGAGCAGTGAAGGAGCCACCACCAGCTGCCCTTGATGACATCCCATTCCCACAGGACACATCCTCATTGGTACCCGTGTTGTGAGAACACCTCCATCATTCCCTGCTCGCATGCAGTGGAACTGTAAAGCTGAGCAAGTACAGCCCTCCCCTTCAAGAGCCAACCCCAAATGTTCTCAGAACCACCACTTTGCCCAAAACTATTAATTAACCCATATCATTGCTTTAATTAAGTGCAAAACAATGTTCTCAGGATGTCATTCCCTCTTCTGCCCTGAGCAGTATAGAGATGAGCAGAAGGTCTCTTCCTCTCAAGGATGTGCACCTGGCCAAGGGAAGCCCAGCCAAGGAGGTTGTGTCCAGCCCATTGCTGTGTTGTGTAGAGCTTTTCTGTGGCTCTTTGTGATGATGGATCCCATCAGAGCTGTAACATGTTACAGTGATTTATAATGACAGGTATTTTCATTTGTCACACATGGTCCAGGGAGAGTGTGGGTAAATGGACCTGAATGGGGAGTGTAATCATGTGGAAAAACAAGAAAATTATCCTCTCCTGAGTCTCTGTCATACTCTGTGCCAGGCAGGATGAGTTGTGAGTGAGGATACACAACCCATTTCCCATTAGGATCTTAAAAGCTTCATTCCAGCTCAACCACCTCTGACTTGAAAGCTCCTCTTTTGGATTTACAGAATCACTACCAACTCATAACACCATGGACAAACATCTCCTTTGTATCCACAGTCACAGAGGAGGGGATCTGAATTTGCCCTGCTTCAAAATGGCAGCCTCACCCGGAGGTCCATGATGCCGAATCCAGAGGCTGTAATGATGGGGGAGAAAATGAGGTGTTTTTTTTAGGATGCTGGTGGTAACATTAGGAAAGATGCATTTCCAGGGAATCAATGGAAAATCACTGTTTTTATGGGTGACTTTGGCTTATAGACTTGGAAATTTGTACTCAAACCTGCTGATCACACATAGCTGTGCAGCAGTGCTGTCAGTACTGGAGGTCATGGATGAAGTCAGATATGCTGGAGTGGTGGACAGGACATTGGAGTTCAGCAATGTCAAGTTTAAGGCAGGCATACATGGAAGGAAATGTGGAAGTCCTTGATCATGGGCCAGTCAAAAGCTGCCAGTGCTGTGAAGCCATGGAGGAAGCCAATGTGATCCTCACTGTATATGAGATGGTGTTTCGCATATGTAGGAACCCCCCTTGAAAAGGCACCAGTTGGACTCCAGGAGTTCTGCATTCAATATGCATCACCTACAGCAACAGAAAATGAATTTGACAGGCAAGTCTCACTTGTTCCATTTTCCAGCTCTGATGTGGTTGCTCTGGATTCACCCAAAGCTGCAGCTTGTAAATGTAGAAACTTAACTGAAATTAAACTTTCAGGCAGTTTTCCCTTGCCCAATACAGCTTTGCCCCAAGATTCACTGTCTGAAAGATCTTTCTTTCCCAGTAGCTGGCTCTCCATTCTGATTTCAAACTGAATTGCAAATCCAGGTGACTAACCAGCCCCAAGAGAAAGCTTCCAATGGACATTTATGAACCAGCAGTCATAAGGGGTTTCAGGAACACATTTACTTTTCATACACTTCCTGGTATCAAGACATAGACCCGGGGAGGGGGTTTTGGACCCTCATCTACTGTTTAATCTCCATAAAAGGATGGCATTCACCTCATTTGCACTGAAGATCTGAAGGGGGGCTATAAGGATGCTGGGGACTATTCATTAGGGACTGGAGTGACAGGACAAACAGGGAGGTTTAGATTGGATATAAGAAAGAAATTCTTTACTGTGAGGGTGGTGAGGCACTGGAATGGGTTGCCCAGGGAAGTTGTGAATGCTCCATCCCTGGTGGTGTTCAAGGCCAGGTTGGACAGAGCCTTGGGTGACATGGTTTAGTGTGAGCTGTCCCTGCCCATGTCAGGGGGGCTGGAACTGGATGGTCTTAAGGTCCTTTCCAACCCTAACTGTTCTATGATTCTATGATCCTATGATTCTAAGATGAAAGTAAATGCGGGGCTCTTCTCAAGTTTGCACTTTGCAGGTGTGCTGCTCCTCTCCTTCACAGGCAGAAGGGAAACTGCATCCCTGTGATGCTCTGGAGAGAGCCACAGTGCTGACATTCACAGATGACAGCCCTGAAAAGAAGAGGCACAACCAAGCAGCACTTCAGGATGGAGTTGATGCACGCAGCAAAGGGCACCAGTGACAGGTTCTCCACGGAAGTGGGAAACTAATGCACTTAGTCAAACCCTTCTTGTCCCTATTCCGAGGCAGACAAACTGGATTTGCAGCCTTTAATTTGCATTGCAATGACTTCACAGGGGAAAGACAGAGGGATGTGCTGAGTGCCACAGGAGGAACGTTAAGCTTTCCATTCAGTACATCCTGAAGTCTAAAGACTCTGAGTGTCCCTTGGTGATGGAGGAAGGAAAGAATCAGGAGATACATCAGCTCTCCTCTTACATGTGAACCAAATTCCACATTGCTGCTCTCCCTCAGCTGGTGATAGATGTGAAATAACATCTGAGCTTGGGGTCCACCTTCATGGCCAGACCCAGAATTTGTATTTTCAAGCTTCATGAGAACCAGGAACTCATTGGAACTGAAAGCGAACACTTCATTCTCCTTATCCATCTTGACATTTAAAACACGTTGATAAACAGTTCTCCTTATTGGCACCACTGAGTCTTCTTGTGATAAAAAAACATCAGAACTAAAGTGAACTCCCCTTTTCATTTAGAAGTGTAATGGATCTTTATTATCGCAGAATCATAACCTGGGTTGGAGTGGTACAGGCCCTTGTCCCAAGCCCCTCTCCAGGTTTCCTGCAGCCCCTTTAGGCACTGGAGCTGCTCTAGGGTCTCCCCTTCAGGAGCCTTCTCTTCTCCAGGCTGAACCAGCCCAGCTCTCTCAGCCTGGCTCCAGAGCAGAGCTGCTCTAGCCCTTACAGCATTTCCATGGCCTCCTCTGGACTTGCTCCAACAGCTCCACATCCCTCTTGTGCTGCTGCTCCCCCAGAGCTGCACCAGGACTGGAGGAGGGGGGTCTCCCCAGCATGCAGAGAGGCGGAGAATTCCTTCCCTCAACCTGCTGCTCATGCTCTCAGGGGGGGTTTGGGCTCAAGCGCACACTGAAATTGGGTCATAGGGAGCTCCTCAGTGACCAAGACCCCCAAGTCCTTCTCCTCAGGGGCTCTCAATTTATATTATTACTACTATCACTACTACTACTATTATTTCCATATGAGCTCTGAGAGGGCTGTCAGGCAGCAGGACCCCAAATTTAGCACAGTTACACTCACCATCCTTCTCTTCACTTGTGTTTGTAAATTCCTCAGCATAACTCAGTGATTCTCAAGACTGTTCATCCTGACACCACATCTCTCATGGTCTGCAAGGATCTGCACAGAGCTTCATAGCAGGTCTACACGTTCATTTCAAATGTCAGTAGATCTGAGCCACAGCGCTATATGACTGTGTGAGAAAATCCAAGTGTAACACTGCCAGAGCTTAAGGCTGCATTTTGGAGATGTGACAAACAGCAGCATATTTCATGAAAGTGGAATAAGAAAAAAAAAACCAAACAGATATTGTTTAAATAATACACTTTATTTTATTTTGTTTTAAAATAGTTTAACCTTTATGCTACAGACTTGTTGCAAAAAACAGAAGGTCTCATCTTGCACCAAAAATATATATATTTATATATATAACACTCTGTTTTATTATTTTTTTTTCTCCAAAGACCATTAAATACTAGATGGAAAATGAGAACTAAATAATGAGTGTCGAGAAGAATCAGATCTTTTAACAAGAGTTGCACATTTTAAACATTTATATCCTAAGCAATGATTTGTCTTCACTATAGAAGATTCCAAGTTCACACTCCAGCAATTTCAGGAACTGCTAAGCCAGGGCTTGAGCCAATGCACACTGAAATCAGTGAAAAACATCAGCTCCAATGGGTCCTGGACAGCCCTCAAGTGCACTGGTTCGCAGCCATACAATGGCTAACACTTCTCTTTCCTGCTGAGAAGAGCAAAAGCGTCCAGGCACCTTTTGCTCTCTTAAAAAATAATAAACAAAACAACAAGAAAACAAACCCACTTCGCAGCTATCCAGTGATTGCGGTTTTCAGATCTCTACCCTTTCAAATCTGTTAAGAACAAGAGAAAATTATGTAGTGTTTTAAATAAAAGAAAACCTGCATCAGACTACAATACATGAATTGTTTAAACTAACACAGTGCACAATTGGAGGAAGTTTGGTTAGGACACAGTCATTTTTATATACATATACATGGAAGTCACATCACATACAAACTGAAAAAAAAGGGAGTTAGTTTGCATTTTCCACGGGAGGACTACAAATGGGTCCCTGCAGCTTTCGTCAAAACTCATCTTCAAAAGGCTTTGTGAAACAGGAAGAAGCAGCAACACCGAGTCACGGTTCCAAAGTTACAGCATGTGTGCTAAAAACAGCCGTTTGGCTACAACACGAGGAGAAAAGATGGACAGCTCCTAACCAATGCAGTGCCCCAGTCGTACAGGGCTCTTCCTTCACCGGCTCCATCCAGGCACTGCTGCTTTCCTCCCTCCCATCCCCAGAAGAAGACATTGGCCACAAGAAACACAGCACACATTTTTCTGGCCATGCAATTCACTTATGTTCAATGCCTTAAAAAGCTTGAAATTAGAATAACAATCCCTTAATCTAGTTGTTCTTTAAAGTGCAGTCACAGCTGTTCTGCTTGTTAAAGAAAAAGCTCTTTGTTACTA
This sequence comes from Pezoporus wallicus, assembly GCF_028554395.1. Classification (NCBI taxonomy): domain Eukaryota; kingdom Metazoa; phylum Chordata; class Aves; order Psittaciformes; family Psittacidae; genus Pezoporus; species Pezoporus wallicus. Next base: position 3,010,909 of record NW_026637482.1, read on the forward strand.
ACAATACAGGGTTTTTTTTGTTTCTCTATGTGAAAAATAGGTAACCTTATTTATTTTTCTTGCCTATAGATACAATTATTGGAAGTCAAGTAAATTCAGAAACCAGCCAACACAAAAAAAAAAATCACAACTTCCCGTGTCCTGATTACCACCAGAAACGGCAAAAAGAAAAATATAATCCAAGGATAGAGCTGTACAAAATTCCCACTAGGAACATCTGGAATACAAAGGAACATTTTAATTGCACAGTAGTCTTTAAAGTGAATGTCATCTTGTTATAGTCTAATCTTTGGTTTTCGCCTTGAGAAACGCTCAGAATGACAGATGAGGGGCGGGAATTCCCATACACACTACAGGAATCACAGCCCTCTCAAGGAAGCAGTTACACTGATTTCAGTCAGTATTCTGGTAGACAAGTGGATCCTGGATCATACCCCCAAAACAATTCCAAAGCTAGGGTAGGAGACATGGCCCAGAGCCAGGAAAATGGTGCAGATATAGGGGTTTAAAAAAAAAACAACAAAACAAAACAAAAAAAAACACACCCCCACCCCCCCCAAAAAAAAACAAAAACCCACAAAGATCCCAACCTCAGGCCCTGATCCTGCAACATCGCTTAGGAAAGGGTTTTAAGCACTTGAATGGCCCCACAGTGTCAGCTGCTAAAGTGCTTTGCCAGCCTGGGGCTTTGGAATTTTGTTGTATACTCAATGAAGCAAATAAACAACAGCAGAAATGAGACCTATGAGTGAAATGTTTCATTTCTCCCCTTCTCCTACTCCAGGCAAGACCCAGATACAGGCAGAAAAGTTCAGCTATATTTAAAATGGAGACAGATGCTGGGCCTTTTTATTATTTTTTCCCTGTGCTTTTGCAATAATCAGCTGCTACTAAGTCACTACTATTACTATGTTAAATCATAATAAGCAGTGGGAAATGATCAGCGAAACACAGTAGTCAAGTAGACAGAAGACAGCACTGGAAAGAGTGTAAACTGAAAAATTATTCAAGATAAAAGTCCTTTAAAAGCTGTTCAGTGCATATGTTATGGGCCGTTTGTATTAAAGACAGTCCCTCCTGCTGGTATACACCAAATCAGCTTAGGTATGAATACTCTTGGCCCAGTTTTTGCAAGTGTTGAATACCCCCAATTCCACTAAAATCAGTGAGAACACACAGCATTTCTCAAAATCACTCACGCTCACAAAGCAAAACACTAACTTCTAACAAAAAAAAACACACCTCAATATACTGATAAATGAAAAATATTCTAAAGCTGTAGGTGGGAAAAGGTGGGAGGATTTAAGTTTGCACACAGTTATTTCTTAATCTTAACACACACACATTAGTACTGTAGCTGCGTTTTAAATTTGGTGCTATTGGGTTTTAATTCTGGGAGGAATCCTCCTTGGAGAAAGCGAAACCATTTTAAATTATACTGAAATTATATACATTTGTATGAAGTTTTCATGAGTTTGAATTCTGCAATGCCAGAAGTAGGGCTTCTGAAGCTGAAGCTTTAACAATGAACTTCTGTGCCATAAAGGGGAGAAGGGTTGGGGACAGAAACATGGTGACATTGAATTACAGTAGGTATTTGCGCCTGGTATCCTCATCCAAAGTAAGGTCTACTACTTCAGGGGGTGAAGACCAATTCTGCTGGGGAGTCACAGCTGTCCATGATTGCGTTTGCTGAGTGTTAATATACTGTGAGCCTGAGCCATGCTTCCAGGAAGACACACTCTGAATCACGCCTCTCCTGGGGTGCACACACCTGCAGGTAGGCAAAAAGCACCACAAAAGATTAAAGCTACAATTGGATTTAGGCACAAGATTCTTATCTGGAGTGTTTCATCACTTAGACATCTTGTTAACATACCCTTCTCCAAACTGTTCTTGTAGAGTGTGCACTGGTATAGTCCATGACATGTTAAGTACCCAGTAAACAAAGCTGAGACTGAACTTACACTTGGGGGTGGTGCGGATTAAATTATTAAGAACTGAATTCTACCAGTGGCTGTACAAGATATTCCTCATAAAATATGTTAATGGAACCCAAGGAACTTGAAGAGATTTGCCCCATCATGTGTAGCACCACACATTATCCATAAGCATGGTTCCCTGATAGCAGTTTCACCCACTGGACTTTAAAAAAAAAAAGAAAAAATTTTAAGTGGGGCTTGATAAAAGCTATCTTTCTATATGAAATCAAACCCCTCTTAAAATAAGGACATAATGATACTTCCATTACAATAATTACAAAAGAGCTCTTGTAATTACATTACTATAGCCATTACATTTGATTCTTTCCTTTGGTCTTCTTAACTGAAGATTACAAACATGCTGGGAAATGCTCACTGATAATGAGCACAGCCCCACTTCAGCAAAACATTTAAGCTTTCAGTGATTAGAGTCAATGACACTAAATCATGTATTTAAAGATAAGCACACATTAAAGTGCTTTGCTGGAGTGAGGTTCATACCTACTTATTTGCACAGTATTTTTACCTATTATATTCATCATAGATAGTGACAATTGAAGTACAAGCTAACAATAATTAGAAGGAGAAAAAAAAGAAAGACCAACCAATTTTATTATATGATGAAGTGGTAAGAATTTACTGGAGCCTTTAAGATCATCACCCCACTTCCAGCTGTAAATCTTAAAACAAAGGCTAGTAAAACTTTAAACCTGGTGCTCCAAAAGTCATTTTCCTCTTGTAAGCACTGATGGTGGCTGTAGCTGCTCCTGGCTGCATACGTAAGTAGGAGATGTTTAGCTGCTGGAGTAACCTTTTCCCTTTTCTTTGTGAATCATGTGTACTGTATATTTCAGGAAGCCAGGTTTTCTGCATTGGTCAAATAACCCTGACATTTACATTTTATTTGTTTTAACTTAAAAGTAGTGCAATTTATTTTCTTCAGATTTACTTCAGTTATGCTCATCTCTCTTGGCTCCAGTTAGAGTTTCATGAAAAAGAATGAAAAATCTCATTCTCTGATCCCTAGCTTCTCTGACTATAAATGTCTCATTTCCTTCTCAAATACGCTATTTAGTTTTGATGTGATGTTCAGAATCACTTTTTTATTACTTCTTCAGTCTTAAAATTACATGCTTATAGTACGTATCTACAAAGAATTTGTAATAAGGGACTGGAACTCTAACAAATGAAGGATTTATTTTTTTTTTTAAAGCTTTCTTCTAAGAAGCAGCATTTTTAAGCATAACGGACAAGAAAAGCCTGTAGCCAAAGCAAACTAAACATTATGTTTGGTCTCAGGGGCTATGGTCCACCATTCCCATTCAGAACAGTCCTCAATGCTTAAACAAACCTAATACTAACTTTTCTCCCTGAATATGATAAAAAGTAAGCTATAAACTACCTTGTGATACCTTGCAAAAATAAGTGTTTATCCTCAAACAAGTCACACAAGCTGCCAAGAGCAAAACATTCAAACAGAGCTTTGGGAACATGCTTTCCAATCTGTAGCTAAGAGAAAATACCAGGTAAAGGAAACCAAAAGAAGGATGGGGGAAGGAACTAAGAAAAATCAAAGGAAGACTGTTTTATGCACATGCATAATTTAAAAAAATTAAAATCTATTAGAGAAAAATTAAACAAACTGAAAAGCAGGACTTGTCCTAAGCAGATGCCAAGTAATATTCCAATGATGACAGATCCAGTAGCCATCTGAAAAAAATCACAAATGATGGACAAACTCTGGAGTGTCACAACTCACACCACTCCAATGACAACATAGAATATGGAGCACGATGAAAAAGACTGTGAGCAAAATAACTGAATCCAAACACCATACTAACCAAGCATGCAAAAAAATACTGATCAAAACCCTAAACCTTCTCCAAATGACAACCCTGTCAGAAGCCCATCAACAGTTTGTAACTGCAAGCCTAGACCTGCAAGACAAATAAAATTCTAACTAGGATGTGAACAACTGAAATGGATGAGTATTGAATGGAGGCAGTAAAAGCTAGTTTCTGGGCGATGAGAGATGGTTACATAAACAAAGGAAAGCACAAACCCATGCTTTAAGACTATATTTGCTGAAATTATCTCAGTACAAATATATATAAAACTGACTTTAAACAGCAACTCTGCATTAAGCTAACATTACCTTGTACATGGTAAATGTTATCAAGGCAAGGAACACAGAAAGCTTTTGAATAGGGGACCTCATGCAGAGGGCTGTACATAGTGCTAGAGAGGTGTACATAGTGCTAGAGAGGTGTAAACAGTGCTAGACAGATTTACATGAGCTAGTATTGAAGGACAAGTTCACTCTGCTTATCATTAGGACAAAACCCTGGGTCTGCTGGGTGAACAGCCAGGAGAGCTACCTCCTAAGCGATTAGTATCTTCAAGCGAGTTGGCCATGCAAGGATTTTCACTATTCTAAAAGCCAAGACTAAATCTCTCTTCCTTTGGCACCTTAAAACTTCCTTTTTTCACATCCAACAGCACTGGACTGTATCCAGACTATCTGCATAGTTTCCAACCCAGGACACTGAGTCCTGCACACCTTTTTCTTCCTCTCCTCAAGAAAGATGCAATGAAGGGACAATGAGGAACAACTCTGTTCCTTGTCCCTCACACCCTTGTTCCGCCTCCAAGCATCCACCAGGCAGCAAGACTAGTTTCAGAAAGAGTTTACTTGTTTACTGTTTTAAATGGCTTTTATTCCACCAAATTAACACTCCATACTATGTGAAAATGCCAATCTTGTTCAACTGCTACGTAATAATTTAAGCCAAGGAAAGATCGTAAACTAAATATGAAAAGTAACATCAAAAAAGCCTATCAAGAACAACAGCTGAAGCACAGCTGGACAGTTTTGTTTCTGAGCTTGAGAGAAACCTCTGGCTTTTTCACCCTCATCTACTCTGAACTCTCTCATATCTTGAAATAAAACCAAGATTCATAAGGATATGATTTTTAATCTAAAGGGGCTATCTTATGACATTAGCCATTGAAAAAAATGACAGTATTAAATTATTAATTAAACTGGAAGCTGATTAAATGCTTAAAGTAAGTGAATATTCTGAAAGCAAACAAGAACCCATATAGTTTTGTTTATGTATTTGCATAGCCACACTATGCCTTTAAAATCTGTATTCCTGATGTACATATATTATCTGGTATCTCAATATTTGGTATCTCAGTACTACCTATGTTCAGCCTGTTAACATTTGATAGTAATCGCAAGCTTAGTCTGAATACTTATCAAGTTGGTAATGTTCTGAAGGAAAACAGATTTTGACATCACCATGATAAGCAGAATGATAAAACCAAGTGGAACATTTGCTATCTTTGGGGCCTCAGTCATGGGTGGGTAACTACAGAAGTGTAAGTCAGCATGTTTTTTCTTTATTAGTTTTGGAAATACAGGTATTCTGAGAAAATGAAAGAAATATTAAGAGCAAGAAAAAGGGATTCATACCTGGCGTGTTCTTGAACTCCAACAATCTCTACTTCACTATCAGAAGAGGCGATATGAATTTCTTCATTGATCTGGACATTACCAGAAGAAGTTTTGTCACTTGCAAGGAAGCCTGGATCCAAATGACCTACAGATGGGGAAAAGGCAAATACAGCTAATGTTTAATAGTTTACACAACTCAGAAATCAGCTGGAAAAGGAATTCCTCAAGCACCCCCAGGTCCTTTTCCATAACAGCTTTCCAGCCACTCTTTCCCATGCCTGCATGGGGCTGTTGTGGCCAAGTGCAGGACCTGGCACTTTGCCTTGCTGAACCTCATACCATTGGCCACAGGCACAACTAGTGAAGCCATACTGTGACACGTTAAGTAGTACTTGCATGAAAACCAGAAAACAGCCAAAATCATTGTTTTACAGAAAATAATTTTTAAAATAATTATTTTAATAAAGAGATGTAAATTCTATTTAATTATTTTTCCTTAGCAACAAAAAAAAAATTACTTCTACTGTCTCTCTGTAGCAGTAATCTAAGGGACACTGCTGAGCCCTGAAGCAATGGCAATACCTGCTTCTTGGAAACCACTCACTCAACTGTACCACACGGGAAGAATCATTTTTGTAGCAGGAAATTTGAGATTAGATGAATATATTATACATGTCTAGTTTGACTGGACAATATTCTAAGATGAGGAGAACACAGTAACAGTCCACAGAATTTCAAAGGTGTGTAAACATGCAAAACTGATTTATACCCCCAGCTGGATCAAGAGGACACAGAGAGAAGAAATTTAAGTTTAAGTTTAAACAAGCGCCAGAGAAACTTCCTAGTGATAGCTTGAAGTACTTGGGAAAGACGCAAGCAAATAGAGGGGTAGAGACCAGGTTGTATGTTCTGGTTTTAGAAAGCAAAGCCCCTTGGTGCAACATGGGGGGTAGCTAGGGAAGGAAACCTGTGTGCTGCCATGTACCCAGAGGAGGAGTTTCCACCTCTCAAGACAAAAGAAGATGGGTCAGCTTAAAATGAAGTAATAGCACAGGAGACCTTTTCTAACATCACATTTTAGCTGAACAATTGACAATTACCACTGACTGCCAGAAAGTCCCAAAATGGGTCACAGATCTTGCTTTAATAGAAGTGACTGGGCACACTGTGAAACATAAAATGGAAGTGCTCAGAGGCTTTGATTCATGTGCTGGCCATGCAAACTGGGAGATTTATGTGATCACCACCCCAGCGATTCGCATCACCCCGCTCCTGAATATCACTGCTGCTACAGCACAGGCAGCATGAGAGTAACACAAACCCTTGTGTGGCTCTTCTTGGTCCTTGATCACCAAATCATGCAAGCTGGTACAGATATCGACCTGCCTTAACATGTTGTATTAATGTGCTAAAGATGTAACACCATTCTGCACCCTTTGCTAGACAGGGTAATGTCTGGCAGAGGGGCAAAGCAGACTAAATAACCCCAAAATAAATCCCCAGAGGTATAAACGGAATTTCCAACAGAGCTTTCACATATTGCCGTAGCTTTAAGCTCAGACAACAAAAATGTAATTAGCAGTAAAGAAACTATGATTAGCAGAGTAAATGCTGCAAGAGTAGCTGAGGGTAAATCAGGATTATAGCACACAGATGTATTTACAGACTCTGGCCATACAAACTTCATGCCTAATAACATGCCTACGCTGTTAATTTCTTTGCAGGAACATTAGGATGATGCCCAAAGGAGATGTTTTGTTTGCCCTGCAATATCAGTTCTTGCAAAACAGCCCAAATATTTGCCCATGCACAAAGACGTGATAGTGTGTCTTAGTAAGATTTTTCACTGAAATTACGCTCATGTTGTTATTTTCCCATGGGAACAATCATTTAATGTCTGTTAAATTAGATACTGGCTGAAGACTATAGCTGTGAATGAGATGCAAGTGTTGAAAACTCTCCTTTCCAAATGTGCAATCCTAGACATGATCAGAAAAGGCCAGTACTGACAAACGTACAGTCACAAGTGCACTGAGACTACAAGGCTCTGGGGCAAGGTGTATGAAGGAAAAGAGATTAATTCTTTCAGACATTGAGATGGCTACAGCAATAGAAGCAAATCCGCATGGACACATTCCCATAGAACCAGGGATGACGAAGTTTCTTGAAGCTTTCTTTTACCTCGTCCTTGCAAGTCCCCATGGATATAGGTGGAGGAAGGAAGACAGATCTCCTCCAGCTGCATTGCAGCACTGTACTCATAAGCAGAAAGTGGAACAAAGCTTGATAAGAAACTTAGGCTCCTTTGAAGTGCCAATCTATTAGTGCTAAAGCTAATTTTAGGTGTTCTAATATCTAATAAATCACTTAATAAAGGAGTTGGCTTTTTAGGGGTCAAACAGCTATGCATCAATCAGCCGATACCCTGCACACAATACCACTGAGCTTGTAAAACCAGCTATCTTCCAAAAGCAACAACATCCAGCTACAGATCACAGTGAAAATGTGACAGAGACTCTCATATTCAAATAACAGACTTGTCCACTCTATCATAATGGAAGATCTTTTTCCAAATCAGCCACATGCTTGTAGTTCTTTAAACTTCATAGACATTGAGAAGTACCTAAGAGCCATCAGGACACTTCCAATGCAGGTACCCTTTGGCTGGCTTACATTTGGAAAACATAGCATGAAAGAAAACTCTGCTATGCTGCAGCACTGCAGGCAATACTCTATGTCTTTTGCAGCTAAAAATCTTAACATGGGCATTAAAACCATGAGTGGAAAGGAAGGCAGTATGTTAGCATATAAAACTACAGGATGAAGTTGATAGGAAGTACACCGTTAGGTCTATGCATGCAGAACACAGTAACATTTAATCCTGTGGTTTAATTCTTTTGTTAGGGAAGAGTTGCAGGCAGCAAGAGAAACTGAACAATTTTTACGAACTACACGAACTCCTCTGAATTCTCCCATAGTCTTTCTGCTCTTGCTTTCCTGAAAGAAACTTCTTTGCTGTTTCTTGATGCTAAACCCATTTACCAACATCTTTTCACCCTTCATCTTTATCTGGTGCTGATCTGTCCAATTGTCTAAGTTACGCTAGAAACTCAGACGGAAGATGGGAATGATTAATGCTTGCATTTCAAAGAAATAAAGATACAAAGAAGAAAAAAGACATACACAATTGCAATACTTAAAATGAGGTTATGATCAGTTTCCTAGCTGATGGTATAGGTCACCATAATCAAGTATTCAATACCAAGCTGAGCTCACTTAAAATTACAAAACCATCTAATCCACAAGACCTAAGTTCCAAGAAGTAATTAGAGGGAAAAGAAAGAGAAAAAAAATAATGAAGAAAACTACTGTTAGTAATACATTGCAGCAACCTTTGTCTATTTTTATCATTTGTATTTTAGAACAAATGTCAGGCATTTTTAATAAGCACCTGTACTGTTTTACTGCAAAATCCACACAAGGAGCTTTTCAAGCTTCATAAACTATGAAAATACTGAAAGCAGGAAATGGAGAGACACCAACTGAGATGCTGGAAAAAATGTCAAAGAATTTAAACAAACCTGTATCACCGGTCAGTTCATCTAGCAGCCCTCTGGTTCTCCAGGCAGATCCTGAGTCTTGATTCCCTAAGGAATTACTGTGCTCTTGCACTACTGCAGCTGCCAACAGGTTATCCACATTTACCACTTCTGAGTCTGAATTTGTGTCTGATATATCATAATGAGGTATGACAGGAGGTCCATCTGCAGAAGGAGAGAAAAACAACATGGATTAGAAGTAGGCATACTGTGAAAGAAACCTTTAAAAGCACAAATGATTTGTTGAAGGACTGATGCCTTCTCCTACATGAATCTCTTACAGAACTATAAATTTTATGAATTCTTAACATTTCATTTAATGAATATAGTCTGAGATTACAGAGACATTTTATCCTTTCATATACAGAAAACACAAATGTAAGAAAACCATGTTTATCGATGTATCAGTAATTTGTGTATTATCTTTTTTACATTAACACATAAATATCTCCATATATGACAATGTTAGATTTACAGTATTAAAAGGATAAAACCTTCAGTTTCAAATGTAAAAATAGTTAAGTTACAGGACATAAAATTTGGCAACACAAGATATTTATCTAGAGGATTTTACAGAACTCAAGTGACAGCTTACATTACTTTAGGGTTTGTTGAATAAAACTAACTTTGATATAACTGACCCAGTGACAATAAACTTAACATTAGGCAACTTCCCTTTCATAATGTTTACCTGTTAATGGCAGGGGAATTTTTCAAAATGCAGTTTTTTGCTGCTGTTTTTTTTTTTTTTAAGATCAAGGATATCAAGAAACAAAACTATAATGTGCAGTGATAAATATGCTTTTAATTCAATATGATTACCATATATATTTTTTGCCACCAAAGTGAAGGGGAGAAGCAGGAGAGAAAGCTGCTTACATGAAATCTATTCCTGAGGAATAATAAAAAAGCTATTTTTGGTCTATTTTGTTAAGATGGACCATCTTCTTTGTGAGGAATGAAAATCCTAACTGGAAAGCATGCTGCAAACACAAGAGGCTCAGAAAAGTCAAATTCAAGACAAAGACTGATATGGAAGCAGAGAGAATGGATGAATGCTGCAATTCTGAAAGGATGCATATTTTAACTCGAATGCCTTGTCTCAGCAACAGCTTATCAACTAAGAGTGGACGAAAGTGGTTGGAGTTCCCACTCCCCACATGAAAGAATCAAAACTTTCTTTGGGCCAAGACTTCATCCACAAAAATGAGTATGAAATAGAAACACAAGTTGGGTCAGAGCTCAGCAGGTTTGCCACTGCAGTTCTTTAACTGTAAGGAAGTTCTAGCAGCTGAGGGTCTGCAAGAGATTTTTGTTACGGGTATGAAACACAGACAGTGTAATTTGCATGGAATAATACAAAATAACCATAAACTAGTAATGTGTTTAGGATGATAGGAGCTTCAGAGTTATAGAATGACTAAAGAAATCTTTAAAAGTCACAAAGAATAAAATGAAAAAACTTTTCAGAAAGACTGGCTTCTTTTAGAAGTGTTAAGTGGCTGTTGAAGACAGAAAAGAATGCGATGATTTAAAAGTTTCAAATTTATTCCTCTGAAAGGCTGTTTCAACTGAAGTTTTTAGGGTGGGTTTGTCTGCTCATGGGTTTTTTGGTTGGTTTGGGTTTTTTTTGTAACCTGGTCCCTGAAACATAATTCAACACCCCCTATTTTAAGAAATGCCTATTTTGTGATTAGCAACAGACTTCACTAAAGAGTGACCATATTGCTTAAATCATACTAAAGATCAGTTTTGCAACAAGGTATGAAGAAATGCGCAAAATATTTCCAATCAGACCTGCCTCCAACACAATAATTTCATATAACAATGTTATATTAGGAACTTAAAACAGACCAAACAAAAATAAATGGGTAGTTAAATACCAATGTATTAAAGACCAAACTGTTCACAACATGAAATGCTGATGATTATGACTGAAAAGGAAGTCCTGATAATTAACTGAAAGGCAATATTTGTCTTTTCAAAAGGCAATTACAAAATAGTGTAACACAAAGTTCAAAATTAAGCTGCCTGATGTTCAGTTAATTATTTGTGACAGCTGATGATTAAATTACATGCAGAAAGCAAGAACTGAACTGAATCATGAGAAGCATGTTTTCTTTCAGCCTTATAATCAAAGTTCATCGTGAACATATATAATGTGATCTATAAAAATAAACAGTTGAGTGCAGAAGATACGAGGGTCAAGTACAATATTGACTATATGACCATTTCTTCAATAGGTTATCTAAGATTTCAGGAGCTATGTACTGTTCCTTCAGGTCTTTGTTTCTCTCGCTTCTGACTGAGATCTTCAAAAGCAGAAGCAAAATTTGATTTTAGATAGACATGTCTACACAAGTGAAATTATATTTGGACAAAAGACACCAATAGTCTCAAGTCAAAATTGTACCACTCCTACATGTATAATCATGCAAAAATGTATAATGAATGTATATACATGCAGAGTGATATTCTCATCACCTACCCATAGAAATTACTTGTGTGAAAGTCTTCATCAGTAGGAAATACAAGCATAAACTTGTTATCTGTAGCTCCACTCCTGTATCTTCCACACTTCCAAACAGCACACCTTATAACTTAGCTTAAATTTATTATACATCAAACAGACAGAAATATTTTCAATATAATTTACACACTGTACTTTCATACTTGTCAGTGCAATAGCCACCAATTTAACCATACTGAAAAACCGAACTCCTTATTTATAGAGAAATCACAGCAGAGGTCTATTTCTGCTTTTCTCAGCCTTGCATTTCAGGATCAGATCTGGAAATAAAAGGCTCCTGACACGAGGGTTATCCATACCTATCACCAGTAAATGACCAATGAGGCCAAAATAATGGCCTCAACACTGCAACAACTCCTAGGATTACTAGCACGTGTAACAGAAGAAATAAGCAATAAATTCATGTGTGTGTTTAAAGCAACCCAAACAATAAATAAAAGAATAAGTAAGTTGTAGACAACTACAACTAGATGAAAGCTGCAGCAAAGGCACATAAAAAGATTATCTAAAAAAAAAACATTTCCAAAGGCCTGTTTCCTTTTCAGTGCTAAAAGGATGGGTTGGGAGGGGTTAAATCTGGAAATAAGTAATACTTCCCCAACCAAATATGTGACCATTCTGTGATGTGATGCAAAGTGAATGTGTGGTACCAAGAACTAAGGACAATTGGCCTAAGCTAGGAAATAAATGGAAAAAAAATGCTGTCAGGTTAACAATTAAGGGAAAAAAATAAGGAAAATTAAGGATTAACTACAACCACAGTTGTACCTTACCATCTTTTCTTTACATTAGAGCTACTCCTAATTACTGACTGTCACAGGATTTCAACAGACAGAAACGCAGACACCAAAACAAACCATGCCAGAATCAAAATTTAATGTAGCACAATTAGGAGGCTCAATGGTCAGTAATTTAAACCATCTATTTAAGAGAAATTGCTTCTTTCAGAGAAGTCAAGGGAGCTGTAAGACTTACATTTGCCTGGTGATAAGCTTTAATTCACTTCTAAAGCAATAAACACTTGAAAAAGGCAAGGCTGAAAAGTTAATAAGTACCAGCAGCAAAATACAGCTGTTGACATTTAATGTTAATAGGGGGAGGAGAGACTGCTTTTCTTACTTTTCTTTTAAAGAATTCAGAGGCAGAGGTCACCACAGGGACAGCATTTCCAAGTGTCAAACTCTCCCTAAATTTACACAGCTCATCAAAACTAACCCAACTCAGGACAATTGTGTCAGAAGCCACGTGTACAAAACCCCAGGCCTAATAACATCTTTCATTTTAAAGCCTGCAACGTAGAAAATTCAGTTATTTCTTCTCTGCTAGCCATTCTCATGCTTTTCATTGAGCCACATCTCAACATTCAGTCTAAACTGTTGTAAGATCCACACTCCTATTATCCCTTAATTCATTATAATGGCAGCACAAGGAAAAAGGGGGAATCAACCGTAAAATTTCAGCTGTAGGGTAAAAGCAGTGATCCTGTAGAAGCACCGTACCTTTGTGCTGCAGCAGCTTTGTAACAATGCACAGCAGTACTTCATAACAGGAAACAGAAGACAGTAGCTATCAAACCCTGAATTTAGTCTTTTAACTCATTATTTCTCTTCAGCTTTCTAAATTTAGGCATCTAGTGCCATGCTCATCACTTACACTCCCTCCCACTGTAGTCTGAGAAAGGAACTTCAGGGTTAGGTAATCCCTGGAAACTGCAGCCAGGAGCATCCTCATCTTCCTCATTCCCCAGTAAGCAAGAAGAGCTCAGACACCCCCCTTAGACAAGGCACCTAGCTTTCAGACCGCTTAAGTTCATCAAGATAAATTCCAGCCTTCGGGATGGGATTTAAAACTTTGCTATACTTTCTCTACAAGTAGTGGCAAAATCGCCAGAGGATTATCCTGACTGAAATAACTTCCAAATTAAAAGCCTAATTTTGGTGGTCATCAGCATCTTTGCCATAAGAAGACACGGAGCCTCACTGACGTGTACTACCCTACGTTTTAAAACACACAAAATACGTACACTAATAATAGCAATAATAATTAAAGCAATTTATTCTTACAAAAAACTTTCCATTAGTGGCTCTCTAAACAGCTCCGAGGTGGTTATTATACCTCCCTCTGCTGTGGGGGAAACTGAGGCAAGCAGAGATTTGCAGTTTGCTCAAGGTTAACAAGCAGCAAAGCTCATCTTTGCTGAAAAAAACAACACTCCCCTAAAATTACTGAGCTATTTTTAACTGGTAAATTACTGAGGAGTTAAAAAACTGTGTTTGTAAATGCTTTCATGAAACATGCAAAAGGTGTAAAGGCACCACACCGAGGTACCAGAATTAATCACAAGCCCAAGAACACAGGTCTGCTTCCAGGCTCTCATCTGCACTGGGAATGTAGGCACTGCTTTGTCTTGATCCCAGTATTCTAAACTAAGTAGTATTTACTTTTTTAAATAACAAAAGAGACATTTAAAAACAATAAAAGATCTAAGAACACCTTGATTTACATGAGACACTTAAATTTGAGAGATAACTCCGTTTACTTCACAACTAAGCAAAATATAGAACGGACTTCGATACCTAACCTATATAAATTTTAAGATCAATGATCATTACAGTAATTGAAATAATCATATTTTGCATGCCAAAAACTTGAATATTTAAGTGACTTGCCAAAGTAGTTTTACAGTAGACACTTCAGTAACTTTGAGCAGAAAGGGTTTGGATATAAGACTACAGGCTGAACTGAAAGTCATTCTGTTGTAGATAGACAATATAAACCTGGCATTATTTAAAACATGATCCAGAGCTGCCTCTTCATAAAGTATGAGCAGTTTAAATGGCACAAACTAGCTGAATCCTAAAACAATTTCTAAAGCAGGGTGGGGATGCAGGAGATTGCTGCTTTTTTATGTTGTTCAGCAACATGAAACACTTCATTACTATTTATATTTATATTTATTTATTCCAGGTTACACTGGTTACATTTCAAAATTTACAGGGTTAGGCAAAGAATACATTGTAAATACAATAAAAAACAATAGAGTGTAACAACATTCACTCTAAAGCCATAAAGTGAACTTTACCCATGAATCCACTTTCCTCACATTTTCCTTCATTTCACACAGTAAAGCTTTTGTGGTTTTGTTGGTTTTTTTACCATAGTAATAAAATTATAAACTCAAAACATGATCAAATGAGTACCTGTTCTCAGACCATACCATTTTTTAGACAGCACATCAAAAATACAAGTCTTGCTGATCATTCATTCTTTCAGGCTTTTTGATGACTAGATAGAAAGTATCTTGGATTTGTTTTATCAAATTATACATGAAGACATAAAACAGCCTTTTTCATTGTGTGTTAAACAAAGGCACATGGATCGTGGCTGTGCACTGAAAATACCAAGAAGTAGTGTGCACTTTGTATCTTGTGATAAGATTTATTGTCCCTGATGTCACCTAATGATTCATTAATTATGGAAGCACATATATTAGCCACATCTCTTCCCCAGTTTCACTTGCAAAAGTGTATCAGGAGGGTTTTGGAAATCATCACACCCAACTCTGACAGAGCTATGACAGTTAAAATAAAGTATTCCCTATGTATATACTGCTTACATTAGGAAAAGGCAAGTAAACACACTCCCCTCCAGAAAACATCACACTTTTGCAAGTACAAACTGCATCTTCCCATGGAAAGGCTAATACAGCATTTGTGCAAAACTTCTGATGGTCCAGACTAATCCCTTGGCTTGGCCAGCCTTTGAGATTTAACAGAGCACTTCAATCACTTCTAACTCTATCAGCCTATTTTCTGTGTGCCTTCATTTTGCTGATCTAATACTATGAGACTAATAACATTTGTGAGAAAGTCCGATTTCTAGCTTTTTTAATTTTGTTTCATTTTGCAAGGTACTGTCCATCTCTATCAATCAGCCTGAATATTTTAGCTAATACAGTATGAACTACACATTGCATTTGCTCTCATGCTCCCACATGAAACCACAGAGGTCAGCTTAAAAACATCTAGTTAACTTGTCTGATTTACACACACCCATCAGGCAAAAGTTTACCCTAAGTCAGCTGAAGGATTCTCTGATCAAAAAAAGTGCAGAGTAAGTTCAGTTTCTGACAAGGTGGAACGCTAGTCCCACTGAAATTAGCAGAAAATTTCTACTGGATTTTAATGAGGATTTAATGTCTTAATGCCCTTGAAACAGTACTCTGAAAAAAGAAAAAAATTACAGTACTTGGATACAGGAAGGGACAAAATACATTAACAAATCAAATCAGTGAAAATAAATACATTTCGATTTGGAAAATAACTGCTAAATATAATCCAGTGTCACTGAAATTAAGATTTGTCCTCCAAGTCTTAACTCTAGCGGCTCAGATAAAACAACCTCACAATCCTCCAAAAACACTAAATACACTGTGAACTTAAAAAACAGATTTTTATTTCTGTCTGAATTATTCTGTCCTACTACTATTAGAAACAACACTGAGGGGCAGTAAATCTGAAAGGTTTAAGATTATTTTCCCTTTTTTGTCTTTTTACCTGCTCTGTTTATTTTTTACAACAGAAACACTGAATAAAGCTTCACTGCCTTTGTTTGAATTTCTGCTGTATATAATACTTTTGTTTTTCCTAAATAAAATCGGAAGTATGTGAAGCAAAACCCCCAAATGCTCAGATAAAACAAGGTGTGAAGGGTGGAATTTCCTGCAGACTCCACTAGATGAAGGGAAGCAGCACAAATCCCTGGGGAAGAACTTGCAGACTAAGCCTGCAAAAACACTGCATACTAAATCCCCTTGAAATGCCAAGGACTCCTACATTGGCTCCAATTCTAGGATCAGATCCTTCAATTTTTCATTTAGTGAATTGTCAGTTTGTATTTAGTGACATTTAAATTAAATAAAGACTTATTTCTTTTGCACTTGCAAATAAAAAAGCTAACAAAGTAGCTATGTTTTACATGACACCATCTTCCCTGGAATTACATCAGTATGAACCAGCTGATATGACTTGATGCATTTACTCTTTCAAATCATACATAAAAATCTTTAAAGAAACTATAAGGTTTCTTTGCTCCACTCGTAAGTATAAAACCAGGGCAATTAAAGAAATTCTAAATTATAGTCTGTGATTCCCCACCTCTGTGCAAAACTCCTTCTGATTTCTCCTCCACTTGTTAAATTTCACAGGTTTGAAGTAATTTCTTGGAGATGTGAGCATAAACAGAGACTCAAAATGTAGCTGGTTTTGAAGTAGTTTACTGATACGCGAGCATAAACTTAGATTCAAAATGTAACTCTGGGTTGGAAAGTTTAATAGTTTCCTTCTGATAATCTTAAAATAGTCTTAAATAAGGCCAGACTGGTTTAATGAAATATGGAAGAGATTAAAATTTATGTTAAAATTGCAGCTGAAGAAATTTTAACTCCCTGACAGTTTCTAGTCAAAGCCCTTTGAAAACAAGAGTTTATAATGGAAATCATGAGAAACTTAATTGCAGACATATAATATAGCAAAGATATTTCCAGGAGAAAAAGTGAAACATAATATGAAATTATGTATTGAGAATCTGCTTTTTCAGAGATGCTGAAGGCTGTTGCCACACACATTTAAAATACAGACTAATCGCTAGGATCTGAAGGTTGGTTTCTTCAGTGCTCTGCATTTTTCAAAATCACAATACAAAGCAAGAAGAGAGATGCTTCAGTTTAGACCAGACAGTCAGCTGTCTGGTCTAAGATGCACACTTTTTAGAGGAGCTGATTTATGGCAGCTGAAGATCTTGCTCCAGTATTGAGGCAAGTGAAAAGAGTGACTCAACCAAGTCATATTTATCATTTACAGAACAATTTATAACCACTGGTCTTGCACAGGTGTTTTCCACACTATGTAGCTTTTGTAGGGGAACTTCAATTAAAATGATATCTAATAGGAACTATTCCCTCAGTCTTCTGGGTGTCTTGGAGTAATTTTACCCTAGAAAAAGCATAGCTTTCAAGTCTGTATGCTCAACTGCTGTAATCTGCTTGTTCTTTCACATTCACAGCTACCTGCAATTGAAAACAACAATTAACGGTAATGGATAAAAATGTTTGAAAGTTTTAAATTTTTGCCTGTAGTAACAAAATCCAAATTTTTGTCTATTAACACACTAAATTATTTCAATGTTTGTTTTTTTTTTTAAGATTACCTAACCAAAGAGATGGGGAAAGAACAAGACAGAATGAAGGATAGCTCTTTGTATATAGAACAAATCTTTTGCTTATAACTAAGTGATTTGGACCCCAAGTGGACTCTATAACAATGACAAGGAAGAGAACTCTTCAGTTAATGTTTAGGGAAACCAGTCAGAACTAACTAAGCAGCTGGCAAACAGACAACAAGGATGGCCAGCTCCAAAGTTCAGCCAAAGGACGAAGTGATGAAGAGGAAGGCAAAGATGATGAAGAAATGACCACCAGGGGTCTCAAAGATCACTACCACATTATTGTGCGCATGTGGGAAGAATTTTATAGAGATATGATGTAATGCATAAGTAACTTCCTGAATATGCATGTAATGTAATGAATTTGTATATTTAATGATTATATCATCACAGCTTGTTCGGTGCTTGAGTGGGACACGCTTGGAGGAGCTATCCCCCCTGTCTCCCAGCACCGCAATAAAGAATACCTGCTTGTCAACTTAAATTTTTTTGGCAAGATTTAGAGTTTTTCAACGAATTACCAAGATATTGAAGACTCGCAGAAATTCCACTGGCTACATCCCTAACAAAATTATTACCCATTTCTGAGACCCCTGCACAAAGATGTTTCAATCTGAGAGGGAAGTTCAATCAACCCCCTGAAACAATTTGTTTCTGAAATATCTAATTGCTCCATATATACAGTTTGATAAAAAAGGTTAACAGCATGCTTACAGACGTACTGAGTTAAGTGACTCTTGCACATCAAAAAAGAAACCAGTCACTGCAAAAAGCTGCTTCTGCATGCATGGGAAAACTTGTAAAATCATCATGCTTTAAAATATGCTGCTCTTATTATCTGCATAAAGGATATGTGTGTGTGTATATATATATATATGTATATATAAACCTATGAACACCAAAAGGATATGATTGTTCTCAGTATCACCAAATACTCTTCCCTGAAGGTTCTTAAATTTTAAATGGATGAGGACAAGGTACTGAATTACAAACAAACATAAAATAACTTACTTAACTTCTACCTGGAATGCTCACAATTTCAGATGAGGGAGTTTTCTTACAAGTTTACATCAAAATCTTTGTATCAAAATTATGCGTGAAGGTGATCTGCAAAAAATTTATTCCAGTACTTAAAAACTGTCTCCTGCATAGTCTTTCAAACAGTTACTATAAAAATAAAATAATTCTCTAACCACACTGGTTTTCAATGAAGGCATCACACACTCAAAAAAAAACCAAAAAACAGTCTGGCCAAGTATTATACTGGTAACAAAAAGCATTTCTTAAGTTCCTGTTACAGGTTTGATCCAAAACCCCACATAAATTAATGGAAAAACTCCCACTGACTTCGGGAAGGAAAAAAAATAAAAATAAAATCAGTGGTTACTTCCAAAAGGAAGAAAAGGAATTACACTAAAATAACCGGGGGGGAGGAAAAGTGACGGTGGTTTAAAAAGGAAAATAAGAGAGCTAAAGTGTCCTCTCTACTTAAACTATATCTATGCAGACTTTCAATTTCCATTATTAGAACTTTGATTTGAATTAGAAACTTTTAGCAAGTTCTATCTGATAAATATACATTTTTGGTAGCTACAGAGAAGCTACTTCTCATGAAGAAAGACCTTAATGGAGACATGACCAAAAAATCCCTGTGTGTACTGATAATAGTAAGAATTAAATAGAGATTTCTAATATATAGTTTAAATTAATTCTACTTTAAACATCACAGTTTCAAGCCTTCCTATTTAGAATAACTATAAGTATAAAAAAGATTCCACACAATAGCAAGCTATTGTATTATTTAAATGAAACTAATGTTCTGGCATTCCCCATCACAAGTAAGAAATTATTTCAGTGGCATTTGAATGCAGTTTAGAAGCAGCTCATGCTGTCCGACACAGACCAGCAACCCATCCCTTCAGACCACAGTGTTTACTAACCCAACTGTCAAGCCTTCCTTTAAATTCCTATGCCAAGGCTCAATCCATCCACTGGTGGCTGATTATCTCAGGACTGACACAACTATTTTTATTCCAGCATGAAGGATGCAGCTCAATCGTATATACAGAAGGAAGCAGCAGTGCCTTGTGTGCACAGGTCATGCACATACATGTAAGTTGGATGGGATCCTCTCCCCAGACTTCAGCCAGAAGTTATCTATCCTAAACTGTTTGTAAGGGAAGTTTAGACAACTAATGGAAGAGGAAGACATTGCCAGGAAGTATCCTCTCTAGGTGCTTACCTCTTCCCATTGTATCAGGAGATCCACATAACAGCAGACACCTAAAAATAGAGGAGATGACTTCCATCCAAACTGAACACACACACACATATATATATATATACACGCATATACACGTGCATACTTGTGCACACAGTGTAAGACAGCTGCTTCCATAAATGTGCCATGTGCAACACAGTAGTGACATTACTAAAAACTATGGACAGAAAATGAATTACTAAAAGGGAGAAAAAAAAGCAAATCAGTTGTGCACATTTGTTATATATAGTTAAACCTTTAGGGTAAGCTTATTCATTACTTCTGCCTAAGTAAGGGAAGAAGAAAGAACTAATGTTTGACATTTTCAAGCTGCAAAACTTGGGAGCAAACAGATAGTTAAAGAAATGTTATAGGTCTGTACTAAGTCTGGTTCTCTAGGGTACTTTACATATTTAAATATAAAACTTATTTCCTCATATAAACGTTTTTAACATGCAAAAAGGGCATTTGGATGAATACTCTGAATGCTCCTAATGTAGCAGACATAGGTCTACTGATTCTGGGGTAGCTAAAAGGGATTTTAAGTTATATTTTCCCATGTTTGGTGATGAAACTTAGGCTTTCCCTCATACACACCTTTAAAGGTGTTCGTATGTGCGTGCTGGCACACACATGTGGGTAGACTCTGGGTTTTTTTAAACTACATATATATTCTCTGTAAATTAAAAAACAATTATGCCATGGTAATAAAATCCCAAAGAGAAAAATCAAAACAAACATATATGAAGAAAAAAGCAAACCTTGTTTAAAGCATAATCCAAACCAACATCAGTATTGCAAAGATCAGAATTTTTTAAGTTTATGATTGATTCAGATCAGGCTCTGCAATATTCCCATTCTCTGGAAAGATAGGTGAAAAATTGTTATTAAAAGTCGCTGGAAACTCTACCATATCATCAACATTTTGATAGCCCACGTAAGAACTGAATGACTGCTGTGGAAGTATTTGGCTACCAGGCATCTGTAGGAAAGCCCCTGACTGTGTGGTAGGGGGGATTCTCTGGCCAACTAGTTGAATTTTAGGTTCCCTGGGCTCCAGTTGTTGCTTGCTTTCTTCATCTGTGTCAAGATGGGTTAGTTTTTCTATCCACATGCGAAATTTCTCCTCTGTCTGCCTCTGCATCTCGGCAAAGCAGTTCATGGCCTCTTCCAGGACATTGCCTATGCAGTTCCTATCCCACACGGTGCCCCTGTCAAGCAATCCTGGAATTTCCCTGGTCGCTCCTCCAGATCCCCCAGCACGAATGAAGCCAGCTTTAAAGACATTGAGGCCATTTGATAAGACATCATTAAGTAAGAACATAAAACTGTTTATCAACGCATGTTAACTCAGGAAAACAACTTTTCTAATCGTGTCCCTTGGATATGACAACAGGGGAGGAATTAATAAATATTAACCAACAGTACTACTGTCAAAAATAATTAACATTTTCACACTTACTGAGTTTATAATGGAAATTTTGGCTTTGAAATTATTTTTATCCTAGAATTCTCAGAAAACCCTGTCACAAAGGTTTTTTCCCCTACAAATAAACCAAAGTAGTCCAGTTCCCTTGCAATTTCTGTTTACAATTCAACTGAAAGCGTCAAAACATTATACAGTAACATTTAATTCTGTTACACTGAGATCCAAATAGCTTTAGATGCTGCAGTTGCTATATCAGCCTTTATCTCTGTTGTGTACAATTTTGTCTGCATTTAACAGTCTATTATAAAAAGGTTCAAGTATGTAAGTAAAGTAATGAGTAATTATTCAGGCTTCTCAGTTAATAGTATTTGGAGATTTGGAGCTCTTGGCCCAGTTTTGGAGAACACAATGAACGCCAGTGAAGAGAATAAACAACACAGACATGTATGAACATGAGAAGATATGTGAATGCCATCCTAGTACACGAGGTGAAAGCAACCTCTGCTAGGTGTGACAGACACAGCTACATCACAACGACACGCCCACATGACACAACCTCACACCAATCAGAAGCATGCCTTTCATCACACGAGCCACTGACTTTGCAGCATTTCTGGTATCAACTAGGCAAAGCAGAAAACCAGACAGGGCATAGTTGGAAGGAAACTGTTCTTCCTTCTATCCATCAGAAAGATGATTGAAATTACTGGCTTTGGGATTATCAGGAAGAACTTCAGCAGCAAGGACAGAAGGCCATTCTCATTTATTTACTCTAAGTATCAGTAAAGAAAAGGCAGTGGTATCTATATTTTTGAGTTTGGAGTTCACTCAGGAATCCTCTAGAAGCAATAAAACCCCAAGAAAAGAGGCTCTGTAGCTATTTGAGGAGTAATAAACAATATGTGCATGCTGTCCAAGCACACGTTTCCTAAGTTAATTACGAAACAAGACAAGCACCACATTAAACTACACACAGCACTTGCAGAATGTGACAATTTAATATGTAAATGTGAAACTTGTGGGATATCCTCTAGCTTCAGACTAATAGAAAATACCCTAAGAATGAGAAAAATCACTGCACAACCTAAGCAAATATCTACTAACAAAAACATAAGGCACTAAATCTTTATTGGGATTTCACTGTGCACATGAAATTGCAGTGTTACTTACATAATACATTCTTTTTAGCAGCTATTTAAATGAGGTATACATAATTCCATCAGTAACAGCTGAACAAAGCCCAGGGTCATTCCCTTATTTCCAAGCAGTAGCAATGCTACCTGTTGGGGGCAAAAACCATTCTGTTTTTAAACCCTTGCTTTTTAAGTCTTCTCTCCCATCTGTCTACCTGTTAGGCAGGCTGGAAATTCAGCATTCAGGTCCTCTGCTCAAAAAAAATTGCTTTATAGCAACTAATTTACATCCTCCAACTGCATTTTAACTAAAACTAATTAAATAAAATGCTTTTTTTCCCCAAAAATGTTGTTCCTTTTTTAATATTGTGTCTTTTTCCTTCCTGAAAAAAACACCAAGCTCCTTTTTGCTCATGTACTCCTAGAGTTGAACATCCAATACGATTCTGTTTGTTTTTTTTTTTTACTTTATTCAGGGATGTAATCCTAAAATCAAGTAACTACAGGGCAATCTTTCTGATCAGACACATTTAAGTAATGTTGAGTAACTTTAAACTGCAATTTAAATAAAAACTGTTGATGGTGATGTGTGATTCTTGCTAGCTCAGCTTTCAGAGTCAAGAATGAACTAGCATGATGAAAGGTGACAAAACTAATAAACTATGCTTTGAAATATATCTCACCCTGCAATACTATTTTTAAAAGGCATCATTTATAATAGATCTAGAATTTACAGTAGCAGCAAATCAATGTTTCAAATGCTTCCCTTGCAGTTCTTATAAGTCTTGTCTTTACTGGTGGCCTTCACGGTTAGAAAGCAAATCAAGCCTAAAAAAGTATTTTTATTGCATTAAAAATGCTAACATTCATCTAACTGTTCCTTTTGCTATATAGAAACTTATAGCTCTATAGTTTTTCAAGTTATGCCAAGATAAAAGGTAATTTGCAATCTCAAAGGAGTCAGAATCCAAGAATCGTATCTTACTTTCAAGACAATACCTCCTGCAAAACAGCACCTAAGAAACACCCCAATTCTGTCTCTTTATGGGATCTTTGAAATACTATCCAAATAATAATCAAATCCAAGGTTATTTAATTCAGGAACTCTGACAATGTAACAAGTTAAAATATGTCACATCTTCATTCTCATTAGCAATGGTGGATGATTCCTCCAACTCATTATGCTACCATTTCCAAATAAGAGTGATTTGCAGAAAGATACTCAACAGACGTTTTTCAAAGATCATCCTCTTATGACATAAAAACTATCTGCTGTTTCCTTAAGAATGACAAAGTCCTACATGCCAACAGAGAGGCTTAATCATTAAAGGAAATTTCTCCTCATCTGCAGTAATTCAAAAATCATGGCATTCCCTTCATTAATGAAACCAAGATTACGACTGCACAGGTGAGTGAAAAGATTCTCAGTAGCACCCATGAAGTTTAGATTGAACCTGTAATTTTGGGTGTAAATTAACACCACATAATGCATTCAGAAAAACATAACACACATTGTGCATAGCTCCTATTGAGCTCACAGTATTTGAAGTACCACCAGTGAGATGTCAATTCTTTACTCTTCAATCCTTCTTGAGAAGACAGACAAGCCTGCCAGTATTTTAACCCACATCACATTTGAGTTCAGCAGAGAGAATTGACTCTATTACAAAACACCTCAGTTTACAACTTCATGGCATTGTTACGTATCTCACTAAACGTTTCCCTTACCTTATTTATTTAGCCAAACGTATTTCAGAGCCAGTGATGTGGATAATTTGAGAAAAATAACTGCACTATTACAATGGAAGAGGCTCATTTACACAACAGGAAAGATTACGGTGTTCTCAAATGCAGCACTTTAATTTTCAGACCGCGCACAAGCCAACTGTCTCCTGTAACACTATGTAAGTTCAGAGAAAGTTAAGAGCCAGAGTATGATGACATAACCTCCATGCATGAAAGGCCACATTAACTGTCACTAAAAGTTTTCGAGCATCTCTGTTGGCAAAGTGATTATTCAGACAACAGACATTTGAAAATCAGTAATGAAACAACCAACCAAAACTACAACTGAAGTGTCCAAATACAGGAAGACTAAGAGGAACACAGCCTACCTGTACAACTCCTCTGCATCAATGCATACAGACCTTTTCCAAAAGTAAAGGTAAAAGTCTTTTCATGCTTCATTCCCTCCAACAGGCACATTCTAGTTTCTTGACATTAAAGTTCAAGACCCAAGATAACCTGCTTAGCTTTTAACTGTCTTCAGAAGACATTCATGGCCTGATTTTCCAATGTTTTTTAATACCCTGTATTATTTTCTAACTACATGCTCATTCCCTAAATTTTAAGGATATTCACAGTGTAACGCTAAGTGCACTAAAGCAAATAAAATATGTCAAATAAAAAAAAAAAAAAAGACTATTCAAGGTAAACACTTTGCCAGTTCCAAGAAGAGGGATTGCAGATGGCACGTGAACCTACCACTGCAACCAAGACCTGAGAGTTCTTCTCAGGCTCCTAGCTCCATTGCATCTGTTCAGACCACATTTCATTAACCCACAAGTAGGACAAGATGCATTTTTGGCCAACCTTGTCCTTATCTCTACAGAGAATACTTTTCTCTTGTACTTGGAGACTGTTTCCCACAAACCAAAGTTGCTTCTATTTAAAAGAAAATCACAAAGCAGCAGGTACACATTGCCCCTAAGTCCAAAATGACTGCTCAGAAGTTTTACTGTCTTAAATGTAGTTTAGTATCAAGCACTCCCACATCTTGCTCTGCAGGTAAACTTGGGCCTTGGTGTCATCACCACTGAATAAACAAATTCTTTAGTGCACTGCAATGGGACCTTTTCACTGAAGGCTTCTCACAGTTAAGACAGAGAACTCTAAACACAGATATACCTTAGTGACACTGAAAAAGCACCCTAGAGTGGTTTCAGGTCCATGCAATAGAAGTAAACAATCTAAGCAGACTTGAAAATATCATGTTGTGCCTTTCCAGGTCACAAGGTACTTCTGTAACTTAGAAAAATAACATAACCTGAGGGATTTATTGTGTATGGTTTGGGTTTTTTGAGGGCTGAGGAAGAACCTGTCCCAAAACTCGATGAAGTAAGTCTTGTTTGGCAAGCTTTAAACCAGGCTTTAATTACCCAGCAAGTGTAAATATAGTAAATATAAGCACAAAACTAAGAAAGCTGTAAGTTTAACTACTAAAATTATTTTCACCAATTTAGATCTCTATTAGAAGTTAACTACACAATAATTATAGGAGGACTATGCCTCTGCCAGGCTTTGTGATAATAAACATTAATTTCCTTTGTGCAACCTGCTTCCTAGCAGTATGTGGGAAAAATGTCACTTCTCATGGTGCCAGAGCCATACACCATAAACAAGTCAGTTAAAACACAGTTATTTGTAAAATCTGCTGTAAATATTTTAAATAATTCATCTAGAAAATATTAGTTCAGCAACTTAAGACTCAATTACTGAGGTTTTCCTTTAAATGTTCTTGTCCTATGTAAGCTGATATTTATCTCAAAAAAATCCCCAAACTTCTAGCACAAGAGGCAAAAAGGCATGTAACCCAGCAAAAACGGGCAAGCCAAAAGGTTTCTTTTTATGTGTTTTTATTTCTGATTGTATATGATGATGGTTCTATGGTATAATATGCTGCAAGAGTAATGCACATGAGCTCCTGTCCACAGCACTTGAGCTAATAACACTCAGTAGACAGAAAAGAATTAATGTTTCTTTTGCTAACAAAGTCATGAGAAAGCCCTTGTAACTTGCTGCCTCTAATCTTAAAACGGATGTTTCAGAAATAAAACTTTCTATAGACATTGAAGATCCTATGTCAAAGGAAAACAGTAACAGCTTTGTCTCAAGTGTTAAAAATTTTGGGGCGGAAATAGCTCGGGTACCTGCACAAACAAATTCATGTTTAATCTCCTAAAATAGGTGACCAGCTGTGATCTGCAAGAATTTAAAGTAAGCCTAAGTAGGTCTGTCATGCACTGAAATGTAGAGCTGAAAGCAATGGCACGTGCAATAGTGAACAGGGCCTTACTGTGACACAGCAAGAGGTTTGCCATGTTATTTCTAATATAGCTGCTGAGCTGTGGTCTTAATATATTAAAGCAAAGCTGGCCACTTATCTTAAGAATGTATTTACTACATTATCACCATCTAATGGGATTTGACAGCACTGACAGGAGTTCATAGAGGCTTGCAAAGGAAAAAAAATCTGAAAATTCCAGAATTCAAAGATAGTCTTTCCTCCAATTTACCATTCCTATGCTTTGCTGGAGTGCAGAAGTGCACTGAAACCTCAGAACAGATTTTATAATTTGCCCATGTCTTGTTAATATACTGCAGTCTTCAAATTTACACAGAGCTGCAGTTCTGCTGTTTTTTCTCAAGTGTCACTCGTCTAACTTAACATGACAGCTGAGAAACAATGGCAGATGCGTTACAGTTCAGTTTAAAAAACATCCTCTACCTGGTATCTCTGTAGTGATTGTCTTGCTGCTCCCTGAAACCTCTTCATCATCCTCTGATGAGCTTGTGCTCGAGTCACATGTCAGGTCACTATCACTGGTACTGCTGTCCTGCAGCAGGTTGTACTTCTTGCGAGCAGCTGCTTCCCGTTTCTGTCTCAAGAGCCGGATTCTTTCCTTGTGCTTTTGGCTTCGATGACCTTTTACTTTGGTAACTCGACCATTCTGCTTATCGATAGACTGTCGGTTTTTCTTGGCAGCCATTGTTGAAGTTTCACTTTCGGACCTGGATCGCCTGGATTTCCTCCCAACTGCAACCCCAGACGCCGCAGAAGGATCTCCCTCTACAACAGCTTCAGCCTGACAGGGCTCATTCTCTTCTGTGGAAGACAATGTATCTGAGTCAGCCAAATGCCCACTGGAAGAAGGGGAAAGCATGCAATGATTAGAAGAGTCACTCTCATAAACTCGACCACCCATTGGCTTATCACTCTCCGTAGATGCTAGCTGAGACTCTGAGGAGTCTCGCCTTAGTTCCATCAGTAAGCAAGGCATTGAAGACAGCACTGCAGAGTCTGCTGCAATGGGCACATTATCTTTCTGAGTGTGTGTCTCAAGTTCTATAGGTCCATCTTCATCAGGAACAGTTTCTTGCTTTTCAGAAGTCTTTGGTGGAACTTGCGAATCAAGTTCTTCTGCTTTTCCCACCGCCTCCATCTTCATTTCAGAACACCAAGGTCCTCCTGGTCTCAAAGCATGGAGCACGTGGTCTGGAAGACTGGATGAACAGGAGATGGACTTCAGCAATGCAGCAGCCTGCACAAGAACACAACAGTAATAATTTACCCAAATAACTCAGTCCTGCTCTTTAGAGTATTACCTAAACAACTCAGGGCTTTCAATTACAGTTTAGTTCAGTATTATATTGGTTTTCTTCATTTACTTCTTCCTAGTGGACTCATCTTGGTACACATCCATGAAAGATCATACTGGAATCACCTCACCAGAATAATCGAAACAGATCAGAAAATAATAAAAATATTTCTAAATGCTCACTTTATAAAACATAAATCAATATATTATAAGCAACACATGCTAAACCTCTTTAATTAGAACTTTAAACATATTTTAATGGGGAACTGTAGCCCTTGTGAAGAATGCCAGCCTGAAAATTCCAAGACTTAGTGGTCATCTACCACAACAGACGGGACTACAGTTCAGTTTCTGTATCTGAGAAATCTGCTTTCAGCTGACAGAACCTCAACCTTATAAAACCACAACAGCTTTACAGTAATTTGCAAACTTAAAGTGCTAACACGGTACAGGAGAAATACGGTCACTCTGAGCAGAAACCAAGCAGCTGCTGAACATTATCGAGCAAGACTACAAACACCTTCCTTTCCCGAGTGGCACTGCTCTGCCAGTAGGTCTTACATACCAAAGACATATTTACAAGTGACATGAAAGGACACTAAACTGTCAGAGATATGTGGTTTATGACACCTACAGGCAATGTCTTCAGAAGCATTAGCTATGTGTAACACAGATTTGCTGTCACTACACAACCACCATGGATGGTGGTGAGTCACGCAGAGACTTTGGAAGCGTACCTAATACTGAAGTACTCCTTGAATGTCTCCCATACAAGTCCTGGTTATATGAGAACCTACAGGCTGACCTAGTTTCCCTCAAATCTGCAAGAAAAACATCATCAAATAGTATGGGCTGCAAGCAAGAAACGGTGTCCACCTACACCAGTATCTTACACTGTACTTCAAGTTATTATTTAACAAACCGCATTGCTTCACTGTAAATGCAAAACCCAAGCTATTTATCTGACTGGTAACCTGCAAGTTACCAATCCAAAATCACCTGCAGCAGCTTCAGGGAACTTTTGTTTGAGAGATCAGTAGCTATCATTCTAGCTTTGTTGATCACTCTTTGCTTTCCACCTACATTTTCCCACAG
This sequence comes from Pezoporus wallicus, assembly GCF_028554395.1. Taxonomy (NCBI): domain Eukaryota; kingdom Metazoa; phylum Chordata; class Aves; order Psittaciformes; family Psittacidae; genus Pezoporus; species Pezoporus wallicus. The sequence goes on from NW_026637482.1 coordinate 3,039,997, forward strand.
AATTTAACACAGAATAAAGCTCTTTGAATTACCACATTTGCTTACAGATGAATGGTACAGAACAAATCGTTCTTGGGTTGAAAAGTACAGGAAATGATAAATTTATGGCACTTGAAAAAAAAAACTGTAGACAAGAAAAAGGAGCAGTTGGATTTAATCTACTGTTTTAAGATTAACTTCTGCAGACCACGGCAATTAGTACTTGAGCAGCCTGAGAAAGCATCAATGGTTCAGAAAGAGATTCTCTGTACCCTGACAATCCTTCTTCATTTTCCAGATCCATCCCAAGCTGCCTGTAATTGTATGTATGTAATTGCATGCTGCTTCCCCTCCAACTGCACTGTGGAATAAGGCTACTTCCCTGCTTCTAATACTACCACAGAAAGCTCAGTGTTGTCCTCTCTTCCCTAACCCACTTTTAAAACTTCATTTTTAAAGAATACTAAAGGTGAGAGGAAGGAAAAAATAACCAACCTAAAACCCCAAACAAACAGTAAACCCAGCATTTTACTTCAAAAAAAAAAAAAAAAAAGGATAAAACACATACTATAAAATACAGAAACATTTAAAGAAAGATATTTGCTCATACTTGCAGTGAGTATAACTCTTGAAAGCATCTTAAAAGAATTTTGGGATAAGGTAATTTAATCTAGGAAATAAATATCACACAATAACTGGTTTATTTCCAAGGCCACAGCACAGCAGGGAACAAACTCAAATATGAATACACATTCTAAGAAATAACTGAAAATACTGCAATAAAATCAGCATTTCTACATATTTTTCATCCACAAACGTACATTATCAAACCATTTTCCTATTATACAGATAAGTAAAACACAGATTTGATGATTGAATGAAGGGCCAAGAGTTATACACAGCAGGGTATGTATTGTACCTGCTCGTGAGACTCGCAGTTCTGCTCTGGCCTTGCACTTTGGAAAGAAATACGAGTTTTGAAATGTACATGCAAGGAAAAAATTGGTTGCTCAAACACATACCAGGAGATATTAGCCTAGCCAAAAGAAATGTACTTAAATATTCATGCTAATAACTACAGAATAGCTTCTGCACTAATCATCCTTTTAGCCTAAGGAACACAAAGAACAGAGCTTGACACATAACTGAAGGACAGCCAAAGTGCACTAGACATTCTTTCTTCACAAACGTCCCACCTGGGAATATAATCTACCTCACAGCTCCCAAAGGGACTATAAGGACACCTGTACTTGTCTTTCCATCTCCCTGGCCTACCAGCCAGAGAAAAATATTTTCATCTATGTGCTGCCACCTTGGTAACAGCCTAATTACAACAACTTCAGGACATTTGTGGATAAAGCACTCTATAGACAGATAGGAACAGCCTCACGCTCACAGGCCCCTGCTCTCATGGCGGACTTCAATGACCCTGATATCTGTTGGAATGACAGTATGGCCTGGAACAAGCAATCCAGGAGGTTCCTCGATTATGTGGAAAACAACTTCCCTCTGCAAGTAATAGAGGAGCCGACAAGGAGAGGTGCCATGCTTGACTTTGTGCTCACCAACAGAGAAGGGCTCGCTGGAAATGTGATGATCCAGGGCAGCCTTGGCTGTAGCGGTCATGAGATGGTCAAATTTGAGATCCTCTGGACAGTGAGAAGAGCATGCAGCAAGCTCACTGCCCTGGACTTTAAGACTTTAGCCTCCTCAGGAACCTGCTTAGGAAGGTTCCATGGGATACAGCCCTAGAGGGCAGGGGGGCCCAAGACTCTTGGTTGATACTCAAGGATCACATGCTACATGGTCACAGGAGCGTTGCATGCCAACTAGAAGGAAGTGCAGCAGGAGGGCCAGGAGACCTCCTTGGATGGATAAGGAGCTGCTGAGGAAAATTCAATTGAAAAAGAGGCTTATAAAAGGTGGAAGCAAAGACAGTCGGCCTGGGAAGAGTACAGGGATGTTGTCCGGGAAGCTAGGGACCAACTTAGGAAAACTAAGGCCCAGTTAGAATTAAACTTGGCTAGGGAACTTAAGGATAACAGGAAGGGATTCTATAGGTACATAGTGAATAATAAACAGACTAGGGACAACGCAGGCCCCCTCCGGAAGCTATCGGGAGAACTGGCTACACAGGATTTGGAGAAGGCTGAGGTTCTGAATGACTTCTTTGCCTTGGTCTTCACTGGCAAAGGCTCTGACTGCACCACCCAAGTCTTGGACGGTAGACACAGGGACTATGAGAATGAAGACCCTGGGCCCACTTTAGGAAAGGATATGTTTTGAGACCATCTTAAAAACCTGAATGTACACAAGTCCATGGCACCTGATGAAATCCATCCATGGGTCCTGAAGGAGCTGGCAAATGATTTTGCTAATCCACTGTCCATCCTGTTTGAAAATCGTGGCAGTCAGGGGAAGTTCCCAACAACTGGAAAAAGGGTAATATAGCCCCCATTTTCAAGAAGGGGAAAATGGATGACCCGGGGAACTACAGACCAGTCAGTCTCACCTCTGTGCCTGGCAAAATCTTGGAGCACATTTTCCTGGAAGGCATGCTAAGGCACATGAAAAACAACAAAGTGCTTGGTGACAGCCAGCATGGCTTCCTAAGGGCAAATCCCGCCTGACCAATTTGGTGGCCTTCTATGATGGGGCTACGGAACTGATGGACAGGGGTAGAGCATTTGATGTCATCTACCTGGACTTGTGCAAAGCGTTCGACACTGCCCCACACCACATCCTTGTCTCTAAATTGGAGAGACATCAATTTGACAGGTGGACCACTTGGTGGATAAAGAACTGGCTGGTTGGCCACACACAAAGTGTTGTGGCCAATGGCTCAGTGTCCGGCTAGAGACCAGTAATGAGTGCTGTCCCTCAGGGATCAGTGTTGGGACCAGTCTTGTTCAACATCTTTGTTTGTGACATGGACAGTGGGATTGAGTGCGCCCTCAGCAAGTTTGCCGATGACACCAAGCTGTGTGGTTTGGTTGATATGCTGGAAGGATGGAGTGTCATCCAGAGGGACCACGACACGCTTGTGAGGTGGGCTGATGCCAACCTTATGAAGTTTAACCATGCCAAGCACGAGGTCCTACACCTGGGTCGGAGCAATCCCAGGCACAGCTACAGGTTGGGCAGAAAACAGATTCAGAGCAGCCATGCAGAGAAGGACTTGGGAATGTTGGTCGATGAGAAAATGAACATGAGCCGGCAGTGTGCTCTTGTCAGCCCAGAAAGCCAACCATATTCTGGGCTGCATCAAAAGGAGCGTGACCAGCAGGTCAAAGGAGGTGATCCTGCCCCTCTACTCTCATGAGATCTCACTTGGAATACTGTGTACAGTTCTGGTGTCCTCAACATAAAAAGGACATGGAACTGTTAGAACAAGTCAGGAGAAGGGCCACGAGGATGATCGGGGGACTGGAGCACCTCCTGTATGAAGACAGGCTGAGAAAGTTGGGGCTGTTCAGCCTGGAGAAGAGAAGCCTGCGTGGAGACCTCAGAGCAGTCTTCCAGTATCTGAAGGGGGCCTATAGGGATGCTTGGGAGGCACTCTTCATTAGGGACTGTAGTGACAAGACAAGGTGTAACGGGTTAAAACTTAAATAGGGGAAGTTTAGATTGGATATAAGGAAGAAGTTCTTTACTGTAAGGGTGGTGAGACACTGGAATGGTTTGTGCAACGAAGTTGTGAATGCTCCATCCGTGGCAGTGTTCAAGACCAGGTAGGACAGACTTGGGTGGCATGGTTTAGTGTGAGGTGTCCCTGCCCATGGCAGGGGGGCTGGAACTAGATGATCTTAAGGTCCTTTCCAACCCTAACTATTCTATGATTCTATGATTTCTTTATTATAAATAGGATCTCTACTTAATTGCCAAGTGGAAGGTGTCCCTGTCTGTGGCAGGAGGTTGGAACTGGATCAGCTTTAAGGTCCCTTCCAACCCAAACCAGGCTGTGATCCTGTGATTTAAGTATACAAACCACAGTGGTTTGATCCCTCACACAACGATCAGTGAATTACATTTTCAGTGAGAAGGCAGCACAGGGACTAGTAACTTCACAAAAGTTTATCCAGTCAACACTGACATGTGTTTTTGTGCATCTGGAAAAAATACTTGCTTTGATGACATTCGTGCTCTCCAGGTCCCTCAAACTGGCTACTTAAATGTCTACAATTCAAGTGTTAAGATGGATGTAAAAAAGGACTTTTTATTTATCTCAGTGGAAAAAATTCTATTATGACTCAAACAGACTTTGCTGCAGGGAAGAACACAGGATAGTTCAGGGGAAAATGTGTATGCCAAGGAAAGCCTTGTCTCAAAGAAAGAAAATGTATTTCTTTAGTTCTATTTGGAAAATTTACAGATCAGAAAGAGGAAGAGATTATATTGAAAAACTCCCATTCCTCTCTTGCCACTCACTTTTCTAGTGACATCACTAGAAAAGGTAATCTCAAGGTGATGCTACAGAAAGATCAGGTTCTTTTACTTAAATGAGAATGCAGCACTGAAAAATAAATTGTGATGCTTACAGACACAGATGGGATACTTAACGAGACATTCCTCAGAAATGTCATTTTCCTTTTTCTGATGCACAGATACTGCGCTGGTGATTTTAAAAGGCAATTCTGTAAAAACTTCTGTGCTAGAATTCCCAGTAGAAATTATTTTATTTTCCAGCTGCACATAGAACACACCAGTATGGTTAAACCATTAAATATCTATGTGTTCCATTACCTGGGAAGTATTTTCACATCATGGACCCATTTGTATAGGCAAACGATTAGTACACTATGAAGCCTGAACTTCAGTGAAACAATCCAGAAGGATTTTGAAGGTCAGATCAGCAGAGCAGCCCAGCCAGCCTAACAGTATGCTGCCCATAACTGGAATGAGTTTTACCCCCTGCTGTTTTACCACCCAATCCTGACTGTAGTCATATTTCCCTCATTTGCACCAGAACTGGCTCATCCTCTTGTGAACAGATTCACTTCACTAAGCCAGCAGAAAACAAAACCAGAAAATAGGATAAATTTTCTGGCAGAAAGGAGTGAAGGGAGTACAAGCACAAACCATCCTGTTAGAAAAAACAAATCTGGTTAAAAACTCACACCTTGAGCTCACAGGTTCTAACTAGACACAGGAGAGGGTACTGGGTGTTTCTTTCACAGTACTATTTGAGTAGAGATGTTTGAAGACAAAAAATTATTAAAAATTAAATTATTAAAATAATAATAATAAAAAAAAAGCTAAATTCAAACAGCGGTGTTAGCATCTTCCAAAAGAACAACTATCATGTAATGTATGTTATTAAGTAATATATATTACTGCACAAAGAGTTTTATGGAAGATGGCATGCATGCCCTTTATCAATCAGTAAGTGGCACTGATACATCCTTCATACTTTGGTTTGGTTTGCTGTCAGTTAATGCTCTTTATAATTGTACACCCTGCAATGTCAGAAGGAAATGAGTTTCACCCAAACAAATGATAAGGCCTGAAATACTTGTTATTAACACTCTGTCACCCTAACCTTAACTGTACACTGTCATTTTAGGTGTTACCGGACTGATAAAGAATGCTTAGCTTATATGAAGCAAACCAGCTCTTTTTCTCAGCAACTCTGGATATGACAGATTCTCACATTGGTAGTACTGAGCTTTTCATAGCAGCTTGCTGTTAGAAGTCACTTTAGTTTGTTACTGACATATTTCCTCTTATTCAGAGTCCAATTCTTTCCCCTGCTTAGAACCTTATCACCCTCCTATGCCAGTTCTAGCAATTGTTTAAATGAAAAAAAAAAAACCCACACAAAAAACAACAACAACAAAAAAACAAAAAAACAAAAAAAAAAAACAACCGAGCAGCACATTTGTCATTTAATGCCATTTTAGTTAACACTGAAAGAAAACAGTTTGAAGTTAGAGCAACCTACCTCCTCACACCATTAGCTCGTACCTGTAATTTTTAAGAATGAGAAACTGTAGCTACAATTTTGCAGAAAATAACATAAAATATGCTTTCAGGTTTTGTGACTAAAAGTTAAAACTAGTTTAACTTCTAGTTAAAACTTCTAGTTTAACTAGAAGTTAAAACTGCAGTGCTGCATCAGAATTACTCGTTAAGGAGTTACTTGTTCAGAATGCAGTTAGCTACAAAGTTCCTTCCAGAGCATCTACAGCACTTTACAGCTCCAGTGTCACAGAGTCAGTATTTTCATCTAAATCTAAATGTGTTTTTGTATTTATATGTAATTAAGACTAGAGTGGCTCACATTTACATAAACAATCCCCAGTGATTACATTATCACACATATACCAAACATAATTGATGATGAAATAAATCAAGAGGTGAGAGGTAATGAAAAATGTATAAAACTGAGGCTAATAAAATTATGTAAAACAGCCAATTTTTTAAAAAAATACATTCAGACAAGCTTATCAAGAACTCTGAATCATGCATATGGCAGACTATGTGTCTAAGGATGGTGGGCTGGGAAAGGACTGAAGCAGCACATGACCTGTGTACCGAAGAGTTGGCCGTAACGCGCAAGTCTACTTCGTAATACAGGAGAAACCTTTGGCAAAGACCTAAGTTATCACAGAATCACAGAATGGTTTGGGATGGAAAGGGTCTTAATATCATTCAGTTCCAACCCCCTGCCATGGGCAGGAACACCTTCCCCTAGAGCAGGCTGCTCCAAGCCTTGTCCAGCCTGGCCTTGCACACTGCCAGGGATGGGGCAGACACAGCTTCCCTCGGCGCCCTGTGCCAGCGCCTCACCAGCCTCACAGTAAAGAACTTCCTTATATCCAACCTGACCTTCCTCTGATGAAATTTGAACCCATCACCCCTTGTCCTATCAGTCCTACAGTCCCTGATGAAGAGTCCCTCTCCAGCATCTTTGTAGGCCCACTTCAAGTACTGGAAGGCTGTCCTTTTAGAAATTATGTCCTCTTCTGACAGACACATAGCTGGGAAGATGTGATGTGAATGAGTGTCTCCACTTCCAACACCACTGAAAACCTTTATAGGTCAATCTGCATGTTGATCATGCTTTGTCCCCACTACAACTGCCTTCCTTTCCATTAAAAGCCAACACGCTTAATTCAGCAAACTCACCAGAGACATTCTAATACGAATAACACATATGCCCAACCACACAATGCCTAAGTAACAAGAAACTCATCAATCCAAATAATTAGATCTTTATCATAAAAGACTAATCTGTATCCAGACAAACACAGACATAGCAACGCCTTCTGGACTCATTCATTTCCTTCCCAAGATACTACACATTCTTTTCTATTTTCTTAAAAGCATCACACATAACCATGCACGTAAAACAGTAACGAGTGTGACCAGCACTCGATTCAGACCAAAGACAGCTGACTCAGCTCTGTGTGGATGCATGCACACGATGCTCCAGAGCAGATTTTTCACAATATTAAGCCTCCCCCACGCGGATACTGTGTAATTTATATAGTGTTCTTTGAAAATGCTGCCCTAAAGCTGACTCACTGGCATACAATTCTACCTAAGGCACATTTCTAGGAGTGGAGCTGGCTCTTTATCAGATGATTCATAAATCAGGCCTGGTAGCAATCCCAAAGAATAGAAGCCACACGGTATGAGCATTGCAGGGCGAAACAAAAGAAGAAAGGATCAAACTAATGCTGTGTTTCAACTGGTTTTGCATAAACAAATGAAGGATATAAATAGGCTGCTCCTGCTCAACAGGGTGCATATACAAATTACAAATGTATGTGTTCAGACAAAGGTTTGCAGAACATCCTTTGCAAGGGTGAAAAGCAACATTTTTCACTGTAAATAATATACAAAGACTTAACATTTAAATACAGGTTTTTGCTTCATAATGCTTAATGCACATATTCTGTCTCTTTCAAATGGAAGGTAACTACCAGCTATGGGTTATATGACAAGCCTGCACACAGGCTTCTAGAAGCATTCACCAGCTGCACTGGAATCACACACACAAAAAGAAGGAAAACACCACAGTCGTCATAAAAATAAATTTATTATCATACAGATAAAGGCACACAGGCTCCTTCTAAAACTCTCATTTGTTTCTCACAGTCAAAGCATTTTTCCCCAAGTCTGCAGTGATGTAAAGTCTACAATGCTCTTTACTCTAAAAACTTGAGAAGGCATATTTTTATCACTCTCTGTTCCTAAAAATTTAAGTGACTTTCAGATTTTTCATTATTCTTTCAACAAAACTGGTGGCAGAAATCAATGATAGGATAGCCATGCTCCATTTCTTTTTCTCTCTACCATAGATTAGCTTGCACAAGATCACCTTACTGAGGACAATCATATGGATGTACCACAATCATATGGATATACCAGTTTTCTCTAAGATGTTAACATTTTCTCACTTTACCTTCCCATTTCCATTACTCAGAAGAAATAAATTCTGTGCCATTCTATCTAAATAGACCTTTTCTCAAGAAATGTTGTCTATTTTTCTACCACAGTCAATAAAGTAATGCTCACAGAAAAGCCACATTTTAAATTGCTTGAGCATAATAGTAACAAATTAATCCTGATTTTCAGAGCACAGGTTTTCATTCTATTAAGAACATTTATCTGAATTACCCCAAAAGCAATTAAATTTTGCTAATTTACTAATTTAATTGCCAATAGCTCCAACTGACAGATCAGGACAACTGCAGTGTAACTTTGATACAGTACTGCAGTATTCATTGAAGAAGGGCTTGTGCTGTCTCCCACAAAAATCAAAGACAGACACAAACGTACCTTGTTCTTGCTGTTACTTGGTAGTTTTGAAGGAGGAATGAGTGCCATGAGACACACAGGCAGCATTCCAGGAGGCCGTAAGGCCATCCTGCAGTCGATTGCAAATGTGCAGAGGTAGAAGTGCCTACCTGCTGGGCCAGTTTGCACCCATCAAGTCCTTTTGTAATTAAATTTCCCAGAGAAAAGCTGTGCACCTTATCATTGGGTTGGCAGCTGAATAAGATCAGTCAGGGTCCAGAAGGACAGTAAGGAGAGCATCTTACACAACAGACAACAGCAAGAGGCCATGAACAAGGGAGAGAAAAGCAGCACTCCAGAATTGCGCAGTCCTCGACATCAGGAGAGATGCTCTCAGCAGATAAGAGCTGTTTTGTCAAGGTCTGTGTAAGGTTCCTTCCCAGTAACAGTGCACCCTCCCTAACAATGCTTCAACCACCCGGGCTGCCTTGTGGCACTTCTGTACCTCACATAGCAACTCCCCATCTCTTACAGCTATCTAAGAACTCTTGTCACTGAACTACAAGTGGTATGGATTTATGACAGCCATTTAACAAAGATGAGTTAAGAGATACTAAGTGACTCTACAGTTTCTAAGTATTTTATGATCAGACCTTTTTTCACATCTTTGCCTCAGGAAATGAACAAACCCCACATGTAATTTAAAGCTTCAAATACTTTAATTCAACACCAGTACTTTGCTTTAAGCCTGTATCTTTCTAGTGTAGGGCAGTAACATACACATTTTATCATGTGGCCACTGAGGAAGAGAGTTAAGGTGACATGCTCAAAGGCTGCAAAGCCAACCAAACCCTAACCTTAAGTTATTTTCTCGTCCACAAGCCACTAATATTATTCTTTTTTCTGTTTTTCCTTTAATTAGTAAGCTAGCAGTATAAGAATATATAACTATGTATATGAAAATATAGTATAAATATTGCAACATGAATTTTCAGTAAGGATATTACTGAAAAATAACTGGTACCAATACACTACAGGCAAAGTCACACTGCATTGAAATTATGGAAGATTTAGTAGCAGTAAGATACAAGCTGCTATTGGACTGTTCTTAACACGAAATCCTTGATCCTTTTTTTGACCCATAGTAAGATGTGCCAATTGATTTCAGCATCCATTGGATTGCCAGCAATGGATACCAGTCTTTGCATGTCCTAAGCGCTCCTGAAGAAAGCACTCATCACACTGGTTTGTCATGACCTAACGAGGAATCAGTAGTCAACAGGTACAGCTCCACTGGAAACTACCTTCCACCTTCTCACCAAGAGCAGCTCTAAGGAGGACTTGGAGTTGTTTGACAAGAGCTCCCCATGACACAGTCATGTGCACTGGCAGCCCAGAAACACCCTGTGTCCAGCACTGTGAGCAGCAGGTCGAGGGAGGGGATCCTCTGCCTCTCTGCACTCTGGGAAGAACCCCCCTGCAGTCCTGATCCAGCTCTGGGGCAGCAGCACAAGAGGGATGTGGAGCTGCTGCAACAAGTCCAGAGGAGGCCACAGAGATGCTGTGAGGGCTGGAGCAGGTCTGCTCTGGAGCCAGGCTGAGAGAGCTGGGCTAGTTCAGCCTGGAGAAGAGAGGGCTCCTTAAGGGGAGACCTTAGAGCAGCTCCAGTGCCTAAAGGGGCTACAAGAAACCTGGAGAGGGGCTTTGGACAAGGGCCTGTAGAGACAGGACAAGGGGGAATGGATTTAAACTGACAGAGGGGAGACTCAGATGAGCTCTTAGGCAGAAGTTCTTCCCTGTGAGAGAGGTGAGGCGTTGGCACAGGGTGCCCAGAGAAGCTGTGACTGCCCTATCCCTGGCAGTGTTCAAGGTCAGGTTGGACAGGGCTTGGAGCAAGCTGCTCTAGTGGAAGGCATCCCTGCCTGTGGCAGGGGGTTGGAACTGGATGAGCTTTAAGGTTCCTTCCAACCCAAACTATTCTGGGAGTCTATGACTGCATGAAGAAAGCTCACCCCTGCCACTGAACTGTACTGAAGAGCACAGCTAACTCAAGACAGCTAATTTTTGAGTCTCTACCTTCACAAATCCTAACACTCTCCTCTTTAGCTGAGCTTTCCTAAGAAACTAATGCAACAAAAATAGTTAAATTCTTGTAGAACACTGCAGCCATAGACTGGCAGAGGAACTGTGACATGGTCTGTTATGGAAGAACATCAAAAAGCAACAGTGCAGGAGAGGGTTAATTGAGAATAAGCTTTTGACAAACAGCAAATGAAAAACTAGTACAAAGTAAGTACAGGTTGACTCTACAAAAGAACAAAACCGCCTTGGGTATTTCAGAAAACAGAACAGACTGGGTCAAAAGCCAGTTACATGTGTTATGAATAATGCCTCTAACATGGGTTTTAATATCAGATACTTCCTACAGTACTTACTCCCAGTTGGCAGAGGTGCAGAAATTTGACCTCTACTTCAAGAGAGAAACAGACAGACCAGGAAACAGACATTTCTCTCCCAGAAGATAAAGAAGACTTTGCATATATTTACCTACAGAAATTAAACAATACCATGTAAGAGGACACCAAGTTGCCAGCTATAAAAAGATCTAAAAGAAAATTAAAAGGCAGTTTTCATTAGTACCATGCAGGTATTGACAATTTTTTTTTTTAGAAAAAAACAAACAAAACAAAACATAAACTAAAAAAAACTTTCTTACCCTTAAATAAAGGGGTAAGATAGAAAGAAAACTATGAAGTCTAGAGTATTAATCCAACCCCATTCTGTTCATTCCACACAGTCTTATTACTACTGTAACTTGATGAGTTCCATACAAAGAGTGAAATTCACTACAGGTGTTAAAAAGTAGAAAAATCATTTTGATCTTTTAGGACAAAAAAAGAGAAATTTATTGTCTGCAATCAAACCAACATCACACTGAGGTGAGGTCTATAACTTTATAGGTCTTCAATCTCTGTCAAGATACTCATTAAATTTCCCTAGCTTAGTTTTATGGTATTTAACAGTGTCTGGATTTTCTTCATACACAATGAGCAGATCCAAAGTCTGTGAACTGCCTTTAAGATGACTTCTTAGTAACAGTAGCTTGAATCATTGAAAATCAAACTTCACTTTAAAGGCTTTCTAAAAACAACACACAAACAAATATGCTTGGGTTTTTTTTATAATAGCCCCCCACAGGTTCTGAGTAGTACTGATCAAAAGGCAGCTCAGAAGTAGCCATAGCTATTGACAACTCAGACTGTACTTATCACTAAGTCAGCTCATGGTTACTGCTACCACAAGCCCATTCTTGTCTCACAGTGACAACTTCACTTACAAGACACTGTAATAAGCACGATGAGGCCTCAGGCTATGAGCATTTCATTCTACTTACTTTATTAGGAGACAGCCTCTAAATCCCCCTTATCTTACACTGCATTTCTAACCACAAACACATGGAATTAATAGAGATCTTTCTGACCTGCTCCTCACCAACCTTTTTCCCTAAAACTTTTCCTTTCCTAGAACACTTGGAACTCCCTAGCAAGAGTTAGCATTCCCAGAGACCTAGAACTGGGAGACAGAGCTGAGGAGTCAGGAGATTACCAGCTGGGGAGAAAGCTACAATACAAGAGAACAGCACTATCTTAACTGTACTGGGCTACCAGGTTAAACTGCTTCTTTTTACTTCAGAAAGTCTGACAATACTACTGGAGCATAAAGTGCCAACCTCAAACTGGTATCATGGAACTGTAATAGTCCCAGGGAAAAACAAATTACTGAAATGGCAGTAACTGCATCATCACACAGACAACTGGCATTACAAAGTCTGGCTTTTAGTTATTCCCAGTTCCGCTACCATGAGTCACTTGGTCTCTAACCATTTTGGATGAATGCAAGTGAAATCTGCCTTCTCTGAAATAAGACCAAGCACCATGAAATAAGACATTACAGCAGAAATGTAACAAGAACAACACATTCGATCACGGTCTGGCTCTTCCTGCTCATTTACAGGAAATTTTGAAGCATCAGGGCAGAAAAATACTGTGCAGGACACTGAAGAAATCTCACTATAATGTCAAACCCATGATCCACGTATACTGAAACAAAAATGTTAGCATGAAAAAGTCTGAAATACTTGCATTTAATTAAAAAGTGCCCACCTGTTCTGCTTATGATTTAAAAGCTGTCAGATTGAGTCCTCCTAACAGCTTTTAAACTGTCTTCCTGGAAACTAAATATCACAAGGCGCTATACAGCAGAAGCCTGTATGCTATTCTGCTACTTTAATCAATTTCTGAGCATTCAAGAGACAGACTATGTGGTTAAACTGATACAAAACTCTAAACACCTTCTTAAATAAGAAGGGACATTAGGCTGGATTATTCCAAACCTAAAGCTGACTCACCACATGACCATGGGCATGTTACTTGACCTCCCTATGCATTCAGTAATGCATCTGGAACAGTGTAATGGCAACACCTCAGTGACTGAGCAGCATCTCACTTTCAGTCCTCAACGAGTAACCAAGGTGTGCCCAAACTGCATAAAGTCAGTAATATCCATACAGAAACTGCTATACTGTACAGGCTCTACTCACACTGATAAGACATGTGAAGAGGAACACTAACAAGTGGGAATCGGCAACCACAAAGTTTAAATTTTAACCCTAGCAGTAACACTGAAGAAGTGACAGTCACTCCAGCCTACCTCAGAGATGTACTCTGTTATGAGAAAGCAACTGCGGAGGCTAATATTTACACTGTATGCACACTTTCAGTTACAGTCTCTTTCCTCCAGTTTTCTTCTTGCTCAGAATTGCACACTTGCAGATGTTGCATTTCAGACCTCAAGTCACAGGCTCAGGACTGCATTATGCATTAAAGACGTGGAACAAAGATGCGACAGAAAGACAACACAGATCACCACGAAAACAGTACTAAGTTCCCTGCAATAATATTTGCTGCCACAGATTCTGGTGTCATAACAGTTCAGATGATTCCAAGTTACAGAGCTAAAACTCAAGGCACGAGCATCGGTTCTCTCTTGAACTTCATGTACTGGAAAATGAAAACAAAAGTGGTTTCTTTGTGAACCTCAGGTTATCTTGACACGCATTATGTACGACACAGCTTTAACCCAGAGCTCTCTCCCAGCACTATGCCCATCCCCCTCTCCTGTTCCTTCATTTTTGGTTCCCCATTTCTACCAGTAACATTCAAGCTAGCAAAGAATTTCAAGTTTTAGTACTTATTTTCTAGAGCACTTGCTCTAAGGAGTTAAACACTTGCAACTGTGGCATTTAAATCTTTCACTCTGATCTAGTAAATGTGTTATTAAATCTGCTGCTCAGTTTCTGTCAATGTTTACAGCTTTCTAAGTTACTTAGTCAACTGCAGATAAAAAGCACAGAAGCTGCAATTGACCATAGACCTAATTCTGTCAGAAAGTCCCATCAATATGCTAACTTTGAAATGTTACAGAAAATTAAAGCCAGGTTGCTTGAAACTGTTTAGTAATTTGAAAAGTTTCCAAAGCTTTAACTGGTGGTGATGTTCCAGTCAGAGGGTAATGAGGCAGATGTGCATGCTCAGTCTGCAGACACTTTTGCAGTATGGTACGCAGAGACTCCCATCTCATTAACAGATGTTTACATGAGATGTTGATATACATGTGGGTCATAGATGGCACATACATCCCTGGTGGAACAGGGAGCTGACATGCAATGGGGTGAACAAGATCAAGGCAAGGCAAAGAAGCCAGCATTTTAAAGGTAAACATACAGCATGCAGATGTGGGATCAGGACTATCAAAGCAACTACTTCTTGTTGCTCTGGCCAAGTTACATCAACTTATCTACCTAACACTCAGTCTTCAAAGCCCCTCATGGCTCTCCATATTTACTCTTTGTTCATCCAACCTTACCTCACTAATCCCCCCTTGTCCACGCTGTCATTGTCAGTGTGATCTGCTCATTTGTCAAACGTACATAAACATCCTTCTCACCTCTCTTACCAGCTAGAGCATGTATGACTACTCCACATCGACTGTTCTCAACTGATTTGTGGTTGGCCTCGGGTTCCTTCCTTCTTCCCTCCATAGCACCCAGCTTAATGTATCCACTCATTTCCCAACTTGTTTGTGCACTGCAGCCCCCATGTGTTTATCAAGTGCACGCACAGGTGGTCAAGCTGTAAGGCAATGCACGCGTGAATGTGTAAGACCACAGTCCTTTCCTCTTCCTGATTTCTCAGGAATTTCTCATTGCACCTCTTCACGATGCCAACTAGCAATTAGGCTGAAGAGCAAACAGAAATAGTCTACACATTATAATTAAAAATTGAAGTGTTATTAAAAATGAGTCAGAACTGTTATCCTCATACTTGAGGATAACACCAGCTGCCCAGACTCACGTACTACCTTCCATCACCCGCACTGTTCCTCCTCTTAATCCCCTAGACAAAACACCAGTGTTACTGGTGTACCAGAACCACCACAGAAAGCAGTATTTTATTAGCATTAATAGCCACATAACTACCTCCTTTGGAGCTTCTTTTGCCAGCACCAGACTGCTCCAGATAACTAGACGTGAGAAAGACTCAGAAAATGATGCTTAAGACAGATTGCCATTGGACAACTGAGTTCATCTCACTGCTTTTGTATCGTGCTTGTATATGGGGAGAGATGTTTGGACTTAGCAAACATCTGACAAGCTGCTGCCCTTGGAGCCTATCACAAACCTGTTCCCTCTGCAAAGGCAGTGCTTCCCTCCTCCTGGTCAAAGGGAATCTGCCCTGTTGTGCCTGACTTTCAGCTCTTCTATCACAGAAACAGCAATTACAGGTGTTAACTAGGGCAGAAGAACCACAAGATGAAGACCTCAAAAAAGCACTATACCCAGTTTCCACCTCAAGGTCAAACATCAAGTTTCTGAATAGACTTCAGCAACTTTAAGAAAAGCTTTTTACATTCACCGTTTGTTTGATGTTCTAAGGACAGAACTATTACAAGCTGTACCTGAAATTTCGCCTTGAAACTGTAAATAAGCTATTATTTGGTTTTGAGCTTGACAAATACCAGGCAAGACTTAAAACCAAATAAAAACTTAGGGAGAAGGGGGGCTTAAGAGAAATTTTACATTTTTAAAGAGATGCTCAAGGATTCAAAGATTCACTACTCATTCATGTTAAAAGTTAAAATCATTTGCCCATGAAAGAACAAACATCCAGTATCAAACAGGATTGACTTATCTGGCATCATCTCTACACACACCTTTTTTCAGCCTTTTAAATGCTGCTAGGTACTTTGTGCTGGTTTAAAGTGTGTGACTATTACAACCAAGACTTTGTTTAACTAAGTTATTGCAGTTACAGCTTCATGAAAGCAGCTACAAATGTTAATACAAGCAGCCTGGTTCCACTATTTACAAACAAAGACATAAATACAACTAGATGCTGCTTTACAAATACGTAAGCTCTCCCTACCAACTACACAATGTAAACCTAAAAAAACCCACCCGGAAGTTTTTCAAAAAGCAGCCTTTTGAGTAGTTGCCAAATAACCCGGATACAAAGAAAGTTATAGTATCTGAACTGGGGAAATGCTTAAATTTTACAAGTCTGCTCAGGCTGCCTTTTTCCGTTTTACAAAGAACAAGTAGCACAGTTAAATTTTATATTCTCTCTGGATAGCTGTGTGGCTCAAAGCCACATCTGCAACCCATTAGACGTCAGTAGCTCAAGGGGACCTCAGACTCGACAGGCAAGGAGCAACTTGAACTCTTTTTCCGCATGAAATATATATTCCCACATCATCCAAGGTAAACAAAGAAGCAGAAAGACTAGAGAAGCATAAACTGGAGCAGTTACATGCCTCGCTTTTCAGCAGTTTTTCTCCAAACAGCTAACACTACTCCATATATGATCCCACAGTGCAACACCCAAGTCCTCTAATCACAGAATCAGCTGGGTTGCAAAAGACCCTGAAGCTCATCAAGTCCAACCGTTCCCCAGCACTGCCAAGGCCACCACTAACCTATGCCACTGAGGGCTTCATCGACACGGTGTGTGAACGCTTCCGGGGCTAGTGACTCCACCGCAGCCTGTTCCCCTCCCCCCCAATACGGTCCCCACTGAGCCTTCTCTTCTCCAGACCAAACACTCCCAGGTCCCTCAACCCTTCCTCATCACAATTACGCGCTAGGCCCTTCACCAGATTCGCTGCCCTTCTTCGGACTCCTCCAGCACCTCAGTGTCTCCCTTGTAATAAAGAACCCAGAGGGGACCGTCTCTCTTGTAGTGAGGGAGTTCACAGTGCCCAGAAATTGCTCCCAGGAGCTGGGGCACAGCTCTCACCGCTGCGTGGCTTCAAAGCGGCGGCTCGGCGGGTCTCCCGCGCCCCGGCACCGCACGGCCCGAGATGGAGGTCACCGCTTACCGGCGCCCGAAGCCAGCCACCGGGCACCCCGCGCTCCCGAAGCCCTTGGCTTGGCGCAGCCAGGACCGCGGCCTTCCCAGTTCCCAACACCGCCGGCACCGGAGCTGGACAGAGGACGGAGGGAGAGCAGTAGCAGCCAACCGCCCGCGCAACAGCGGGGATAACGGCAGCGGCCGGGCCCGGCCCGGCCCAGCCCGACCCCTCCGAAGCGCGCAGGGGACCAGCCCTGTCCGCGCCGGCTGCACTCACCTGTAGGACGCGGGGCCCCGCTGCCGTCCCCACCGAGCCGCAGCAGCCGGGCATGGACGGCCACAACGAGCCAGGTCTGAGCCGCGCCGCCGTCGCCCCCCCCCCACCACTGCTTCACAGAATGTCACCGAGGCCGCGGATCCGCGTGCGGCGTCACTTCCTCCCACAGCGGGAGCACCGAGAGCCGCGCAGAGCGGCCGCCGGCCCACAGCGCCACCGCCGGCGCCCTGAGGGGAACACGGAGGTACCGCCCCGAGCGCGGCACCGGTGAAGAGCAGTGAGGGGCCGGAGCTTTGTGAGGGGCTCGGCGGCGGCTGAAGAAGGAGTTGGAAGGGTGGGTAATCTACCGGCTAACGGCACACCGTGTTATCTGGTGTAATAGAACGCTCTGTAAGGGACCTTAAAGCTCACCCAAGTCGAGCGCCATACCCCGGGTAGGGACACCTTCCACTAGAGCAGCTTGCTCCAAGCCCCTGTGTCCAGCCTGGCCTTGAACACTGCCAGGGATGCGGCAGCCACAGCTTCTCCGGGCACCCTGTGCCAGCGCCTCAGCACCCTCACAGGGAAGAGCTTCTGCCTAAGAGCTCATCTCAGTTTCCCCTCTGGCAGGTTAAAGCCATTCCCCTTGTCCTGTCCCTACAGGCCCTTGTCCAAAGCCCCTCTCCAGGCTTTTTGTAGCCCCTCTAGGCACTGGAAGCTGCTCTGAGTTTCCCAGTGTGGGCAAACCAAGCTCAGCGGTTGGTGCTGACTCACGCAAGTAAAAGAGCAGATGAGGAAGCAGAAAGGAACAAAGAAAGAACAAGAAAGAAACATCTTCCCCAGTGCAGGGGCCAGGCGATGGGAAGGGCTCAGCTAGGTGAGGTGCATGTGAAAGGGCCGGAGCCCAGCACCACAAATACCTCTCAGCCCTGGGCCAACATGGTTCCCCTGTGACACTGATCCCTGAGATCAGAGACCTGGGGGCTGGGTGGGAAGCATGGTGTGCAGTTACGGTGGCGTTACAACTCACACATTAAATACCCTTATGGTGTTTCTTAATCAGAGTATCTAGCTCTGCAGCTGCGAGGTATGTGCGCTACACAACTGCACGGTGTGGGTAGTGCTCTGCAATTGGAAATGTGGCAGCAATTGTTAAACCATGGAATTGCTCAGGTTCAAAAAGACCTTTAAGATTATCCAGTCCAACTGTTAACCCAGCAGTGCCAAGGCCACCACTAAACCATGTCACTAAGTGCCACATCTATATGGCAGTGAAACGCTTCCAGGGATGGTGACTCCACCACTGCCCTGGGCAACCTGTTCCAGTGCTTGACAACCCTTTCAGGAGAGAAATTGTTCCTAATCTCCAATCTAAGCCTTCCCTGGTACAGCTTGAGGCCGTTTCCTCTTGTCCTATGACTTGGTACTTGGGAGAGGAGACCCACCCCCACCTCACAACCTCCTTTCAGGTAGTAGAATCATTGCAGTATAGACCTTAAATTCTGGCCAGGGCCTAGAAAAGTCTGAGAAATTCAAGTGTTAAACATGCATCGTAGAGCAGAGGAACTTCTGACAGATCCCACGATTATAGAGTTGATAATATAGAAAGGGGTATTTGCACATCTACCCCACCACCACCCAAATCACATACATGGACTTGGAAATAGAGATCACACACTACCTCAGAAGAATTTGTCACAGCAAGGATTACTAAGCTTAAGAGATTCAGGTAGAAGTAGAGCTACGTACCCAGGGATTCAGGATTCTGTCTTCAAACAGTAGTTTACAAGATATATTTGTCACCAAACATGTAAAAAAAAACTTCCTTTGCAGGAGTACCATCCTCATTGCTGCATCCAGGATCAGTCGTGTTGGCTTAAGAGGGAATGAGCATGGTGCTAACGAAGTCCATGTTTAAGAAAAGATGAAACCTTCTCCGTGTGGGGAGAGTCTGCTCTGATTTCATGTGTGGCTCCAGCCATGCCCTGCCACCAACTAAAATCATGGAACCACAGCCTGCTTTGGGCTGGAAGGGAGCTTAAAGCTTATGCAGTTCCAACCCCCTGCCATGGGCAGGAACACCTTCCCCAGAGCAGGTTGCTCAAAGCCCCTGTGTCCAATGTGGCCTTGAACACTGCCAGGGATGGGGCAGCCACAGCTTCTCTGGGCACCCTGTGAGAGTGCACCACACCCTCACAGAGTGCATCACCACCCTCTTCTGCCTAAAATCTCACCTCAGTCTCCCCTCTGGCAGGTTAAAGCCATCAATCAGCCTTCACAACATGCCTGGCTACTTCTGGGAGAAAGAAAAACATCCCAAAATCTATGTTTTTGGAGGCACAGCTCCTGAAAGACACCCAGAGGACAATAGGCTGTCACACAGGTGCTAGAACATACCAGCAGGGAACAGGCAATGCAGTTTTGGACAGCATACAGGAAAGCATAACGATACAGGCGAGGGCAGTGAGCATCTGCCTTGCATTTGCAACAAGAGTGATAAATGGAAAAGAACTCAAAGAGACTCGACTGAAGGAACCAGAAGGCTGGAAGTGTTTGAAAGGAAAAGGAAAGAAATACTGACTATTCTAGGTACAGTGAAATTAGTAAACAAAGCAGGAAGGCATTAGTGATCTGTAAATATTTGAATGAAGTGGGAGGAAGACTGGTGATACGTTAATGAGTTTAATGGGGTGGAATTAAGAAAGGGCATGTTTAAGCTGAAAATCAGGGTGGAAAGCTTTTAAACAGAGAATCACAGGCTGGAAAGTTGTCTCCCTAAGGGAAGTGGTGAAAGCTTTATTGCCTGAGAGTTTGTATGCCAGATTAGGAGAAACACCATGGAACTCATTCTGAATTTTCAGGGAGATGGATTGAAAGATTAGGAAGGGAGGAGAAAAGACAGTGGTGGTGCTGGCTCTAACAATACAGGAGTACAGCTCAGTGCCTTTTGTAGCCTGCTTTTGCTCTGCTATATCATTCTCTGTCAACATCTGCCAAGAGTGAAATGATTTCAGTGTTAGTTACGTCATTGAAGAAGCAATAAGAACTTCTCTGTCTGAGAAAGGGGAGTCTCAGTGGGATATCTCTAGGGAGGATCACCGGGAAAGGAAGTGGCAGAAGCTCCTTCAGGCCTGAGCTTCCAAGGGATGGTCACCACCACCACTTGCCACCACCTCTCTCCACAGCTTTCTCAAAGACAATGGGAAGAAATTAACTCAAAGTAGAGGCAGGAGTGACCCAGAACCATGTTGTGGTGTCAAAGTAAAAGCTTTTTGAGAAAGCGCTTTGGCTCTAAGGGCTTCCAGGCTGGCTACCCTCTGCAGCAGTTGGCAGGGGGAGTGGAGTTCCTTCATCCCTCTCCCATCTCTTCCCCAGCCCCAGGCTGAAAGTTTCCCTCCAGCTCCAGACTGGGAGAATGTCTTTTCATGAGCCCAATCCCGAGCATCTAACAGCAACATCTGTAGGCACACTACTGAGCATCCTCTGCAGAAGGAATATATAGAAACTTCACCTTCACAGTAACATTTAAACAATGCCTGTTTTCCAATGGGCCGCGGGCTGCCAAGCATTTGAAATCATAAATGGGCTGCTGAAACCTGGCCAAGCCATCACCCAGGCTCCTCCAGAGGGGGGACCACGAGGAAGGACACTGAGGGGTTCGTCGTCCCCAAGCCACAGCCTTTGTGTCTCCTGGGGAAGGAAGAGAGATAAAACTTTCCTTACTGCTGGGTTTCAGCAGCCAATATTGCCTAATCAAGCAGCTGCACTGCTAAATGAGCATGAAAGGCGTATTTAGTAAGCAGCTAGAGGAAGCGTTTATTAGATTAAGTGGTGGCTTTGGAGTTGTTTGGGGGTTTTTTACTGGTGATTAGGTGGCTCAGAAAGGACGGTGCAATGCTGAATGACTTCAAGGCAGATGGAGGCAGCGCTGTATCTCCCACATAGGTGGTCCCCAGCAAAGAGAGAAGGAACCGCAAGTTTTCCTTTAAACTTATTGGTAAAGCCTCTGCTTACACACTCATGGTGTTTTTTGTTTTCAGAAGAAATATTTCTGAATTGGAGAAGCAGAAATCCTCCCAGCCTAATACTGATATTTTAATGAAGGAGAACATAAAAACCATTTCTAAAGCCTTTTGAAGTTACTTACAACAAACAGAAACTCACAATGAAGCATTTCCTGCAGCATGCAAGGGTGCATGGTCCAGGATTACTGTTATTTCACTGCTGACTCTGTAGTTTAAAACCACAAAGAATAGGTCAGAAATGAAAAATCTTTCTTAGACATGTAAGACTTATTCAGTACTAGATGGAACTAAACCAAATCTGAAGTACACTTACACTTCAACATGTCACATTTTTTGCTGGTAAGTACCCAAACAGAAATGAATATTGAAAGAGTATTTGGACTGTTTTACTGGAGAAGTTACAAAATGCAACTTACTTTTAAAATAAATCTTGAAACTATTTTCTTAAATCGTATTTAATTACAAAGTCCCATATTAATATTCTATGGCTACTAAAGGATTTATAGGAATGAAAAAATAAATAGAATGCTTTCAGTCAAAGGAAGATTGAAAAGCAACCACAATGAAATATTTGCAACAAATAACAATATTCCTATAGTACTAGCCAAAATATGTAGCCAAAAAGAGATCCCATCCTCATAGAATCATAGAAAAGTTTGGGTTGGAAGGAACCTTCAAAGTCCATCTAGTCCAACCCCACTGCAATGAGCAGGGACATCTTCAACTAGATAAGGCTAATCAGAACTACATCCATCTTTTGTTTCAATGCATTTTGAGTGAATAGATATATATTTCAGCTTAGTAGCCTTAAATTTGCTTAAGGTATTTTGCATTTTTCTAGCATTTAAGGTTTATGACTCTGGGTTTAGTATCTAAATGTTTTCTTTTAAATAAACACCCCTCACTTAGCTAGTATGTGGATGAATCTTAATTTCTCTAAAGCTGTTACTATTTTGCACATTGTCCTGGTAAGAGCATTATGTCACTGTGTGGTAAAAGAAATAAATTTACACTCAGGGTTGACCAGTTTTCATGTCTAGTGTATAATTTTAACTCTTTTTTTTTTCCTTTTCAGGTGGAATTTGGATACCCATCTTTTCCTGGAGGAGGATTTGAGCATATGGTGATAAAGCATGCACATCTTTTGTGCTTTGTTGATAAAACTGATGGTCTGCAGCTCCAGCCCCAGCACTCAGGAGCCCCACACAAAGCTCACAGTGAGCACAACTGCTCTCAGGCTGTGGATGTTAATAGACTCCAAGAGTCTCAAGACTCTGCGGGTGTCTCCAGCAGTCAGGCTGTGAGTTGAGATTGGAGCAGCTGATGTAACCCAAAGTGAGGCCCTTCCAGGCACTCACTTGTGTGTCATTCTCAGCAGGGTGATTATTTCGTGATACACAACAGCTAAGGGGCCCGGCTGGCAGCCTCCCTCCAGCTCTGCTGTGACCTCTATGGAAACACTCAACAGTTGACAGGGCAGAGAGTGAAGCCCAAAATCAGCGTCTCAGCAGATCATTCAGGCTGGTGTGCTCCTGTGAGGGATTCCCGGCATCCCATCCCTGAGCTGGACAACACCGAGGGAGGACATCTCCGTTGGCCCTGCAGGGCATTTAGCCCATGTAAACACTACCTGAAGAACTGAGCAGCCTCACTGGCAGCCCACTGGCTGCATAAATCTTGCCTGACTCCATTTCCATCAAAAGGTGCGCTTTTGACCCAACAACTGGCCTCATATTTATGCTGCATGTGCTGCAGATGGCTCGTTTGTGACACACAGCTTGAGTGCAGCTGCTGGGTGGTTTGTTTTGTGGGTTTTTTTCATTCCTTGCCTTTCCAGTGCTAGGAAGTGACAAGTGGTGATGTTTGGAGAGCTCTTGAGTGAGCCTGGCCCTGCCGCCGTCTGTATTTAGGCTCTTTGCCAATGAATGGGACACACAGCACTTGTGGTGCAGCTGCCCTGTGGGTACAGGGTGAGAATGCACCCCTCTGGTTTCACAGCCAGTGTGGTATTATGTGATGAAGTGGTGCTAAAGAAGAGCCCATAGTGCTGGGAAAGCCTCCCAAACCTCAAGCTGTGGCTACACGTGTGTGATGAAAAGCCTTCATCTGATATTAGCTGAGTAAGTCCGAAGATTCTCATTGAAAAGGAGGGCTGAAAGCATCCTCAAGCCCTCATCTAATCCATCTTTGTATCCTAAGGCATGATCCTTGCAGTATAAACACTTAAGCAGCACATTTCTAATCTGCTCTTAAAGGTCTCCAGTGATTAAGATTCCTTAATTGTCAGGCCATGACCTCCACTGCCCTACAATGGCTGTCTTGTTAAACCATTCTCTGACACAACTCAGCTATGTTCTGGTGCCTTCCAAGACTTCTTTTCCCTTCCACAACAGAAAGGTCAGATTATGCTGTTGCTCTTCACAGATTCATAGAATCATAGAATAGTTAGGGTTGGAAAGGACCTTAAGATCATCTAGTTCCAACCCCCCTGCCATGGGCAGGGACACCTCACACTAAACCATATCACCCAAGGCCTCGTCCAACCTGGTCTTGAACACTGCCAGGGATGGAGCATTCACAAGCTCCCTGGGCAACCTATTCCAGTGCCTCACCACCCTAACAGGAAAGAATTTCCTCCTTATATCTAATCTAAACTTCCCCTATTTAAGTTTTAACCCATTACCCCTTCTCCTATCACTACAGTCCCTAGTGAAGAATCGCTCCCCAGCATCCCTATAGGCCCCCTTCAGATACTGGAAGGCTGCTATGAGGTCTCCACGCAGCCTTCTCTTCTCCAGGCTGAACAGCCCCAACTTCCTCAGCCTTTCTTCATACGGGAGGTGCTCCAGTCCCCTGAGCATCCTCGTGGCCCTTCTCTGGACTTGTTCCAACAGTTCCATGTCCTTTTTATGTTGAGGACACCAGAACTGCACACAATGCTCCAGGTGAGGTCTCACAAGAGCAGAGTAAAGTGGCAGGATCACCTCCTTTGACCTGCTGGTCACGCTCCTTTTGATGCAGCCCAGGATATGGTTGGCTTTCTGGGCTGCAAGCGCACACTGCTGGCTCATGTTCATTTTCTCATCTACGAACACCCCCAAGTCCTTCTGCTTGGGCTGCTCTGAATCTCTTCTTTGCCCAACCTGTAGCTGTGCTTGGGATTGCTCTGACCCAGGTGTAGGACCTTGCAAACACTACTAGCTTGCCTTCTGCCAGTGTTTTTTCTGGTAAGCAGTAGCTGTATCTGTAATCACCCCTATGCTACCACTCCTGCTCTGAATTTCATGTTGTTCACCTCTGAGGTAAGTTCCCCTTAGCCAGCTTAGCCCATGTGTACAAAAGATGGCTTGTCCACTCGTTTTTGCCATCTTGACAGGCTGAGAGCTGGACTTACTCAGCCTGAAGAAGAGAAGGCTTCTTAAGGGGAGACCTTAGAGCAGCTCCAAGTGCCTAAACAGGCTGCTAAAAACTGGAGAGGAGCTTTGGACAAGGGCCTGTAAGGACAGGACAAGGGGAATGACTTTAACCTGCCAGAGGGGAGACTGAGATGAGCTCTTAGGCAGAAGCTCTTCCCTGTGAGGGTGCTGAGGCGCTGGCACAGGGTGCCCAGAAAAGCTGTGGCTGCCCCATCCCTGGCAGTGTTCAAGGCCAGGTTGGACAGGGCTTGGAGCAAGCTGCTCTAGTGGAAGGTTTCTGCCTGTGGCAGGGGGTTGGAACATCATGAGCTTTAAGGTCCCTTCTGACACAAACCAGTCTGTGGTTCTGATTCTGTGATCTTGATTTCTAGCCCAGAAAGAACTGAAGATAAATATTCAGGAAACTAAGGCAGCTAACCCTTTCCTAACACACTGATTTTAAAACCTGAAACCAAACACCACTCCCCCCTCTGGCATATGGAAGATGAGGCTGAAGCTTCCCATGAGCAGTGGCTTTCTGAACGTCCTTCCATTTGTCCCCTTCACAATGAAAGAAACTAGGTGAAGGAGGCTGTGGCACTGCACCAGTGTCACTCTGAGGTTGCAGCTTCTTAGAAATCAGAGGTAGACCCAAGCATAATCAGAGACAGATCTCATGATCCTGTTGCTTCAAGGGAGGATGTGAAGCAATAGAAAGACTCCTCCTGCACATGGCGGAATCAATGCCTGCAGTGAAGTAACAGCTCCTGGGGACAGGCAAACCATGCTCTATCGTTACCATAATCTTTCACAACTCTGATTGCAAACAGATGTAGCTAAAAGTTGTGACTGAAAGCACCACTGCTGTTAGTCTGGACACAGCCCAGTAAAAACGGGCCCTAGTCCATGCAACCACTATTTCTGTATTTTGACATTTAACCCATGCACAGATTTTCAGAATTTTTGCTTTAGTACAATTCAGTTTTAAAAGCTCAGGTGTTTAAGGTTGGTGGCAACATGGAAGTAGAAGGGTGGCTCTGGGCACTCTTGGAAGATGACATTTGAGATAGAACTGGAGAGGACAATCCAGCTTAACTGTGATCACATCTCACAGTGGTTCTGCAAAAATATTCAGGTATTTTCAGTTCTAGAAATGTCTTACTATAGACCCATTTTATTTTTAAAGCTATCACTTCATTATTTGTAAAGCTGTTTATCTACTTCCATTTGCTTGGCTCTATTTATAAAATCAGGAGAAAAAAACAAGTAGTCAGCAGTAGACTGCTTTCTCTCAAAGCCTTGAACATGGGAAACCTTACAGGTTAGTGCCATGGGCTTCCCTATTATGAGATGACAGCCAGACTACAGAACCTTGGGAGACTGATGCTGCTGCATCTCAGCTCTTACCCATGAGAGCTGCTTAATTTGCTGGCCTGTGAAGTCAATCCTGTGACCCACGTGAAACACCTCTAAGCTCAGCCTGTTTCTATGAAGGTAGACAGCATCACACATGGACATGAAAATCCCTTTGTGAGCTGTCTCAGATGCTGCAGGGCTTTAGAGGCAACAGGAACTACTATTCTGAGCCCTAGATCACACTTCCTGTATCATTCGTTTTAATCAAAATATCAAACACTGATGACATTATAGAGAAATTTAACTGTTTACTGCTGTTTAAAGAAAATGTTCATATTCAGAAGTGCTCTAGTCTAGAATCAAATTCACAACCTTGGTAAACATCGGACATTCTGTAAGTGGAAAAAAACATTGTGTCCCCAACCGTGCAGTGACAAGAAAAAATAAGAACAAAGGAGCAAAAGCCAATGATCTACTTGATGGCAGCATGAGTCTGTCATCATCATACTTGCACCACCAAAGACAGCACTCCAGGAAAAAGCCCAATCCTTGGGCCTGGACAGGGAAAAAGACAAATCGACTCCCTTATCAGTTCAATTGTTAAGTGGCAAATGTCAATCAAACCCTGAAACATCTGGTGAAGGTGCCATCTGGAGGCCAGTTACAGGTATGCACCACATATAAAAGGTAAAACGGTAAGTTCAGGGTGTTATTTTATGAGAAATATATATTGTTTACAATAGGTATTGTTTATTGTTTTATGAGAAATAGGTATTGTTATTGTGTACAAAGGTACATGAATTCCTAAAAACGAGCATGCTTACTGGAAGGTTGCAAGTGTGCCATCGAACAGCAAGAAAAGTAAGACAGAAAGCTGCAGAAGTACAACAATAATTCAAAAATCTTTTACTAGTGCAAATAGAAAATAGAAGGGAAATCTTCTTCCATGCAGGCCACTTCACTAGAATTTGCTGGGTATTTGTATGTCACAGGTCAACTCTTCAAGCTCCTTGGAGAACTTTTCCTTCAAGTAATTCTAGCAGGAGAGAAAATGCAGAGCAATCAGTAACCCTGAAAACAGTTTCCTCATCTTCTTGTTAGATACACATATCTATAATGATCAAACCTTGGGACATTATTGGCACAAGTTAACCCAAGTATTGAACCAGAAGGTCTCACTACCACAGGCAGCAGTAGTCTCTAGACAACTACAGAGAAATCTTCACAGGAAGAAGGGCTAAACAAGCTCAGTTATCCCAGTGTGATATTGAACACCTTCAACTGAACAGATATTCTCCCTTGAATATTCTGACCTGATAAAAGCCTCAGGCTGTTAAGGTGAGCTTGTATTTCTGAATCAAATCCAAGTGGCTCATCAACCTGAGCAGTCTCATCCGAAAATGTACAAAATAGCTGCCAAATAGCTGTAATTTTTGATTGCTGCTTCAAGGCTTATGGCTGAATACCTCATGCTTTATCTATGGGCAACCTGACAGTAGCCCAAAGAAATAAAGAGAGGTTCACATGCTCAAATGCGGCCCAGCTGACTCAGGAAAGTTACATATGAACTTCCCAAACATGTTTATACAACCATAAGTGCAGATGACACAAACATGGATGAAATGGGCATTACGTTTTATAGGGGAAGGTCCCCACTGCAGTCTACAATGCAGCTGTTAAACAAAATACATGCCTAGAGCCCTCTGAGAGTTCAGGAGCAGCAAGGAAGGCTGTGAGACCAAGAAGCTGCAACACAGCTCGGTGAATAAACACTCTGACAGGTGAAGCAGACAAAATCCAGCGGGATATAGATACATAATCCTCACTGATACCATTATGCTCAACTGCCTTTGTAACTGAGACTATCATTCCTTCACCAGTTCCTGCTACTGGTATGCATGGATTCTGCCTTACCAGAGGAAATCTTCCTTTAGAGATCATTAAGACTACAATCTGAGGTTGATAAATCAACAACCAATTAATACATGTAGTTTGTTTTGGAATATCAGTGCTCATTTAAATCTCTGTGAGAGATAAAAAAACTCTTACCAGTTCTTGTTTTAATTCTTCAACCTTCACTTTTGCAAGTGGAATATTCTAATGAGAGAAAATGGCATAAAAATTAACATTTCAGCTGGAAACACGGAGTCCCTTCATCATGGCAAGAACCTAATGATGTGCTGCAGGGGAATTTGGGAATAATTAGATCAGTTATGTGTACACCCTTCACATGCAAGAGGTACTGACATTAAAAGGCTCATCTCAGACTTTTACCCAATTTGGTTTGGGTAATCACAATAGTTTTCAAAAGTCTGATATATAAAGTCAGAAAAAAAAACCAAAGCATTTTTCGCAGCTTACCTACTAAACAGAGAACTAGATTTAAAACATATCCATGCATGAATTTTTACAAAGCACAGTGAGTTTCCTTCTAACTGCACCAGGAGTGAGGCACTGGGGCTCTGCCTGTCTCTAGTGCCAGTACAAGGGAGGGATGGGGAACTGGAGAACCTAATCCAACTTGAACATCCCATTTCACTTGAGAAAACGAGGCAGCTGCCTCTTGGAATAAAATGGATCTGAAAGAGAAGCAGCGTTCTCTCCCTTCACTCTGTTCTTCTAGAAACAAGACAGCAGTAGCAGTAAGAGGGAGTTGTGTTGAGAAGCAGGAACTCTATGGAAGGGATAACAAGGTGGGTAGAGAAGTGTGACCTAGCAAACAGGTCCCTTGTTCATAATACAAGACATGCGATTAATTGCCGAGTTTCTGTGTGATTTTGGGTAAGTCTTTGTTTCTCTGTCCCTTTATGCTCCAAGAAGTGGAATAAAACTTTTTCACTTCTTACACAGAAAGGTCTGAGGTTAGCTCTGTTAAAGGTTGTGCGGTACTCTGATGAGGAGGTAACAGGCACTATGTCAGCTAACTCAAATGCAAAACTGTAAATTAGACAGTTACAGCTGAATTTAACAAAACCAAAACCCATTTAACTATTCATACTCCACCTTTAGCTACTTTTCCCCTCAATGACAAAAAGAAAAGCCCTTTATATTTCTTTATAAAAGCAATAACAATCTTCTAAAGCAGACTATAAATACTTGGGTTTGGTAGTCCCAAATACCACAGGTGGCAATGTACAGATGTCACACACAGCCAAGGCCTTGTTTCATGGACTAAAGCCTTGTTCACCCATTATTTCTTTAAGCCACTATGAAGTTGTTCACAAAATTACCCTTTTTGTAATTTTGTCACAAGCATTCCAATTTGAAAAGGGTAGTAAAATCATTTTTATAAAAGATGCTTCCCATAACAGTCTGATAGTAACTCTTAGCAGAAGGACCAGTAGTGATGATAGCCAAACTATAAAACAAAGGAAAGACAGACAGGGCTTTCAGAACTGCAACTTAGTCACCTAAATGACAAACCTGACATAAGTAGACACTCATTTAGCATGAGTAGACAGCACCCTCAAGAGAAAGAGGGCCTACAAGGATGTTGAAGTGGGACTCTTCATCAGGGACTGTAGCGATAGGACAAGGGGTAACAGGTTCAAACGAAAACAGGGTAAGTTCAGGCTGGATATAACGAAGAAGTTCTCTACTGTGAGGGTGGTAAGGCACTTTAACAGGTTGCCCAAAGAACTGGGGAATGCTCCATCCCTGGCAGTGTTAAAGGCCAGGTTGTTCAAGGCTCTGGCCTTGGGTGACATGATCTAGAGTGAGGTGTCCCTGCCCCTGGCAGGGGGTTGGAACTGGATGATGTCAGGGTCCTTTCTAATTCAAACTATTCTATGATTCTAAATCAAAGAAGATGATGGAGCAGCGAGCACTCACACAAGCTGGAGTACTTCTTTAAGGTCCAATGCCTGCATTTGGCTATTTCTTCATAAGAATTAAAATCTTGCTCAGAGCTCCAACCTTTGCTCAGTGTGCTGTGCCCACCGTATTGACAGCTTTATGACATGCAGATCTAAAATCCTGGTAAATTGCAAAAGACTTGTTGTGCTAAGGAATTATCCTTTCTTCTACATTTCTTCGTCTATATAGCTAATCCATCTCAATACTGAGTTTACCCAGAAAATATGTGCCTTCTGTTAGAACAGAGTTTGCCTGGTAAGCCTACTTATTTTCCCAGCTTTGAATAATAGATTGCCTTCTGTTTAAGTCAAGTTTTCCATTTACAACCAACATACATCTGTCCACTGAAACCATCATAATATCCTTTACATTCTAAAGTCCATTAAAATTAATCTGATGGCAAACACAATAGAACAAAAGTGGAAAAAAATAATTACAGCAGGTAAATCTCGGTAGCTTTCCACTTTTTTCTTCAGTGGCACAAGATCTTTCTGCAGTCTATCCAGTTTCTGTGAAGAGAGTAAGGCAGATTATATTATACAGTCTTACCTGTAGAAGTGATATAAGCCAGTGAAATAGATCCACAGTTATCTACAGCATTTCAAAACCCACAGATGCTGGTAAGAGCTTCCAAAATCCATCCATGGAAATCGGCAGATCTGCTACTTGTTTGGTTATCAATCAGTCAAACCCAGTACAAGTTTTACACAGAGGTCTCTTTGCTCTGAAGACATCTTCAGATATCTTTATTCTTACAGTATAACCACCTGATCACATCTCCCTGAATGAGAATACACCAGACAGAGGATTTTTTTTTCACTGACCACCTCCGTGCAGGCCAGAGAAAGAACTGAGCCCCAAGGAGACACACTCTCATGCCTGTGGCTTGTGTGTGGAAATGGTTTTGCACACGCAGCAGCTCAAAGACCCCCTTTACACTTGTACTGTTTTGCTTAATCTGTTAACAAGAGAAAACAATTTCTCTTTAGGGATGAAAATTAAGCACCTTCCACAGAACTCAATTAGTTTCAAATAATTAGTAATAAAAAAAATGCACTCCAAAACTAAAGGCATTTGTGCTGCTCAACTCACTGAGCTCTTGGAAAAGGAGATACAGAAGTGCCAGGGAGTCAAACCCACCCTTATGCTCAGGTTCTAGAAGATGACAAGTCTAGAAAAGAACACCTATGACTTTTTGTATATAAAATTCCTACAGAAATTATTTTTGGTTAGTACTCTTCTGAAACACTGTGCAATGTAAACATTGCCACCCAGTGCTGGCTCATGAGAACGACAACACAAACATCAGGAAACCTATTTACACTGTTCAACTTAAAACACAGAACAGGTAGCAAAGAAATGGGTAGAAAGGCTAAGTTCTCATTACAGTAACAGCAAATAATATTAAAGCAAATAATATTAAATAATATTCAAATGTGGTGAGTGCATACAGAACAACACCAATACATGCAACATGCTTCAGCGTAAAGGTGGAGAATCTATAACTAGTAACTCAAGAAATGTGCTTTTTTTTTCCTTTAAAAAATTATCCCACTGGGCTTACAATACAGTAGGAAAGTATATAAATAATATAAAAAATACATAACATTTATATTTAAAGGGGAAAAAAAAAACACACGGTGGTTCAGCATTTGGGTTTCACTCGGCCTCCTCCAGTCACTCTGAAGTGTTTGAAAGAAAGCTTCTTACCAAGTCCAAAATAACCCCATATCTAACCCTGAAGAAGAGGTACCACTTCAGCAGCCATAGGCGCTTCTCAGTTTCTAGAAGAGAAAAACTCACCCAACACACCCCGGTTCAGCAGAAGCCCATCCATGGGATTCTTAAATGTGTTTCATCATTAATATTTGTCAGTGTAACCAAATAACAACCTGTATTTCCTGAAACGATGCAACAAACAAGCCTGATCTGTGCCACTATAAAACATCTATCATGTACCAGCAAACCTACCTGAGCCAGGCTCACCAGTGACTTGTGTGACAGTGACATGTCAAATCCTGTGGCAGCAAGCTCCATCTACAAAAATGAAAGAGTTCCTTTGGAACTGACCACAAAATACAACAGGGAGGAGAGAGATTTTACCTTTTTTTTTTTTGAGTTTTGAGCTAAAGAGCCAAACAAGAACACAACCTGTCAACAAAAGAAACATGCTGGGTGAACCATGGCTATAGCTGGTGTATGAATTCAGTTGCTACTAAAATTTGTATCAAGAATAGCAAGTATTTCCAGAAAAGTACTGGGTGATGAACACATGGCAAGGCTGGGAACAGGTATCCCTGGATATGTTCAAGGTCAGTTTGGACAGGGCTTGGAGCAACCTGGGCTAGTGGAAGGTGTCTAGTTCCAAGAGGGGCTTAGACCTGGATAAGCTTTAAGGTCCCTTCCAACCCAAACTTGCCTATGATTCTATGAAGGTGTCATCAACTCTAATACAACATTTTCCATCTCATCTTTATCAGGTTGCTGGACAGCATCCAAGTGTTAAATAAAGCATTTGCATATCCTTCATCATGTGAAAGACAGTACAATTTCTGCCTTCTGTGTTTAATCATGCAGTAATTTTAAAAAAATTATATAATTAGAATTTTGACACACAAGTTATCTCTGTGGATCAGCTGCTTTACTGGTAGCTATGTGTATACTCTTAGGTGACAGCACCTCACAATAAGCATGTGGTAGTCCTAGGTAATACAGCTCACAATGAAAGTGCCCTTGCATTATCACAGGATGTCCTGGGGAGAGACCACAAATATAGCAGAAACAACTTAAGAGTAATGTCATATTTTCCTGTTAGTCCAAAAATCCTCAGTCCTGGAGTTTAGGAAGCTCCTGGGATCTCTAGAACTACAATTTTGGGCCCAACCAAGCATGACTCTGATGTGGAAAAATTCCTTCCATTTACCTCAGCAGCTTCGATCCTTCCCTTTAACTCTTGTTTTTTAAGTTGCAGGAACTGCATGTCCTGGGATCTGCGATCAGCTTGGGCTTTTTTTACGTTGATAAGTTCCTGTGTACTTTCAAGATCCCTAAAAAAAAAACACACAAAAAAAAAAACACACAAAAAAACCAAAAAACAACAAAACAAAACCCATCAAACTTATGTTCCAAGAGATACCCGTGTACAAGTATTGCTTAGTTATGTATGCTCAAGCTAAACCCTATAATACAACCAGCATGAGAAGGGAGAGAATAGATTAAAACTTGCATTTCCCTGTGAGATTTCCCAATGGACACATTACAGCTGTTACATCCAGAGTTCCAAAGACCAAGGCGGGGAAAAAAAGGCCAAGGAGAAAGCCATCTGCATAAAAGCAAAGTGTAACAGTCTTCTGCATAATTCCAATTCAGTTAGAAACCTGCTAGGCAAGCTCAACTGAAGATCACAGAGAGGAGCCATGCAAACCTGCACAAAGAACACAGGTCTGGTATCTTTGTTACAGTTACTACTCTAAAAGACAAAAAACAGAAAACTATTAGCCTTGAAGAGGGCTGTGGAGAGCATCTGGGCCAATCCCCACTTGAGGCAGGGGCGGATCCTGCTATGCTTGGCAAAGCATTTCGGATTACATCCTCTAGGGATTGGACTTCATACTGACTATTAATTATTACTTGTTTTCTGAAGTCTGTTACACACTGGCTAAAGGAAATTCTTACCTGTGAGTGGTTTTTGTTTTGCCTGGCTCCTTCACTCTGACTAGACAGCCCATGCTAAATGTGGTAAGAGAATCAAATTCGCATCTACCTCCAATGAAGGCAACTGGCGGAAGAAGCCAGTGCATACCTGAATACTGTTTGTAGGTCATTTTTGGCTAACAGTAATGGATTTGATGGTATCCCAAACCTCTTTTCATTACTGAATGTGTCCGTAGCGCATGGCTTGTGGTAAATCCTTCAAAATATTGTGAATTAAAGATGTGCTAAGAAATTCAGTTATCCTTGTTAGTTATCACAACCAACATTCCATATTGTGGAGATCAGAGGCATCACTTAAAATGTTTAAACATCCCCTTTTCTCATTCATTACTCACTTTTCTAACTGAGTTTGCAGCTTCAGTGCTGTAGGCATTTTTTCCATGAGATTTTTCAATTCCAGTTCCATTTTTCTGTTTTCCAATTCTATTGTATAGAGTTCGGATGTCCTTTCATTGATGGCACCGATGAAGCTGGTGAAGAGAGAAAGATTCAGTGGGAATACTCAGAAGCCAGCTCTTCTCAAACTCAGAATTACTAATTTCTCCATGCTTTACACTAGTGACTTGGTTTTGTTCTCAAATGTATCTTTATGATAGAAGGAAAATAAATCACTAAGAGTTATTTACTTCCCTTAACTAACAAAACTTTCATCTGAAAGGGGAAGTGCCCCATCAATCTGGTAGGAGTAAGTGAACAAGAGCTTGCACTCTGGTGAATATAACCACTGGGACTTGAGACCATCAGATGCTGCACTCCTGGCTTGCCAAATTGCCTTTGAGCGAAACTGTATTCAGTTCCTGAGGCATGCCCAGCACTATTTTCAGTCTCCCTTCTCTTCCCAAATGGTTCAAAGCTGCTTTCCCCTCCAGCTCAGGAGAAGAGCTGTAAGAGCCAAACTCCTGAACATCATACAAAAATTGGATTCCAAGGCAGATTTTGGTCCTTACTGCCAGTGCTCAGCACGAACCTGCTGTGTTCTGCGTCAAAGACAGGCCCAGGAAGACCAGGCTAACAATGGCCATTTCTCTGTGGCTAAGGAAATATCCTTACATTACGTGAAACCAGATAAGAGCAAAGAATGAGGAGCTGAGCCTGAAAGACCAGAGCTTTCAGTTCCCCAGCCCTTGCCTAAGCAGTGTGAATGCTGCTCTAGCTTGTGCTACCTGCCACAACAGTGTGAGCAACAACATCTTACAGTCACTGACCACAAAAGCACAGGCAAAAATAGAATCATAGAATCAACTGGGTTGCAAAAGACCTTTAAGATCATCGAATCCAACTTTTAACCCAGGACTGCCATGTTCACCACTACATGGTTTGTGAACATTTCCAGGAACGGTGATTCCACCACTGCCCTAGGCAGCCTGTTCCAATGCCTGAGTACTCTTTTGGTGAAGAAATTGTTCCTGATGTTCAGTTTAAACCTCCCCTGGCGCAGCTTGAGGCCATTTCCTCTTGTCCTATCACTTGTTACTTGGGGTAAGAGACTGATCCCCATCTCACTACAACCTCCTGTCAAGTAATTGTAGAGAGCAGTAAGGTCCCACTTTGAGCCTTCTTTCCTCCAGACTAAACCCCCTAGGTTTCTCAGCCCTTCCTTACCACACTTGTGCTCCAGGCCCTTCATCAGCTCCACTGCCCTTCTATGGATCCGCTCCAGCACCTCAATGTCTCTCCTGCAGTGAGGGGCCCAGAACTGAACACAGGATTTGAGGTGTGGCCTCACCAGTTCCCAGCACAGGGGGACAATCACTGCCCTGGTCCTGCTGCCACACTATTGCTGATACAGGCCAGGATGCTGTTGGCCGCTTTGGCTGCCTGCCACAAGCTGCTCATGTTCAGCTCTGTCAATCAGCACTGCCAAGGTCCTTTTCCATGAGAACCTTTCCAGCTACTTTTCTCCAAGCCTGGAGTTGCGTGGGGTTGCTGTGGCACCAACCCCCTGTTGCATGGGGTTGCTGTGGCACAAGTGCAGTACCAGTACAGTTCCTCTTTCCAAGAGGCATCTATCTCTTGCCAAGGCACTTAGGCTACAGAGACTTTCCCTTCCCCAGATAACCAAGGTTAGAGTTTTGTGCTGAGTTCCAAAGTCCTTTAGAGCTGCCAAAGGGGTGAAAAATAAGCTGGACAAGTAAGATTCCTGGGTGTCAAAGTCAAGTTTGCAATTATTGAATTGAAAAAACAGAGGGAAACAGCACAGACCATCACCCCAATGCACAGTAGGAAAAATTACCTGGCAAGAGAAGTGTCCTTCGTTTCAAGTGTCATTGCACTGCTTACCAGGGCATCCAGATACATGGCACCTTTCCTGGACAGCTTTTGTGTGGAAACACCCAGCTCTTCTGAGAGAAGGCGCTCTAGATACTTA
The DNA here is from genome assembly GCF_028554395.1 of Pezoporus wallicus. Taxonomy (NCBI): domain Eukaryota; kingdom Metazoa; phylum Chordata; class Aves; order Psittaciformes; family Psittacidae; genus Pezoporus; species Pezoporus wallicus. Next base: position 3,076,098 of record NW_026637482.1, read on the forward strand.
GCTGGAAAATAAATACAACCCCAAATAGTAATTTTATTTTTTAATATTACTGTTCTTTTAAAGGACTCTCCAAAGCTAGAACTCAATCTTTGAGCCATCTGGTCTACTGAAAGGTGTCCCTGCCCATGGCAGGGGGTTGGAACCAGACGAGCTTTAAACTCCCTTTCAACCCAAATAATTTTGTAATTCTATGAACTTTGTTTCTCCACTGTTAGGGAAAGAGACATCTTAAAAGAAGGCTTCAACATACCAAACTGCTGCCACACCCTTGCTTGTCAAACAAATTCAGTGTGTTGAAGGAGAAAGCACTGCTCCAGTTTTCCTGACCAGCCTGCCTGAACTCACTCAAATATGAGTTCATGCTTGTACGGTGTTGATGAGGACACACAGGCCTTCCCCCTGCAGAGCTGAACCTAAGCCTTTCCTGAGAACGAGCTTCTCTGTCACAGCAGACGTGGGAAGTCTGAATTTGCAGCAGAGATAATACATATGCCTGTCTGGTAGTGCCCATGTTCCTTGACAGGCTAAACCAACCATCCAGCCTCCATCATCATTTGTTTGATGGCAAGGCACTAGAAGACTTGTGGTAAAAAAAACCCGAAACATATACGGCTTTTACAAAAGTATCTCTATGTGTACAATATCAGCCTTTCCACAGAGAAGTAAAATTCCTTCCTGAAAAAAGCCAGTAAAGGGACAACCCTTTAGCACATTTAAAAAAAAAATACTATGGTTCCCAGAACCACTCACTTGCTTCAAAAATTGCACATTATCAAACACTCACCTTAAGTAGCTCAAGCATAACTTAGTGTCATTTCAGATTCCACAGGTGTTTTCCTTAACAGTGGCTTAGCATCAGCTCAGACTCTTAAATCAGCTGTAGGGTTGCTTCCCTGTCTATCCAGCCAATATTTCAATGCTGTGCTGTTCAGCCCAGCAAGGTAGGAGGTTTTAGCAATTAAACTCCTTGGCTCTATGAGCAGCATGCTAAACAATGCTTAAAAAGTTCCGCTTGACCAACCTTATGTCACCACAAATTTTGCTGAAAGAAAGGCATGGGATGCACTGTAGTAAAAACTGTACTAGAACAAAAGATGAGTTCATTTTGGTTGTATTTATATATATATATATATATATATATATATATGCTTGTAAGATTCAAAGAAAGACAACCTTCACGATTACTAAGAATAACTTTGATGGAGTGAGAACTGGAGCTTCAAACTCACCTTCTGCTTCATATTCCTTTGACCACTCCTTCAAGCCCTCCATCACCAAAGAAACATCTCTCTCTCTGACTTCGTTGTATTCTGCAAGCTTATACAAGACATTCATAAAATAGTTAGGGTTGGAAAGGACCTTAAGATCATCTAGTTCCAATTGGCCTGCCATGGGCAGGGGAACCTCACATTAAACCATGTCACCCGAGGCTTTGTCCTGCCTGGCCTTGAACACTGCCAGGGATGGAGCATTCACAACCTCCCTGGGCAACCCATTCCAGTGCCTCACCACCCTCGCAGGAAAGAATTTCCTCCTTATATCCAATCTAAACTTCCCCTGTTTAAGTTTTAACCCGTTACCCCTTGTTCTGTCACTACAGTCTATAATCAAGAGTGCCTCCTGAGCATGCCTATAGCCCCCCTTCAGATACTGGAAGTCTGCTATGAGATCTCCATGCAGCCTTCTCTTCTCCAGGCTGAACAGCCCCAACTTTCTCAGCCTGTCTTCATACGGGAGGTGCTCCAGTCCCTTGATCATCCTCATGGCCTCCTCTGGACTTGTTCCAACAGTTCCATGTCCTTTTTATGTTGAGGACACCAGAACTGTACAAAATATTCCAAGTGAGGTCTCACGAGAGTAGAGGGGCAGGATCACCTCCTTTGACCTGCTGGTCATGCTCCTTTTGATGCAGCCCAGAATATGGTTGGCTTTCTGGGATGTGAGCGCACACTGCCGGCTCATTTTCAGTTTGTCATCATCCAGCGCCGCCAAGTCCTTCAGTTCCAACTCACCCACACAGCTTGGTGTCATCGGCAAACTTGCTGAGGGTGCACTCAATCCCACTGTCCATGTCACAAACAAAGATGTTGAACAAGACTGGTCCCAACACTGACCCTGAGGGACACCACTCGTTACTGGTCTCTAGCAGGACACTGAGCCATTGACCACAACACTTTGTGTGCGGCCAGCCAGTCAGTTCTTTATCCACCAAGTAGTCCACCTATCAAATTGATGTCTCTCCAATTTAGAGACAAGGATGTCATGTGGGACAGCGTTGAACACTTTGCACAAGTCCAGGTAGATGACATCAACTGCTCTACCCCTGTCCATAAGTTCTGTAGCTCCATCATAGAAGGCCACCAAATTGGTCAGGCAGGATTTCCCCTTAGTGAAGCCATGCTGGCTGTCACCAAGCACCTTGTTGTTTTTCATGTGCCTTAGCATGCCTTCCAGGAGAATCTGCTCCAAGATTTTGCCAGGCACAGAGGTGAGACTGACTGGTCTGTAGTTCCTGGGTAATCCATTTTCTCCTTCTTGAAAATGGGGGCTATATTACCCTTTTTCCAGTTGTTGGGAACTTCCCCTGACTGCCACGATTTTCAAACAGGATGGACAGTGGATTAGCAAAATCATTTGCCAGCTCCTTCAGGAGCTGCAGATAGATTTCATCAGGTGCCATGGACTTGTGTACATTCAGGTTTTTAGGATGGTCTTGAACCAAATCCTCTCCTAAGGTGGGCCCAAGGTCTTCATTCTCACAGTCCCTGTGTCTACCGTCCAAGACTTGGGTGGTGCAGTCAGAGCCTTTGCCAGTGAAGACCGAGGCAAAGAAGTTATTCAAAACCTCAGCCTTCTCCAAATCCTGTGTAGCCAGTTCTCCCGATATCTTCCGGAGGGGGCCTACGTTGTCCCTAGTCTGTTTTTTATTCACTATGTACCTATAGAATCCCTTCCTGTTATCCTTAACATCCCTAGCCAGGTTTAATTCTAACTGGGCCTTAGCTTTCCTAACCGGGTCCCTAGCTTCCCGGACAACATAGCTGTACTCTTCCCAGGCTGCCTGTCCTTGCTTCCACCTTTTATAAGCCTCTTCTTTCCTTTGAAGTTTCCTCAGCAGCTCCTTATCCATGCAAGGAGGTCTCCTGGCCCTCCTGCTGCTCTTCCTTCTAGTTGGGATGCAACAGTCCTGAGCTTGTAGCAGGTGATCCTTGAATACCAACCAAGAGTCTTGGGCCCCCCTGCCCTCTAGGGCTATATCCCATGAAACGTTCCTAAGCAGGTTCCTGAAGAGGCCAAAGTCTGCTCTCTTGAAGTCCAGGGCAGTGAGCTTGCTGCATGCTCTTCTCACTGTCCTGAGGATCTCAAATTCGACCATCTCATGATCGCTGCATCTAAGGCTGCCCTGGAGCGTCACATTTCCAACCAGCCCTTCCCTGTTGGTGAGCACGAGGTCAAGTATGGCACTTCTCCTGTTGGCTCCTCTATTACTTGCAGAAGGAAGTTGTCTTCCACACAATCAAGGAACCTCCTGGATTGCTTGTGCCGGGCCGTATCGTCATTCCAACAGATGTCAGGGTGCTTCAAGTCCCCCATGAGGTCAAGTGCCTGTGAGCCTGAGGCTGTTCCTAATTGTCTGTAGAGTGCTTCATCCGCAGGTTTCTCTTGATCAGGCAGTCTGTAACAGATCCCCACAGTAATGTCTCCCATAGCTGTTTTCCCTTTAACCCTGACCCACAAAGTCTCTGTTAACTGCTCACCTGTCCCCAGACAGCGTTCCATACTCTCCAGCCTATCCCTAACATAAAGGGCAACTTTCCCTCCCCGCCTGCCAGGCCTGTCTTTTATAAAGAGCCTGTCACCTTCTATTCCAACACTCCAGTCATAGAAGCCATCCCACCATGTTTCTGTGATGCCTATTATATCATAACCCCATAGACGTGCACACATCTCTAATTCCTTGTTTGTTCCCCAGACTGCCTGCTCATTGATTTTGTACTGTGGAATAGGCCAATTCCCAAATACTTTCTTTAGCCATGTAGTAACCTATCAGGGAAAAAAAAAAAAAAAAAGATTAAACAGTGAAGTGAAGTGAAATGAGAGAAAATACCTGATGGAGCTAAGAAAGGTAAAGTGCTGCAGGCTCTGCCTTCCTGAAGAATAACTCCCCCTATGCCAGTCAAGGTATGGATGGTGCTCTTTGTCTCTTCCTCAGTCACCATCGTAGTTTAGAAAACCATTTCCATTTTAACCTCCCTCATTTCTCTGTACAACTGTTTATTGCCAGGTGATAAAATTTTATCTTTTTATTGACATGACCTCTTTATACAGACACAGTAATAATCCAAAAGATGGTAAATAGGTATTTTGGCAGATGGTAAAAACAGCAGTAGACTAGCATGGGATAAAATTGCCCTAATTCTGATAGAGCACTGGGAACAGTCTCTACAGACTAGTAGGGGAGAAACAGTTACTACAACGTGCAGGCATGAGTCCTGCAAAGCATAGTACCTACCTCTGAAAAGAAGGTCAGAAATGGGAAAGAGATTAAGAAAATCATAATTGAAGAGATTCAATTATAATTGCTAATAATAGCTCTGGGGCCCCCAGCATAAGAAGGACGTGGAGGTGTTGGAGTGAGTCCAGAGGAGGCCACGGAGATGCTACAAGGGCTGGAGCAGGTCTGCTCTGGAGACAGGCTCAAAGAGCTGGGCTTGTTCAGCCTGGAGAAGGGAGGGCTCCTGAAGGGGAGACCTTAAAGCAGCTCGCAGTGCCTAAACGGGCTACAAGTAACGTGGAGATGGGCTTTGGACAAGGGCCTATAGGGACGGGGGGGAATGACTTTAACCTGCCAGAGGGGAGACTGAGATCTGAGGCAGAAGTTCTTCCCTGTGAGGGTGCTGAGGCGCTGGCACAGGGTGCCCAGAGAAGCTGTGGCTGCCCCATCCCTGGCAGGGATGTTCAAGGCCAGGTTGGACACAGGGGCTTGGAGCAACCTGCTCTAGTGGAAGGTGTCCCTGCACGTGGCAGGTGATTGGAACCGGATGAGCCTTAGGGTCCCAAACACACTGGGGCAATGTAAGTTCTTGTATAAGGTCATCTAAGCAATGTGATGGAAAGGGACCCAGCCTTATAATTTTCTTTCTAGCATGTCCCTCTTTATGCTTCTACCACACCAGCATCTCAGCTACATTACATGGCATACAGAAAACATCACCCTATACTAAACTGGGGAGAAAACCATCAAGGCCTTAGAAGGAAAGAGCACTAACTTTGTGCAGGTGAAAACTCTCATACTGCAAGAAAGCCAAGTTTGCAAATAAATAATGAATTGCGTTTTTCTGTCAGTGTCTCTATTGAGAAAGACCTGAAACACTAAAAACTTCAGCAATGCAAGATTTTCACAACTTAGGAATGATTCCTTCCCCAGAGGGTGCTCAGGCATTGGAACAGGCTGCCCAGGGCAGTGGTGGAGTCACTGTCCCTGCAAGTGTTCACACACCATGTAGATGAGGCCCTCGGTGACATGGGTTAGTGGTGGCCTTGGCAGTGCTGGGGAACCATTGGACTTGATGCTCTTAAAGGTCTCTTCCAGCCGGGCTGATTTTGTGATTCTTATGATGAGCCTCTCAAACCAGCTCACACCTAAAGCTGTGAGCTCAGGCTATCACCGAACAGGTAGCAGCGACTGAATACAGACCTCTCTGCTGCAAAACACACAGCGAGACCACACCTCCCCTCCCCCAGGACGCTGAATAGGGTAAAAGCCCTTCGCGGGCTCGTTCCTGCCCGAGCCCCGCGCATGTTCGAGCAGTGGGGCCCGCCACTTCCAACAGCCCAGGGCTCGGTGCCTCCTGTGGGAAGGATGAAGGAACCGCGCTCGGGAGAGAGGGACGCGGGCTCCGATAACGCACCAGGGCCGGCCGGCCGGCCGGCCATCCGCTCCGGGAGGAATCCAGACAACTGGTCCCGGTGCACAGACCTGCACCTCTGGTAACCCCGTCCCGGGAACTCGCTCCCCGAGCCCGTCCTTACCCGCTGCGGCATCTGCTCCCCAGGAGTTGTAACAGCCTCCGCCATATCGAAGCTCCCGCCACCTCCCAGCATATCCCAAGCACCGCAAGGGCTGATGGGATTTGTAGTTCCGAATGTGTAGGCGGGTGTGAATGGATTTGCGGGGATTTCGGGTTTTTAGGGAGTTTAATATTTCAGGGCCAATTACAAATAAAGGCATCTAGAGCCCTTCATCAATACGGGTAAATCACATATTGAATTTAAAGGGTAAAACTTGACATTTGAATAGCTTGTATGTTGCTTACATAAATCCATATAGCAGCTGTGCTCTTTAAAGGAATATACACCATAAAAACACATAGAATCATGGAATCACGAAATGTTTTGTGTTGGAAGGGACCTTACAGCTCGTGACTCTGCCCCATGTCCCTGCCCCGTGTCCCATGTCCCTGCTCCATGGCCTATGTTCCTGCCCCGTATTCCATACCCTTGCCTCACGGCCCTGCTTCATGTCCCATGGCCCTGTCTCATGGCCCCTGCCCCATGTCCCAGTATCCCTACCCACTCCCCTGCTTCATGTGCCATATCCCCCACGACGTCCCATCGCAATGCCTCATACCCATGCCTCATGCCTCCCCCACCATGCCCCAGACTGCCCACCTCATGCCCCACCCCCAAATCCACCGCCCCTCTGTGCCCCTTCCGCCCGCCGACGGCCATTTCAAGGGCACGTACCCTTTTGTAAAAGCCCCGTTTCGGGTTTTTTGTTGTTTATACACGTGAATGTACACATATACACAAATACCCCTCCACCGCTCAAACGCACGGGGACAAAACGCTCCCCGTCTCCTGAGGCAGAGGAACCCCTTCCGGTTCTCGCCCCGCCCCGCGGGCGTGGCCTCGCCGCCAAAACGGGCGGAGCGCGTCGCGGCCATTTTGTGGAGGGAGCGCGGGGCTGGCAGTCGGGACGTGTTAGCTTCATTCTTCGCCTGGGCTGTCGCCGCCATGATGCTCTCCGCCCGTGTGGCTGCCTCCCTCGCCCGGTCCCTACCGCGGCAGGCCGGCCTGGTGAGCCCTCTCCCTTCTCCCTGCAGCCAGCGGTGTCCGAGACGGGCACCGTCGCCATCTTGGGGGCAGCGGTGACATTGAGGGGTCGCGGGCTCCCGATGCGGGTGTCTGGGTGGGAAGGGGAGGGATGTGCGGGGCTCACTTTAGCGCTGGGTTTCTGCGGGGACCGGCAGCTGCTGAGGCAGTGGTGCCCTCATTTGGGGGAGGGGATGTCTAGAGGACGGCGTGTCCTTTGCGATTCGAATTTGCATGGTTGGGGTTGAGATCAGTGTCGGAAAGATGCTAGAACAAGGTCAAGGTTGGGGATTTGAGCTGGGAGGCTTTGCTAGGTGGAATTTCCCCCTCCTGTTTTGGGGAGTGGTAGTATGAAGGTCTGTCACGAACCGTTCTGGCGTGTCCCCTTGTGAAGGTGAAAGGAGAAGAGGCCTACCCAGGCGTTCAGAAAAACAGCATTGACGCTGTATGGGACCCTTTGGGACGCTGATTGTAATATTTTCATGTGTTATAATGTCTTAGTGCATTCTCTTAGATTATTAGTTCTTGTTTGTTTCTGTTGTTGTATATGTTCTTGCTATGCTTTAGAAATTCTGCAGTTAGATCTTTCTTAGGTCAAACCTTAGAAGACACAATCTTATTTTCCCTTGTGCAGAACCATTAGGGGTGCACTGTTTCTTAATGCCCCACGGTTTTGACAGTCATTGCATAGACAGCAAACGAGATGAGGTGTTGCTTTGGGAACTGCTGCAGTGCTGTGATGGTGACATAAGTGCAATGCAGGAAAATGGAGAAAGTAGTTTAGAGCAATCTTCTTTTCCATCTGTGCTTGCTTAGTATTGCTGTACATGGTTTCATAACTGCAGCTTGTGAATAGAGTGGAGCTCACTACATATTAAAAGTATAACCTCATATGATTATGTTATCTCAAAAAAATTTCTTTTTGAGTGACTGAAGAAATCTCACTGAAATAATTACTTATTTTAGGTTTCCAGAAACACCCTGGGTGCAGCATTTATTGCTACAAGAAATATCCATGCCTCCAAAACATGCTGCCAGAAAACTGGTGAGTCTGAGAAAGATCTTCATACACGAGTGTGGCTTCAGAACTTGCTCTGTCAGATAAAAAGGAGTTTGAATTTGGAATGTGAGGGGCATCAGTTTTGTTAGTTGACAAAACATTTGAGGACATTTACGTACTGTCAGTGTCAGTACAGAACACTGAACTGCTATAGCTGCATCTAGGAGACTCCAGTTTAATAATTTCATATGCCCAAACCAAATGAGTGGTCAGCTGTCTTACACAGGTTACCTGCTCCATGGGAATTCAATTAAGTCTTCAGCTCCTGCAGAATTATTTGGAAAACTCTCAGATTCCAGTTGCCTGTCTTGTTTGTAACAGGATGAGGGAACAGATGACTTTCCCAGGCCTGCCTGGGTTTGACCTTATGTCCTTGAGTGTCATTTTTTGGCTGCCAGTATCTTGGTATTTAGAGAAGACAGCAGCACTGCACAGCTGTATTTTTGGTAGTGTTTCATGTACGCTTTTTGAAGTGGTTTAGGGTGATTAAATGTATTATTAGGAAGTAACAGTTTCACAGCTATATTTGAGGAAGTAAAAAGTTGTTGGAGGTACACAGCTAAACAAATTTGAGGATGTGAAAATTACATTTTTACAGCTTGTATCAAAAAACTTGCTCCATAAATGTATTCAGTTCTTTTAAATATATTTAGATCCTGGATTACAAATCAGTTGACAGGGTGTTTTGATGCCTTCAATCAAAGTAAATCTTCTGTAGGTGGAGCTGGCACATCTGTTCTTTCTGGGCTATGGCTAATTATTCTATTTGCTTTCTAGGGGAGAGAAGCTAATAGTGTAGGACATAATGAAGGATATTGATAACTGAATAGCCATCAGTGTTCTGATGAAAGCTGGCTCATAATGATGAGTTGAAGCTGCTTTTATTGTCTGTGACTACAGAAGTTGTTATTTATCTTGAGTTCCTATGTGAGGAAGAATGTTGCTTGCTATACTTTGTGGCGTATCTGCGAAATGGTACCTTGGTTTATGAGTTCAGTACAAGCTTACAAAATTCATACGGTGTCTTAATGTGTTAAATCTGGTTTGAAATGCCTCTTTCCAGGTACTGCTGAGGTATCCTCTATTCTTGAGGAACGTATTTTGGGAGCTGACACCTCTGCTGAACTTGAGGAGACTGGCCGTGTGCTGTCTATTGGTGATGGTATTGCCCGTGTGTATGGCCTGAGAAATGTCCAGGCAGAAGAAATGGTTGAATTCTCTTCTGGATTGAAGGTACGCTTTCCCTAAGGCAGATTTGTTTAGTCTAGGAATATAAAGATGACTTTTTATAAGGAGAACATGAGACTCTGCTGGAAGTGCCTGTATGGACTTTTTACAGACTTCATTGCAACTTTAATACATAGTAACTAGTTGAAATAAAACTACAAAAAAGCAAATACTTTTCTAATTTGTAACACTTTGCTTCCAGTATCTAGTTCTTGGCCAGCATCAGAGCCAAGAAGTGTAAGAGATAATCTGGTGTTGGATTTTGTTTTCTTTGGTTTCAGGCTGGCTTTTCTGTTTACTGTTGGATAGTAGTCTCTGCTGCAGTACTGCGTGCAGTTTGCTGACATCTTACAGTCTAAGAGTGGTCTAAAGCTAAACTGTCTTATCATAGAATCATAGAATAGTTAGGGTTGGAAAGGACCTTAAGATCATCCAGTTCCAAACCCCTTGCCATGGGCAGGGACACCTCACACTAAACCATGTCACCCAAGGCCTCGTCCAGCCTGGTCTTCAACACCGCCATAGATGGAGCGTTCACAACCTCCCTGGGCAACCCATTCCAGTGCCTCACCACCCTTGCAGTAAAGAACTTCTTCCTTATATGCAATCTAAGCTTCCCCTGTTTAAGTTTTAACCCGTTACCTATTGTCCTATCACTACAGTTCCAAATGAAGAGTTCCTCCCCAGCATCCCTATAGGCCCCCTTCAGATACTGGAAGGCTGCTATGAGGTCTCCATGCAGGCTTCTCTTCAGGCTGAACAGCCCCAACTTCCTCAGCCTGTCTTCATATGGGAAGTGCTCCAGTCCTGTTCCAAGAGTTCTGCAACGGCTCTTCCAGTTTTTTTAATGTCTGAACTCGCTTTAGGAAGAGAAGAAGCCAGTGATACTCCCTTGTCCAATTCCTAGTCAAGAGACAAATGTTGCATTTGAATTCTGCTTACCTTTTTGGAGAGAGAAAGGGCTGAATGCTAGACTACTGCAAGTACAGTTCTGTAGTAAGCTGAAGGCTTAGGCAGGTTCTGTAACCACTATGGAAGAACATACATGTGTTGTATGGAAAAGCAGAATATTGACTATTACAAATAAGATTGAAGTAGGTTATGTTGGATATTCTACACTGTAGAATAATTACATCTGTTTTAAACTGTCAAAATGCTTGTAAATATCAGTATGGGTTTTCTCATGATAGTGTGATCTTTGTTCTAGGGTATGTCCTTGAATTTGGAGCCCGACAATGTTGGTGTTGTCGTGTTTGGTAATGACAGACTGATCAAGGAAGGGGATGTAGTGAAGAGGACTGGTGCTATTGTGGATGTTCCAGTTGGGGAAGAGCTGCTGGGCCGTGTTGTAGATGCCTTGGGCAATCCAATTGATGGGAAGGTAAGTGTAACTGCAAGATGTTTAATATCTCTGCTTTATGTATGTTATACAGACTGTAACAGGGTTTTTCCTGTCTTTCAAGGGTTCCATTGCATCCAAGACACGTAGAAGAGTTGGCTTGAAAGCCCCTGGAATCATTCCCAGAATCTCTGTGCGTGAGCCTATGCAGACTGGTATTAAGGCTGTGGACAGCTTGGTGCCAATTGGTCGTGGCCAGCGTGAGCTGATCATTGGTGACAGACAGACTGGGTAAGTTAAATGCCCAAGCTAAAAATGCTTTTTTTAAACTTGAGAACAGCATGTGCTGATGTGCAGAGCTGAACACAGAGTGGTGTAGAGGTTTGGAGAACTGTAGGCAGCTTAACTTACCAACCTCTGTGTTACAGGAAAACTTCCATTGCAATTGACACAATAATTAACCAGAAACGATTTAATGATGGAACAGATGAGAAGAAGAAGTTGTACTGTATCTATGTTGCAATTGGTCAAAAGAGATCAACTGTTGCTCAGCTGGTGAAGAGGCTTACTGATGCAGGTACAGATTTTTGAAGATAGTTGAGCCTGGCAACTGGTGACATCCTCTTCCCATTGTAATGCTAAATATTGCTATGACCTCTCCTACCTGTGAATGTAAACAGAATTCTTTTGTTACTGAATGACTGAAATACTTGCTTTTGTGGACAAGAAATCTTTCTAGCTACCTGGGGGAAAGAGCCTCCTTCTACTGCAGCACATTAGAAGACTAGTATGAGCCACCCTGGAACTCCTGAATTGCTTCTGGAAAAGTCAGCCTGGTTTTGTTGGGTTCTTTGGGGGGTTTTTTTGGTTGGTTGGTTTTTGTTTTGGCTTTTGTTTTTGGTTTTGTTTTTTGTTTGGTTTTGTTTTTTTTTTTTTGGTGTGTGTTTTTTTTTGTTTGGTTTTGTTTGTTGTTTTTTTTTCAGCAGCATTGAGCTTCCTCTTGGCAGGCAGGCCTGATGAGAAACGGTGGCCTGCAAGTATTTTGGCATTTGTTTCATACATACGGAAGTCAGTGTGAGTGGCAGTTGTAAATGTGGCAGATAGATTTTACTGCCCAAACATAAGGGATTAGATGGTAGTATCTTTACAGAAACAGTGATCTTGACCAAAGCTGTGTATATAACAGAGCTTGCAAGAGATCAGGCAGCTTACCTCTTGCCTGCTCATGTAAAGCAGAGTCATACCTAACAGGAAATAAAAACAAACCACATTTAATTGCAGTAATTTGTTTGGCACTTTGAAACAAAGCATTGTATTGCCTTGAAGCAGCCAGGAAACCATATGCTTCAAGGCTGAGTTACTTTTAGAACCAAAGTGTGTCTTAGTGAAAGTTTAAACTTAATTTTAAATAGAAAATGAGCCTGCAAGTGTTAGATATTAGTTAGTTGTGTTGATGGATGTTTTAATCTAGTAGGGTGGTCTTTTTGTAACAGTGTAGGGATGCTGCCTGGGCTTGCTTCGGTGACTAGTACTTCACATGCCTGTTGTTTGCTGTTGACAGACACATTGAGGTAATATACTCATGGTGTGTGTTTCCCTTTCTTTTCCAGATGCGATGAAGTACACCATTGTGGTGTCTGCCACTGCATCTGATGCAGCACCCCTGCAGTATCTGGCTCCCTATTCAGGCTGCTCCATGGGGGAATACTTCAGAGACAATGGAAAACATGCGTTGATCATCTATGATGACTTATCCAAACAGGTCAGGAAACACTGTTTGTAGGCCTTATAGTCTGGAATGTTTGTAGCTGTCAGATCACCTCAGGTTTAGAAATTCAGATTTTTACATGAGCTACTGAAGTCTGAAATCTTTGTCTACTACACAGGCTGTTGCCTATCGTCAGATGTCTCTGCTGCTGCGTCGCCCACCTGGTCGGGAAGCCTACCCAGGTGATGTGTTCTATCTGCACTCCCGCCTGCTGGAGAGGGCAGCCAAGATGAATGATTCCTTTGGAGGTGGCTCTCTGACCGCCTTGCCTGTCATTGAAACTCAGGCTGGTGATGTGTCTGCTTACATTCCAACCAATGTCATCTCCATCACTGATGGACAGGTAGGACTTCTCATGCCAGTATTTCTGTGTAATTTAATGGCAGATCTCTGAGGAGGCTTCCAGGCTTCTGACCAAGATATTTTCTCCTACAGATTTTCTTGGAAACTGAGTTGTTCTACAAAGGTATCCGTCCAGCCATCAATGTTGGTCTGTCTGTGTCCCGTGTGGGTTCAGCTGCTCAGACCAGGGCTATGAAGCAGGTGAGCATGAAACTGCAGTGTCCTCTTAGAGACAAGTAGTCTTTCCAACCCATTTCACTCTTTAAAGAGCTGTGAATACACAGAATAAAGCTTTTGATTCCTTAGCATTCTGAAATCATAAAAGAGCAAACTCTGGGGATCTCTTTGATACTTCTGTTGCCTCCTGGGGTTGATAGGAGGAAAGGAAAACTGTGCATGCAGAAAGATGTAGGGCTGTTAAGTTTCAGTACGTTGAACTGGGTACTGATCTAACTAGAAACAATTCTCTCTTTACCTCAGTCTTTTAGTCCAGATGTGGAATTAGGTTTCATATCCACTGTCACCATTTCAGGAACGATTAGTATGTTTGTTAAAAAGGCCAAGCAGACTTCGTAGATTTGTAGAAAGCAGGATTTATAGAAATGCATATAATTATCTGTCAGAATCTTAGGATTCACTTGACTTGTAATGCCAGGCAAAGCTGATTTGTGACAGCTGTTAGCTGAAGATAACTTGCAGGCTACTAGACGCATTTAAAAGGTGGTCAGACTCAGCCTGACTTGTATCTTGTGTGGTAGGTGGCAGGTACCATGAAGCTGGAATTGGCTCAGTATCGTGAAGTAGCTGCCTTTGCTCAGTTCGGGTCTGATCTGGATGCTGCCACACAGCAGCTGCTGAACCGTGGTGTACGTCTGACAGAGCTGCTCAAACAAGGACAATATGGTGAGTGCTTGGACGTAACAAGTCTGCATTTCCCGTTAGCCTTTTGTGCTAACAAGGCTGGTCTTCCTGGGAGCATTGTGTCCATTCTGTGGACATGGTGAATGCAGACTGGATTGTTGACTAAACGATGTGGTAGATGTGCAGCTGATCTTTAAAGAAGGACTCTGTAGCACTGACAATGTCCTGATGTTGAGAGTTACCAGTGGCATGAACGCTTTCTCTTCTGTAGTTCCCATGGCTATTGAAGAACAGGTTGCAGTCATCTATGCTGGTGTCAGAGGTCACTTGGACAAGCTGGAGCCCAGCAAAATCACCAAATTTGAGAGTGCTTTCCTAGCTCATGTACTGAGCCAGCACCAGGCCCTCCTCTCCACAATCAGGTATGAAAGTGAATCATGCATCATCCCAAGACGATGGTATGGATGGCTGGAGTGCAGATAATGTGCACTGAACTGTTAATTCAGGATATCCTGCAACATCAGGCCTTGAGCTGCCTGTTCTGGAGCTGGAGGTTAAATCAGCTTTGCTGCTGCCTGGAGCTCAGCTTCACGTCTTCAGCTTTTACTTGGGGAAAATGAGAACCTGCTTGCATACCTGTAATCTGACACTGAAATAATTTAATCACATCCTAAATTTTTGGCAGCTTTAAGCTATGAGAGTGCTGTTGATTAAGTGCTGCTCAGTGCTTTCCCTGCTGCTGGGTGGGCTGCTGGGGTTTTTGAGTGTTTCTGCCCTAGTCATAGCTTTTTTTGTCATGAGTCAAATTACATGCCTACCCTCTCTCTGTAGAAGGCAGAGCCTTTCTGAACTACATAGAGCCGTTTTAAAGCTATTTGTTGACAAACCCACTTTCTTCAACAAGACTAACTTTAGAAGAAGTGATGTTATGTTAGTTTCACTGCTACAGAGCTTCATGCATCAAACATGCTAATTATTGTGCTAATCTTGTTAGAAATGGGAAGGTTCATTGTAGTTTTCTTTGTCTTGGGGATTGACCATTATCTATTCCTGTGTCAGAAGTTTAACTACATTATCTCAACAGGACTGAAGGGAAGATCTCTGACCAGACGGAAGCAAAGTTGAAGGAAATTGTCACAAATTTCCTGGCTACTTTTGAGGCATAAACTTGTAAAACTGTTAAAACAGGCCAGGCTATTGTGGTCCCGTGCTCCAGCTCCATCAAAGACTTAAAAGAATGTGCGACTTGAATGTACAGATACCGGTGAGAATAAAAATTCCTGTGTAAAAAGATGTGTATGTTCTGTTCCTTCTATATTATGCTGCCCTGCTGTGTGTGCCACATGTGCCTTTAAAACCACAGAGTTAAACTCTAGACACTCACTTGTGAGAGGAACTCTGAAAATTCAAACCAGGGGTTCAGAATTGGGTGGATTGGACTCTATATGGAATATGGAGTATGAAGCATTTAAATGCTTCTTCAGTTTGATCTGTCCATTTTAGAAAGGTTGGACTTTCTTTTAGCAGCTCATATAAGGGTCTTACCAGAACACCATAATCACAGATCCAGAGTCGCCACCATCCTGTCATTCCCAGAAATGTCCAGAGATCTTTAACCACGGATGGTCGTGTTATTTGGCAGATTGCTTCCTTCTGAGCTGCTCCAAGTTCTCGTTGTCCTCCTGTTATTTCTTGTCCTAAATAAGATACTCCAGTTGGAATTAGTTGAGCCTTCAATTTAGATATGCGGTATCGATTTAGCCCTAGAAAGTTTAACAGTTCTACAGTCCATTGTACACATTCTGTCTCAGTTTCCGTAGCAATTAACAGGTCATCAACATACTGTAGTAAAGTGCCTGTCTGGGTTGGTGCTTCCCAGGGTTCTAACTCTCATGCCAATTTATTTCTGAAAATGGTTGGACTGTTTTTAATTCCCTGAGGTAATACCCTCCGAGTGAGCTGTGTCCTTCTTCCTGTTTCAGGGTTTTCCCGTTTGAAAGCAAAAAATTTTGGCTTTCTTTGGCCAGGGGCAGACAGAAAAATGCATCCTTTAAGTCCAGAACGGTAACCCACTTCTGATTATTATTCAATTTAGTTAATAAGGTATATGGATTAGCTACTACTGGATGAATATCCTCCACAATTTTGCTGAGGCTCTGAGATCCATATTTTAAAAAATGATCAATGATTTCTTTGATTCCCTTCTGATCCTCCAATTTTAAGGGATATTATTTTATTCTAACTGGGCAGGCCCCCCTTTTTATTTCTACTTTAATAGGCAAAGCATTTTTTGCCTTACCTGGAACTTTGGATGCCCATACTCCTGGATATACCTGCTTAAAGACTTCTTCTATTTCAGGAAGGTTCTCATTAATTTTCTGTTGGATTAAAGATAAACTCAGAATTTTAATCAACTGATCATCTTTTACCTTTAATTCCATTTCTCCTTCTGTAAATGTTATTATTGCCTCCAAATGTTCTTATAAGTCTCGTCCCAGTAAGGATTTTGGTGAATTTGGCATACATAAGAAATTTTGCACACCAGTCTGTTTTCCTGTCTTATATCTTAAAGGTTTTAGAAAGAATGCTTTTTCTTGACGGCCAGGAGCTCCCACAACTGTTACAGACTTTTCCTTTTAATGTTAGATCTTGATTCAGGACCGAATAAGTTGCCCCGGTATCTATAAAGAATTCCGTTTCTTTTGCTGTGGTCCCTAGCTTGATTTTAATCAGTGGATCCGCTAGGGTAGATTCCCCAGGTGCCCATCAATCTAATTCTAGTTCAGCAGTCAGTTGAGTTTGTTGTTTTCCTTGTGGACATTCCTGTTTCCAGTGTCCAAACCCTTTACAGTTTGCACATTGATCCAGACTATAACCCCTACCTCTACCTCTCATCACCATTCTCCAGCCACAACCTCTACCTCTCATTCCACTATATCCCCTGTTTGCTTGTTCCATTGCTGCGATTGTGGCTGTTGTCAAAACCTTTCCTAATTTCCTTTCTTTTACTTGTTCTCTATTCCTGTATACTTTCCAAGCCACTTCCAATAGTTTTTCTAGATCTCTTATTTCAGTCACAGATCATTTTTGGAGCTTTTGCCTGATATCCTCCGCTGACTGCCCCACAAAGGAATTTGCAAGCTGTAATTTACCTTCCTCTGAGGAAGGATCCATTGTGGTGCATTTTCGCATAGTTTCTCTGAGCTTGTCCAGGAACTGTCGGTGACTCTTTTGGCCCCTGTCTTACTTCAAACAGCACCAACTAATTTACTGCTTAAGGTATAGTATTTTCAAGCCCATATTTAATCCAATTTTGATATCTCTTTAGATATGCATAATCTCCAGCATCATTATAATCCCAGTCTGGAGCTGTAAGGGGGATATGATTTTCAACCCTCCCAGCTATCGCCCCTGCAGTAATTTGAGCATTTACCTGTCTACAAGCAGTTTTTATAACCAATTGTTTTTCTGTCTCTGTTAATTTATCCAATATTACATCTGTGTCCTTCCAATCAGGATCCTGACCTTTTACCAGCATCTCAAATTTCTTAGCTACCCCCACAGGGTCATTTAGATAGTTTCTTGCAATCTGCTTCCAATTATCCAAATCTCCTAAAGAGAAATTTACTTTTATCCTGGTACACCCCTCTGGTCCCATTGCTTCCCTAAGAGGGGCTTGCAGGACAGTCTTAGTTTTACTACTGACACGGGCAGCAACAGGAGTGGTACCTTTGGTGAAACAATCCTCCATTCTGTCCCCAACCATGTTATCCTCGGCTCTCCAGTTTCAAACACATTTCCGCAATATCACAATCAGAACAGCATCTTTCCAATCTATTCCCACCCTGCTTCCTTTCTTTTTCTAAAGCTAAAATTAAAGGATCTGAAGGTGCTATATTAAGTCCACATCCTTTCTGCCATTCTGGGTGGTTTTGCAACGTGAAAAACGTATCTGCATACATTACTTCATCCCATTTTCCCTGCCGCCTCAAAACCAACATTAATTGTAACAAGGTATTACAATTCAGAGTTTCATTTTTAGTCCATTTCTCCGGATCCCCCAGAGTATACAATGGCCGGCATTGGTTACAGCATTTCACCAACGTTTTCCTTATTTACTGAGCCCCCAGGAAACCCTCCCAGTTCTTTCCAATGTGCCAAAATGCACCCTAAAGGACTCTTTTTCAAGATCTCTCCACTCTGCCGATTTTCCCTTATTAATCTCGCATTCACACACACAGGATTCCACAGACACACTCCGCAGTTACAACACTTGAGACAGAGACTAAAATTGTATCAAAGAAACAACATTTAATAACACAGTTATAACAGTCTGTCACCAATACCAAAATCACAAGATCAAAAGCGTCACTGTAACAAGCCACAAAATAGACACATTCCACACAGTTACAACACTTGAAACAGAAACAACAGTTAATAACACAGTTATAACAGTCTGTCACTAATACCAAAATCACAAGACCAAAATCATCACCATAACAAGCTACAACATAAGTCAAATACCAGTAAAATCCAAAACCTTTTCTATAAGATTCCCACTGCATCTTGCAGGACCCAAACCACAAGATGCCCTCTGCTTCTTCTGGGTGTACACCAAACGGACGCTAGCAGCAGGGTATACGCCTTTACCCATGAGATTTCCTATCTCGATTTACAGAAGGCTTCCAAACCTTGCGTAACACTTAACCAAACCAATTTACCAAACCAAGATGCCCCCTGCATCCTACAGACTATATAAAAGAAAAGAATACCTTTTATGAGATGATCCTTGTCTGCTCTCGCAGTGATCTGAATGAGTTGAGGGGTCCCTCTGGGAAAAACTCCTGAGGGCCCTAGGGCGCCCTGTCCTCAGCAGGTCCTGCAGCCGAGCAGAGTGTCCCATCTGGGGTGCCAGATTGATTTGGAGAAATCTCCAGGAACTTGCCAAAAAAGTTTAAAGCTGACAAGCAGGTATTCTGTATTGCGGAGCCAGGAGACATGGGGGATTGCTCCTCCAAGCGTGTCTCTACCAGGCATCAACCAGGCTGTGATTATATTGTCCTTAAACATACATATTCATTAGATCACATACATTACATCATACTTCTTAAAGAATGCCTCCTGTATGCATACAAAAATGTGGTAGTGGGCTTTCAGACCCCCGGTGGTTATTTCTTCAATCACTTTTGTTTTAGGATCGTTGTCATATCAGTAACCACCAGGTGGTTCTGGCAAAGCTTATTTTAGTAATTTTGTTTTCTCTATAGTTGCTAACAAAGCCTAACATTCTTCAGGTTACTTATTTACAACCCTATTCTTCAATCAACCCCATTCTTCAATCCACCCTATTCTTCAATCAGCCCCACTCGTCAATGGGTAGCAGCTGGATTCTGCTTTAAGGGAGCTTTTAAAGATTATCTAGTTGCAAGCCCACTGCCACAGGCAGGGACACCTTCCAGTAGAGCAGCTTGCTCCGAGCCGCATCCAACCTGGCCTTGAACACTGTCGTGGTTTAAGCCAGACAGCTTGTTCACTCACTCCCAGTGAGTGGTGCCAGGCTGAGAGCAATCGAGGCCCCCCATTCCGGAGCTCTCCCCTTCCCCTCTCCCGGAGAGATGGGGAGGAGAATCAAAAGAGTGCAACTCCTATGGGTTGAGACAAGAACAGTCCAGCAGCCAATGTACAACACAAATCACCACCACTACCACCACCGACAACAATGATAAGAGAAAATAACAAGGGAAGAGAATACAGTACCACCCGCCAAGAAACGAGTCCCATCCGGAAGCCCGTGTCCTTCCGGGTAACTCCCAGTTACCCCCCACCCCGGGCATGACGTGCTGTGGTATGGAATACCTCTTCGGCTAGCCTGGGTCAGGCGTCCTGTCTCTGCTTCCTCCTGGCTTCCCCTCCTCCCTGGCAGAGCCTGAGCCTCACAAAGTCCTTGGTCAGGGTAAACATCACTTAGCAACAACCGAAAACATCGGTATCACCAGCACTGTTCCCAGGCTGGAAGTCAAAACAGCACTGCACCAGCTACCACGAAGGAGAAAAATGATTGCTGCTGCTGAACCCAGGATAAACACGGCCAGGGATGGGGCAGCCAGAGTTTCTCTGTGCTCCCTGTACCAGATCCTCAGCACCCTCACAGGGAAAAACTGCCTAAGATCTCAGTCTCCCCTCTGTCAGTTTAAAGCCATTCCCCCTTGTCCTGTACATGTTCTGTGCCCATCCATATTTTTTCCTGTGTCACTGCCTGGAATGAGTCATCGGGAGCTGCCTTGTGAGTGGTTCTTCAAAATGATGAAAGTAGGTAATGTATGACACTGTGTACCACACAGCCTGAGTTGTACCCACTGCCCTAACCTGCTACCCTGCTTTAACACAGGGAAAACTACAGCAGTCCAGTAAGGTAAAAAAAAAGGCATTTTCCACTTACAGGAAATAAATCAGCTCAGATGTGACGTGGGGGCACTGCTGCTTGGCAAACATATTGGTTTTGACAAAATCAGACTTGTGTGGATTTTGCTTCCAACATTGATGGCTGCAGTTCCTGTGCTGGTAGCAGAGGTCATGTCCTATCTGTTCCAGATCTGAAAGATTTCAGGCAATGCTTTGAAGAGGTTTTAACAACTTCACCTTTCAGCTGAGGTACAACCTGCCCACGAACAAACTCCAAAGTGTGAATTTTGGACTGAATTTTGTCGTTTTCTCCATCTGATCTGCTGATCAAGCAGGCTTTAGGACAGGCAGGTAAGCCTGAGTGGGGCTGAGACTCCAAGAGAGTCACCAGCACCACCACATGCTGCTTCTCAGCTTTCTATCAGTGCTCCGTGGCCGAGGCAGCTAACAGCACTTTCAGGAATTGGTGACAGACCCTCCACAACCAGTCCCATTGTCCCCACCTTTGACCTATCACAGGTATTCACCACACAGTGCTTCAATAAGGAAGTTCTCACCCTCCAAGTCACAGCAGCAACAGGGCAGAAAGAAAGCTGGAGCAGCTCTGCCCTGGAGCCAGGCTGAGAGAGCTGGGCTGGTCCAGCCTGGAGAAGAGAAGGCTCCTGAAGGGGAGACCCTAAAGCAGCTCCAGTGCCTGAAGGGGCTGCAGGAAAGCTGGAGAGGGGCTTGGGACAAGGGCCTGTAGGGACAGGCCAAGGGGAATGGCTTTAACCTGGCAGAGCGGAGATTGAGAAGAGATCGGAGGCAGAAGTTCCTCCCTGTGAGGGTGGGGTTGCACTGTCACAGAGTGCCCAGAAAAGCTGCAGCTGCTTCATCCCTGGCGGTGTTCAAGGCCAGGCTGGACGGGACTTGGAGCAGCCTGCTCTAGTATAAGGCGTCTTTGCCCGTGACAGGGGGCTAGAACTGGATGAGCTTTATGGTCCCCTCCACCACAAAACACTCTGGTTCTCTGACAGTTCGCCGCGGGGTGGGACTGGCTGGGCGGGGCGGGACGGGGCGGCACCGGGAGCTACAGAGCGGTGCTGGAGCAGTGTCGCTGTCAGAGAGGCAGCAGGATGCAGGAGGCACCGTTCAGGGACCACTTTTGGGTGAGTGGGGTCTCATCAGGTAGGGAGGCAGTGTGGTAGGACCCAGAGGGGCCAGGGGGCTCACAGGAGAGCCGGGGGGTGGTCACTCTGTTTTGACCGGAGCTGCTTCAAAGCCACCTTCATGTTCCTGTGGTGCTGTTGCTGAAGGCTCGGAGCATCCCCATGCAGGCATTCCCTATCCACGCATGTTCCAAGATCCCTGGCTTTGCAGCCTGCCCTGTCCAGCTAAAATACACTCCATTGAGCTGCCGAGCTGGGGGAAGTTGGTGCTGGGTTTGGGGTTTGATAATATTAATTTGATGAACTTCTTAGAGACACTATGGGCAAAAAAGTCTCCTTTGATGCAAACTAATCCTGGATAGGAAAGAGTTCCTCAGTGTGCTGCTGCCAAATTGCAGAGGAAAAGCCACAGTTCAGGGAAAACCAAGTTTTGTTGTTTTTTGGTTTTTTGGTATTCTGAACATTGCTTTTGGAAATGGAGAAGTGCACAATCCCCACTTAGCTGCTGCAAAGCCCTGGCACTGTGGCTGCTCAGTTCCTCTTCATGTGTGAGCCTTCCAGGAAATAAATGACAAATTCTTCTATTTGCAGGCTGAAAATCCCCATCTATGAATGGCCTACAGGGTTTCCCAGATTTCTGGGAAGAAGCTCCTATCTTCCAGGGCAGGGAGAAGGTGTCTGGGTCCTGGGAGGAGCAGGTGCCAGGTTTGGGGGTGCTGATGAGGGGTAAATGCAGAGCACCCAGCTTGTGGAGCATCATTAGTGCATTATCTAGCACATCATCATCTGATACGAAAGCCCAAATGAGTATTGAACCTGATTTGGAGAATGAAGCCAGCTTTGCAACTGGCAGTTGTTTCTCAGCTATTCCCACAGTGCTCACTTTGCTTCGCAAATGTGAGGGAGAGGAGGGATTTGAGGGTGGTGGCAGCACCCCCCAGGCTGGGGAGAATAACCATGATGCTATGAAGACATGGATTGTCATGCTTTGTTGGAGCACGGGATTGAAGTAGAGGTCCTCGCTGCAGGGCTGGCTTTGGCTAGCGCTGCCCAGTTTCTTCCTCTCTAGCTGCAGCAGGGCTTTCTAAAGGAGGATCTTAGAGCAAGGAGAAAATACCAGGGCAGCCCCAAGCCCCCCAGGATGAGGAGGAGCTGGGAAATTGCATTGGATGCTTGCTTCTGCCTGACCCCCTGTATTGCAAACATGGCTACATCCTGAATAATGCTCAGTGCTTACTGAGCCCAAAACTGTTGGTACTGACATGGATTTTGTTTGGCTTTTAGCAGTTTCCTTTCTGAAGCTTGTGTGCTTCAACAACTCCCCCCCCCCCCCCCCCCCCGACAATGGAAATGTACTTGGGCAGAGGCTGGAGTGGAACATGATGGATGTGACTCAGTGGAGAGAGAGAGGCCCTGCTGTGGTTGATCGGCCCATGGAAACAGCAGTTACCACCCCAAGCAGCCTTCACACCATGGGCCAGTGACTGTGCATCAGCTATAAGGGCTGGGGAGGGAGTAGGGGGAGCAAGAGATGGACAGAAAACCCCAAATTCACCTTCTGTTTGCTGTTTAGTGCTGTGAAAGCACAAACGTCCTCCTGCAGTTTTTGCTCTTAAGTTACTTTGCTTAAACCAAAAATTTCAAGGAGAATTCTTTGCTGAAGTGATTGTGTAGTGGTCAGGACAGTCCAATGGGAAAGGAGACATTCTGGGGAGGGCTCCAGGGCAGGGATGCCCCAACTGATGGGACAAAGTCTGAAAAATAACCAAACCCTGCAAAAGCTGAGCAGGGTTTGGTGTCGTATCTACCAGCTTTGAAACAGATCTGGTTGTGAATGGCAACAGCTGAATTTCTCTTGGGGACAAGCTGCAGCCTGCCTTGCTCTTTCAGGGTGGCAGGGCTGTGCTTCAAGCCTATTTAGGACTGATTTAGCCTTAAACCCCATTAGTTCTGTTCTTTTCAGCGGTGTGCATGCGTCTCTCTTTTCCTGCACAGCAACCTAGTCCCCGCCAAAGTTCATGGTGCGATGCTCATGATGTGCTGCATTGGGAAAGCACAGGGCGACTTTGCTCCCTGCATGCCAGTTTGCTCATGCTCTCAGGTCTCTGCACAAGATGATAAATTCCCTTAAATAAAAGGTTTTTCTCTTTCGCATCCTCCTGCAGCTCCTGCTTACCCAGGGGCCAAAGTCCAGAGATGCCTGCAGCTACACATGATTTGCCCTGAAGCCCCCCGCTTGCATGATGCAGCCTGTGCTGCCTGCAAAAGAGCTGTGGACACACCAAAGACTGTGTTTGTTTCCTCTTGCCCTGCATGTAGTAATTGCCATGAGTTGAGCAAGTGTGGGCTTTTTTTGTGTTTGTTTTTGCAAGATGCTGTTCTTCTTTAATCATTTTCTTGGAAAGTACCTGGTTCTCCACAAGCCTGCTCTTGCAGTGTATTTCGGGTAACCCAGCAGCAGAAATTTGGGTTTCATCAGAGCACTTTGGTCCTGTAATAAGAAAAATAGACATTATGATAATGCTAAAAAAGCCCACTTAAAGTCTGGTGTATTGGCTCACAGCTTGCCACTTGGAGAGTGGAGTTATGGTCATTTTGCACTAAATGAGACAAAACCACTGCTCTGCTCTCTGCAGTGTGTTTAGCAATGCTGCTACAACAATCCATAGCTCAGGCAAGTAATCTGCAGTAAAAACTGCACTGGCATTTTTAGTTTTCTAATAAAGCATATATCAAAGTACCTGAAAATACTTACATACCCCCAAATGCATAGGAAATAACCATAGCATCTCTTTTTTTGCAGTGGCACAAAGGAAATATGGGGGAAAAGAAATGCTTTGCCCCTTGCTGCAGAGCAAGGGAGCATTGGTGTGTGCAAAGGAACCAGCAGTTCCTCCCTGTGGCCTCTCTACCATGGGCTATGGATGGTATTTTGTCAGTGATGTGACTGGCTGTATTTCTCCTTCATTGGCATGATATTCTTTCAGCCCTGTTTAGCTGGCTGTGGATAAACTCCCTTTTCTTGCATTCCCTCAGCCAGTCCCAGGCTCCTGGGTTCATCACCCTGCTGCTGAGCCACAGTGTGATGCTGGCTGCACCATTTCACTTCCCCTTGCTCCTGCCTATCCTTCTCTAAATGGAGCCTGGCCTGGCAGAGTTTATCAGCAGCATTATGAAACACTCAGGTCCCTGTCTGAAAGGAACAAAGTGGGGTTTGTGGGAAGAAGCAGTTGCATCAAAGCGGAATGGTCCATTGCTCTCTGTGTCTCTGGGATGAGCAGGATGGGTGTGTTCCCCTATGGTAAGGAAACTTCAAATGAAAAATTATTAATAAAAAAGCTGCTTTTTGCGGCTTTCTGTCTGAGGTGGGTGACTTTACAGCGAGTCCTGTTCCTCCCTGAGGTGAGTTTTGTCTGTCCTGTTGTACCCACCTGGTCATGGAACAGGGAGGAACTGCAGCCTCTTGCACTCTGCACCCTGCAGGCACCAGCACAAAGTTTTATTTCATCCCAGCCATATCTGCAGAACCCTGAGTGATTCTGAGGCTGTGCTGACTGTGAGCAAGAATAGCACAGCCATTTATTTCTGGCTACTAAAATAGTCACTCAGCTTCTGCTGTGTTTATCTAAGCAAGTGAGGCTGAGAAGAAAAGCTCTGGACCCCCCCACTTCATTTCTGGGCCCCTCACTAGAAGAGAGACATTTTACAGGAGAGACATTGAGGTGCTGGAGCGGGTCCAGAGAAGGGCAATGGAGCTGGTGAAGGGCCTGGAGCACAAGTGTGATGGGGAACAGCTGAGGGACCTGGGGGGTTCAGTCTGGTGAAGAGAAGGCTCAGGGGGGACCTTATTGCTCTCTACAACTGCTTGACAGGAGGTTGTAGTGAGGTGGGGTTCGGTCTCTTCTTCCAAGGAATAAGTGATAGGACAAGAGGAAATGGCTGCAAGCTGCACCAGGGGAGGTTTAGACCAGGTATTAGGAGAAATCCTCCCCTGAAAGGGTTGACAAGTCCTGGAACAGGCTGTCCAGGACAGTGGTGGAGTCGCCATCTCTGGAGGTGTTTATAAGATGTGTAGATGTGGCATTTAGTGACATGGTTTAGTGGTGGATTTGGCAGTGCTGGGTTAAGGGTTGGACTCAATGATCTTAAAGGTCTTTTCTGATCTAAACAATTCTCTGATTCTTTGATTCTCCCATGTCACTAGCTTCATTGGGTATGTGTCTTGAGGAGGTTTTCCATGTTGAAGATGAATGAAAAGCTCAGCAGCTCGCCCTTTAGCTGCGAGTCATACAAGGTCAAAACTTGTCTTCAGATCCCCACTAGAGCATTTTAGCTCTTTTGCCTGTAAGTACACCAAAAGCCAAAGCATTACAACAGGCACACAAATTCCGTCTCCCTGTCAAGTCCATTGGGAGGATGTTTCAATCATAGGCAGTGGATTGGGAAGGGGGGCTCACCCTGCTGAGCCCTGCAGGCTCAGGAAACATCAGCTGCTGCTTTGCCACCTTGAAACCATCTGCTGTTTTCATGCAGTTTCCTCTAAAAAGCATGTGGGCTCGGAGCTCTGCCCAGTGGGGAGCACCAGGACAGCTATGTGCAGGGGTGCAGGGTGGAAGGAGAGATGCTTGTCCTCCTGTATCCCTCTGGTTGGGGAGGCTTGGTGCAACTCCCCATCCTCCATATCCGTATTTGGCTCAGTTTATGATGTCTTTAAATCTTGTCCTCTGTCCCTATGGCTCTGTGCTTGCCGCGTTGCCCTTCCTCTGTCATTGCTCCCTTCCTGCCTTGCCTTTGGGATGTCCTATGGGCAGTCATGCTTTCATTCTTTCCATGCCAACATCTGCCCACAAGGGTGCTTGCTGTGACGGCTGGTTTCAGGGCATATAAACCTGCCGCACTCCTTCTAGGCCAGGAGCAACTTTACTTCCTGGAAGAAGCTTTTTTGGAAACTTCCACTGGCTGTGTCACCTCCCATGCTTCATGTAACATGTTCCACTAGGAGGGCTGGTCCAGCCTTGGGTGTTTAGGAAATAGAATCACAGAATCACAGACTGGTTTGGGTTGGAAGGTTCCTTAAAGCTCATCCAGTTCCAACCACCTGCCTTTGAGCCTTTGGGTGCCCTTACACTCAGTGATGTGGGTCTGACTGTTCTAGTCAGTGGTTCTCCACATCCATTTTATTTCCTGGGAAACCAGGGATAGGAAGACAAGTTAGGATGTTCCTGTGTTTTGCAACTGGCATGAAGACTGATTTCAGTGTAGGTGTTTTTCCTTTTTCACAGGCCCCATTAGCAAAGACATGATGCAAGCTTGAGGATGGGTTGTGTGTTTATCAGCAATAAGCCCATTTTGGAAGGATGTGCTTTGTGCTTTGCAAAGAAACAGAAGCTGTTTCGATTTTTGCTTAGGTCCTGCTCCACAGTTCTCTCTTCCTGTGCATGCCATGGATGGAGCAAAGCTGACCTGGGATACGTGGGGATTTCCTGCAGGTCCCCCTCCACCACATCTACATTTCACTTCTTGCTTTCTGGCCACTGACATTCAAGTCCTTGACTCCTTAGGGAAGTCTGCATTATTAAATCCTTCATTTATCACAAATACCAGCCCTGTTCCTGCTCTTATCTTGCACCAGGTATAAACCCCTGATAAATCCCCCCTTCTGCTGTCCACACTTTCACACCAGTTCTCTGCATACCCTCACCCTAGCTTCAAAGCATTTCCTGAGTCTCTCTCTCCTGCATTATTCCTCTTTAGGTTTCTTAATAACTGTTTGTGGCTTTTGCTTCCTTTCCCTGAGTTTCATATCTGCTTCTACCATTGCTTCTGTTCTGCAGCTTCTTTCCCTGTCTTTTTTGTTCCAATGTGTGCTGTTCTACGCAACATTGCTGCTCTTTGCAGAACACTACAGGTAGCAGCTTCTGCTCAGCTCCTCATCTGCTTCAGGCTTCTTCCAGAGCATCTGTTTGTATTATTATGGCACTTAGGAAGCCTGCTCTCAGCCCAGGTTTCCAGGTAAATCCTTCAAAATTCCTAGGGCAAAACTCCATTTTTTGTATTAAGGTGCTTCCAGGCATGGGCATGAGGCAAGTATGGTATAGAGTTAGGCAACCTTCATCCTACCCCACCTACATCATTGCTGCATGTGTGTGTGTATATATATATATACATATATATATAAAAAAATAAGCATCAGTACAATATATGGTTTTAAGAAGCTTAAGAATGCTTTCCATCAAATTAGAAAGAAAGCATTGATCCTTCAGAAGTCTATGTGAAGTGTGAGTGGCACTGTGGGACTGAGAGGGTTGGAAGATGGAACTTTCATCTTGGAGATGGAGATATCTACATTTGACCAACCAAGTCCTGTGGGTGGTGGAGGCAGGATCTCTCCATGGCTGTGTTGTTCTGTGGGGAGTGAAGAAGCCATTTGTGATGTATTGGAGGGCTTACAGCAGTGGTGGGGGAGAACTTGTTACTTAGGGAAATGATCTTTGCAGTGGTGTTTTGAATTGATGTGTGGGTCAGTGCTGCTTTTTGGAAGGCCAAAGAGAAAGCTGTTGCAGGACTGGCCATTGGGTGCATCCATGCATTACTGTGAGGGCAGCAAGAGTGCAAGAAGTCCATAGCTCAGCAATCCAGAACTGAAAAGTCTGATAAATTCATCACCAGCCCATGTATATATATATATATATATATATATATATATATATATATATATATATATATATATATATATATATATATATATATATATATATATATATATATATATATATAAAGACTTGTGGGGTTTTTATTGTTTGATTTTATTAAGTTAAAGCTGATAGCTAAAGTCCTAGGAGGAGATGCTGTGCCTCATGAGGTCAGCTGTGCTTAGGCCAGGAGAAAGCAATGAGATGTGGTAGAGAACTGAGCTCTTCTGTTTTCTTGAAGTCATGGAAGTGCCTTGTCCAATACTGCCACCATTGTTCTCATTCTGGAGCCTTTCCCACCCCTCAAAGAAACAGATCTTATTTCATAAAAAGGCACTTGCACACTTGCTCCCAGCTGAGCCACTGCTTGTGCAAATGCTGCTTGAGGTGGCAGTGCCCATGGACTGCACTGACCAGGGTGTGACTACTGTTATTGTGTTTTCAGAGTACGGATCTGACAAGCACAGTTGGCTATGACAGCATAATTCAGCATCTGAATGATGGCAGGAAGAACTGCAAAGAGTTTGAGGACTTTCTGAAGGAAAGGTATGGAACTGTCTCCAACAACAGGTTGGGCTGAACCTGAGAAGTGGGGTGGTGGCACTACTTCTATTCATGTATTCCCAGTCGGGTTTCTGTCACTTTGTCATGTCCACTATGTTTTATGTTTTAACAAGTTTTAATATAAAACACCTCTGGTTTTTGAGTGATGAGGAACTTAGGTTCTTACACTGTCCTTTCACTGCATGGCTTGCTGCTCTGGTATGAAGTCCATTCAGACGTGGACTAGATGATCACATTTTGAACTGCCTATTAAAAAGAAAAGAGGAGTCAGGAGCAGTTTAATAATTCAGTCTTACATGCTGGATGTGTTTGCAGCTGCTGGTAGCCTGCCCAGGCCACATGTTCTACAATGAAGTCCACCTTGCTGTTCAGCTTGCAGAAGATCTTTGACACAGGAGAGCCATGGCTTTGTTCTGAATTTGTCTTTGTACATCATGGACAGCCCATATAGTTTATGTTAAAAATAAGTAGTAGACCTAAGGTCATATCAGAGGATATGACCTAAGTAGAGGTTCTGCAGAGGGCACAACAGAGATGGTCTGGCCATGTATTTTGAGTTTATGGTTCCTTTGGTTAGCAATGGCTAATGAATAGTGTTGTAGAACAATCCTGAAACCTCTAAATACAAGACTTGGCAGAAATCAGCCTGGAACAAAGGTAAGGGGGATGAAGAGGGGAGCCTGCTGTTAAAAGTGTCTAATGCACATATATTATCTAGGCTGTAATACCACATTCCAGGAATATTTGGGCTTTCAGGCTGACTGGGGAACCATCCACTGAACCCCAAGAATTGTGTCTCACTCAACCACGGCAATAGAGAGAGTGCAAAAACTGTGCCCTGTTCCTCTCTGCTGTTGAAGGAGGTTCCCATTGAGGTGTCTAGCTAGGAGGAAGTTAGAGGCAGGCCTTGGACTTGCTAGTGGCATCCCTCTCTGAACAGCCCAGCTGTTACATGGTCCCACTCATGGAGAACATGGTTGTTGGATTTGATGCTTTGCCTCAAAAGGAAGTTCATGGGAATATTGTTAGATAGAGGAAAAAAATCAATTTAGAATATTTATTTTTTCCATTTTCCTACAGGCTTTGTTTTTTTAAGAGTTAAGTCAGATGAACCCCACTGCCAAACTCTAGAAATCAGTAACATAGGCATCTGTATCTGCGCTAGAGATACAGGCATTTTAGGAAACTATTTTACCCAGTAACCTTGTAATGCAAGTCTTTAGCTGCGCTTGCTTCTCTCCACTGACAGCAGACAGCTAGGGTAGCTTGACTAGATGGAGTTATCTGCATTTGACCAACTAAGACCTTGTTGTCTGTACAGATTTCAGTGCAACTGCAGAAAGCTGGCTGCTCTTAGACTTCAACACATAGGTTTTCTTTCCCACCAGCTCTTTCTTCCAAGAGAGGAGGACAATACAATCTCTCAAAGGTGTTATTTATATTACTGCACAAGATGTGGTCACTTCTTCTGGTGTTCTTCCCAAGACAGAAGAGAGTACCTATTGTCTTGCTCTAAAAAGAGCTGGAATGGCCCAGCTGAGCTTTGGAGTGCATGTACAGTGGCTGTGTGTTCTTTGAGGTGCCTAATCCCTTGTGATTTAAACTACATTTGGTTTGAATCAACCAAATCAGATTCAAATCACTTTGTGAGGATGGAGCGACAGACACTGATGGCCGATACACAGAAAACTTGTGTTCACACAAGCCTTGTTCACATGGGAAACTGAGCTAAAAAACTGTGGAGGCAGTGGCTCCATCTAGCCACCAGCTGCACTGGCTGCGTCATCTTCCACCTCCTATGGAGGTGGTCCTTGCATCTATTGACCATAGGGAGATGGGCAATGCATTGGGACCACAGACACAGCAAAGTAAAATGTTCTCACCAGAAGGCTGTTGTAGCAGCAAACAACAGTCTTCCTTCAGCCAACTGTGCACAGTTGTTTTGCAGCAGATGGGGAGGGTGTTAAGAGTGAGTCTTGGCTCAGCCTGCAAACAAGTATCAGTTTCTGAAGTAAGAACTTCCTCTCATGTCAATCTTTCCTCAACAGGGCAATAATAGAAGAAAAATATGGCAAAGAGCTCATTAACTTGTCAAAGAAGAAGCCCTGTGGACAGACAGAGCTGAAGTAAGTTCACAGTCCCATGTATGTTTTGCTTTTATGGGTGTCCTTACTTGGAGAAATGAAGGAAGGCAACTGTGAGAGACAGAAGACTATTGAAATGTGATTGGGACTTCTATCAGAGGGTGATCTGAAATTGGTCTGTGAATGAACAGTGCACAGTTGGGTTGTACTTTGCTGATGATTGAGTTGGGCTCCACCAAGTTCCCACCAGCCG
The DNA here is from genome assembly GCF_028554395.1 of Pezoporus wallicus. Lineage (NCBI taxonomy): Eukaryota > Metazoa > Chordata > Aves > Psittaciformes > Psittacidae > Pezoporus > Pezoporus wallicus. Next base: position 3,106,933 of record NW_026637482.1, read on the forward strand.
TAGCCTAATCAAAGCACTGTGGCTGCGCAGGCAAGATGTGGAGTGGTAGTTCAGCAAAAGGAAAAGGATCATGAGACCTTGGGTTTGCTCCTGACTGTTTTTGTGGTCAGAGGGAAGTACAGGCACTTGCTTGACTCAAACCATGCAAATCTGCAAAGCCCAGTGTTACCATGCCACAGAGATCCTGTGGCCACTGCAGTCGGCTTCATGACTGTATTTCCATTTCCCCACCAACTCCTGGCACCTTTTACTTCCCCCTTTGTTTCTATACTTCATACATGCCTGGTCTGATATTCTCTGATCATTTATTTACAGTTTTATATTGAGGTGTCACATAAAATGTTTCTAAAATCTTTACTGCACAATCTTAATAGGGAGAGAAATTCCTACAGTTCCAACCACTGGCCAGTGCACCATGTAGAAGGTGTTCATATGTCCCAAATGATACTTCTAGGACATTGCCTGAAATATTTGTCATAAAACTCAGAATTGTCAATAGCATCCAATATTCAGAAAGATCTAAGGTAGATCTCAAACCAATTAAGCTGTGTTGTATTTGCTGAGAGGGAAAAAGCCAGACGTGTAAAGAGGATAAATAAACCTGCTTCAAGCTGTCTTGGCCTGTGTTAAGTTGGGGACATGCTATTCAGTTTGAGAGAAGTGCTCTGCTGATTCCTGAACCTGACTGTGCTTTCCCATTCTCTTTAATTTGTTTTTCAGCACGCTGAAGAGATCCCTGGATGTTTTCAAGCAACGTAAGTAATTCTTCATGTTTGCCAGGACACTTGGCAGTGCCAAAGCCTGCTAGTTTAGAAAAAAAATAGCAGAGAAACTCTCAAACCTGTCTGATGCTGGAGTTAGGCGTAGGCTGACCTTCTGGACCACATCATCCCTTTGGCTCCAGAGCATGTGTGGGAGAGGGACCCACAGAGCATCTTGCTGGGGATCTTTGTGTCCTTCTGGGGCAGGCTGCACTCAGAAGTCACCCTTATGTTGTACCTCAGAAGCTGCGCATGGGAAGCTCATCTGGAGTTTCCTGGACTGTCTTGCCTTGCCTTCTTCCCAAGTAACAAGTGAAAGGACAAGAGGAAATGGCCTCAAGCTGCACCAGGGGAGGTTTAGATGGTTATTAGGAAAAATATTTTCCCTGAAAGGTTTGTCAACCACTGGTACAGGCTGTCCAGGGCAGTGGTGGACTCACCATCCCTGGAGATGTTTAGAAGATGTGTATTTAGAGATATTTAGAAGATGTGCTCAGTGACATGGTTTAGTGGTGGACTTGGCAGTGCTAGAATAATGGCTGGACTCAGTGATCTTAAAGGCAGGTCTTTTCCAGCCTAAATGATTCTACAATTCTAATTGGACCATCTACAAGATGATACTTTGGCCACCTTACATTGCCCCTCCATTTCCATGTACACACGGCAGGCAACAACCCTGTGCTGAGGGCTGGTGCTCTGCTCTCCTGTGCTGAGTCCACTCTCTGCTCCAGCCAAGTTTATCTGCTGCCCTAACCCTCGGTGAACCTCCCCAGCACGGCTCTGTTGTTGAAGCAGCTGGCTATTCATAGCTGTGGGTTTGAAAAAGCTCTGGGGCTTGAATCATGAGATACACTTTGCTTATGTCCTTTGATGAGCTTGCTGGGGTGCTGTTCTACAGTATGACCAATTCATTTCCAGCAGGATGAGCCTGAGATTTTTTAGCGTGTTTCTGTGCCGCAAGTTGACTGTCTGCTAAAGTGGGGCAATGCTTCCTTCAGGAATCTGCTTCAGGGTGCTGTATGTTGAAGCCTACTTGAATTCACAGAGGTGAGGGGCAGATGTGACTGTGCTTGCTTGAGACCAGTTTTCTTACACTGAAAAGCAGGCCCCAGCAGGACTCACCCAGGACTGATCCAAGGCAATGCTGCTTGGATGCCACTTCAAATGTCCTGCTCCTTTTATATGTTTCTGCACAGGGATATGTGATATGGGGTCAGTACGATGTCAGCTACAACCGCTGACTTGAGGGAAAGAGGTGTATTTGGGGTATACATATATACTCAAATTTCTTTTCTTTGCAGAGATAGACAATGTGGGACAAGGTCACATCCAGCTGGCACAAACCCTTCGGGAAGAAGCAAAAAAAATGGAGGAATTCAGGGAAAAGCAAAAACTGCATCAGAAGAAGGTCAGGGTGTTGATCCATCACCATCCTTGGTGATGGATCCTGACTCATGTCTCCCACCATGCCCCAGCCCCCTGCGTGCCCCCAATGCTTGCTGCTGCTGCGAAGTCCTGAGCTCCTTCCTATATATTGCCACCCTGCTGCTGAACCAGCAACCTCTGACTTCCTGTTTCTGACTGCCACATCTTCTCCTTTGAGTGCCTTTTGGGGCCAGCAATCGCAGGGGCTCAGCTCCAGAGACACCAGCCTCAACCAGGAATGTTCTTAAAGCATATATATATAAACATATATATATATATATATATATATATATCATATATATAGTGTTGCCTGATCTCCACAGGGTTTGCTAAAATTGGTAAGCCTTTTAACCTCTTCTGGCTTGAGATTCCTTTGTCTAGAAATTGAGGAAAAACTTCTAGAAGTTTGGACCTAGCAGAAGGAAGTGGGATTCCCAATTTCCCTAGATTCAATGGAGACGATACACTACTATATATTGGTGGATTTCATTTGTAGAGTTCTTTTGCATAGACAGGAGGAGGCTTAGCTAGAAGTATAAAAGGTGGGTTTTGTGAAGATGCTTGAGGTGGACATAGGTCCTTAAGGCCATCTGAATTTGGTCTGTGCCTTGTCTTTTCCTAACCCATATAGTCTCTCCTGGAGCTTTGATGGTCAGTGATGTGTTGACTCTAGCTCTGTTGTCTTCACAGATAGAACTCATAATGGAGGCGATTCACAAAACCAGGAATCTGCAGTACAAGAAGACCATGGAGGTAAAGCAAACATGCTGCTCTTTCTTGCTATATGGTTTAACACTGCTAACACGCGTGCACAGTGCTGGGGCAGTCTTGAATATGAGGGTCTTCCTCTGCTGCAACTCATGCAGACACTACATCAAGAGCTGCAGCAGAGGAAGACCGTCACATTTAAGTCTGCATAGTGTGCTCTGAAAAACTGAAGAGTACACCAGGGACGTGGCTGGTAGCAGCCTTGCACGGTTGGATAAGAGTGATTTAGATGTCACGGACTCGATTGCTATGAGCTTTTCATGACAAATGAAGAGCAGCTTGTCTTGTGAGGTCAGTTTTGCTCATGCAGCAGGGCACTGGGGATGTTGTGTGTTGTCCCCTGCTCTGCAGGCAGACTGTGGTCACCTCTCCACTTGTAGGCTGTGTTTTCCTCCAGAGCTACCTGCATGAGCTGTAATAGCGAATCACTGCTTGCTAACACGCTCCTGCCCTATTTGTTGACTTTCCTAGGCCAAGCGCCTCTATGAGCAGCGCTGCAGGGATAAGGATGAGGCGGAACAGGCTGTGCACCGGAACGCAAACATGGTTACACAGAAGCAGCAGGAGAAGGTATGGAGATGCGGGTGGCCATGGGACAGAAGTAGGAAGGGTGTATGTTCTTGGAGCTCTCCTGCCCCATAACTCTTCTCCCAGCTCTGGGTTTGGGGGTGAGATGGAAGGGCTGGTGATGAGCACCTCCTTTATGAAGACAGCTGTGGAAGTTGGGGCTGTTCAGCCTGGAGAAGAGAAAGCTGCGTGGAGACCTCATAGCAGCCTTCCAGTATCTGAAGGGGGCCTATAGGGATGATGGAGAGGGACTCTTCATTAGAGACTGTAGTGATAGGACAAGGGGTAGCGGGTTAAAAGTTAAGGAGGGGAAGTTTAGATTGGATATAAGGAGGAAATTCTTTCCTGTGAGGGTGGTGAGGCACTGGAATAGGTTGCCCAGGGAGGTTGTGAATGCTCCATCCCTGGCAGTGTTCAAGACCAGGTTGGACGAGGCCTTGGGTGATATGATTTAGCGTAAGGTGTCCCTGCCCATGGCAGGGGGGTTGGAACTAGATGATCTTAAGGTGCTTTCCAACCCTAATTATTCTATGATTCTACGATTCTCCGGTTGGACTTCAGTACCATTGGCAATGAACTGGAGCTCTCCTATAGGATTTTTTCTCTCTCCCATTTTTGACAGCTGTTTCTCAAGCTGGCTCAGACAAAATCATCTCTGGAGGACTCTGGTGAGTGTGGAAATGCAGGCTTTGCAGTGTTTTCCGTGGCAGGGGGTTGTGAAGCCATGGCATGGCTCTTGAGTGAGCTCCAGCTCTTGGGGCAGGGCTGGCTCCTCAGAAACTCATGCTCAACATACCAGAGGTGGAGAAGCCTTCACAGCCCTACCAACGCTGTTCCCACCATTTCCCTGTGGCATGACCCTCCACAATGCTGTGCAGCTCTGCATTTCCTTGCAGTACACATCCATAGCTGGGCTCATGCATTACTGCTCCTTTCACCCTGGTGTCCCTGCCAATTCAGGCTTCATGTATTGTCTTCTAGCAAAGGGTGTTTTTAGTCATTGTTAACCAGATGAGAGTATGATTTCCCGCACAGACAGGAGTTACCAGCAGAGTGTTACCACACTGGAGAAGATCCGGGAAGAATGGCAGAAAGAGCACATCAAAGCTTGCGAGGTAAAAGCCTCTAAATGCCTTCACATGGCAGTGTGGTCCTCTGGATGTCCGCTCCTCACTGCAGAGGTCCAGGATGGCATAGATGTGCCTTCTGTGTGTTTCCCTGGCAGTGAAGCAGCAGGATGTGTTGCAGCTAACAATGTGTGTGTCTCATTCTTGGCTTCTGGCAAAGAAGCAGCATGTGCTGCAGCTAACTGTGTAGGCCTCACGCTTGGCTTCTGCATTTAAATTCCCACCGCTTCAAGATTTCCACTATCTTTTTTGTTTTAATTTTAATTCTACCATCTTTTAAAATTAACAGAGTCAAATTAGGGACATTTTGCCCATTAACCTGCTTGCGCATTTGGTATGGTCCTTATACTGACAGCTTTGGTCACCTCTTGGTACTCAGTGACTTATGGCCAGTATGTCCTTACAGACACACCACCACCTAGCAGACTCTGAAACTGTGAAAGACTTTAAATGAGTTTGCAGCAGAAGGTGCTGGCATACTGGGGACACAAGCTGGGTGAAGCCATCTCCATGTGAATCCAGTGTGCCAGCAGCCCTTCACCATATATCTCACATGGTAGTATGGGAACCCCTCTGAGTGGATGTATCAGCCTAAAGCAGACTGCCTCATAGCAAAGTGGTCTAGCCAGGACTTCCAGCAAGTGCTGGAGAATCCCAGGGCTAGTGACGAGAGGACTGTGATGCTGCTCTTCTACTGACCCGTGTCTTGCAGCCGTCTGTGATCTGTAACGGAGGGTCAAAGGAGGTGATCCTGCCCCCCTCTGCTCTTGTGAGACCTCACTTGGAGTATTGCGTACAGTTCTGGTGTCCTCAACATAAAAAGGACATGGAACTGTTGGAACAAGTCCAGAGGAGGCCACAAGGATGGTCAGGGGACTGGAGCACCTCCCATATGAAGACAGGCTGAGAAAGTTGTGGCTGTTCAGTCTGGAGAAGAGAATGCTGCATGGAGACCTCATAGCAGCCTTCCACTATCTGAAGGGGACCTACCAGGATGCTGAGGAGGGACTCTTCATTAGGGACTGTAGCGACAGGACAAGGGGTAATGGCTTCAAACTTAAACAGGGGAAGTTTAGGTTAGATACAAGGAACAAGTTCTTTACTGTGAAGGTGGTGAGGCACTGGAATGGCTTGCCCAAGGAAGTTGTGAATGCTCCATCCCTGACAGTGTTCTAGGCCAGTTTGGACTGGCCTAACTATTCTGATTCTTTGATTCTATGGACAGGGACTGCAGCAGTTTAGGTTTTATGCCATGTCTGCTGCAAGCTTGCTAACAGCCTTCCCACTCCCAGCTGTTCTGATCCCTTCCCAACCTACTTCTCATTAGGCCTCTATTTTAAGTTTTCATTTTAAAATGGAATTTCCTGACTGTGTTGTGTGGTATGTCAGCGCCTCAGTGCTGGTGTGCTTTCCATGTCAGGAGTCTCTAAAACCCTTTATGATAGTGGGGTGTAGAAAGCAGTAGTTTCACTTCAACAGATGGATCACGTGGAGGTTTTCCCCTCAGTGTGTTGCAAAGGTTATAAATGATAACAACTGCATATGTACACGTGCGATGAAAGGCTGTCAGGGAAATGAGTAAAGGCTCATGAAATGGAGCTATACCAGACAGTACATTTTGAAAGACTTCTGTTTCAAGCTCCTTGGAAAAGGGATGGTAAGAAAACGGATGGTAAGGAAAGGGAGAAAAGACAAACCAGTCGAGACACTTTGCTTTCAGATATCCCAAATGCTTTTTTATTGCTCCATAGTTGTGGGAGAGAAGTCAGCTGGGACTGCAGGACCATGGGGTACCTAGGAAACATGCAGTGCCTTTAGGAAGCTGGCTTCATCTCCCCAGAGGTAGTGGTGTGCTGACTGACCCCTTTCACATCGGCCCTGCAGACCTTCCTCGAGCTTAACACTCATCTTTAAAATATCTGGCTGTGTAAAGGGTCGACTTTTTCTCTGGACGAGGTCTTTTCCAACCTAGTTGGTTCTATGATTCTGTGACTCATGGTTACCATGCTTTCTGCAGAAGACCAACATCACCTACTCCTTGCTGTGGATGGTTGATCAAAGATCTACCAGTGATCTTTGTAGTGGGATGAAAAGAGATCAGAATAGAAAACATTTGTTCTCAAAGATGTTAGGGCTGTTTTGTCTGTGTCATTTCAGTTCTTTGAGACTCAGGAGTGTGAGCGGCTCAACTATTTCCGCAATGCCCTCTGGCTTCATGTCAACCAGCTCTCCCAGGACTGCGTCCAGAATGATGAAGTATGTCAAAGGAAAAATCTTCATCTTTATTTTGAGAAAACACAACCCAGTTTCCTTCCCTGTGCTGAGTTGGGTTGTGGCCTTTAATCAGCCACCAGACACCAGCATAAGTGTGCACACAGATTTTGGCCAGAGCTCTCACAGATGAGCTTTCATCTGGGATTCCCATGTTTTTTGAGGATTGTGAGGCCCTGGCATAGGTTGCCCAGAGAAGCTGTGGCTGCCCCATCCCTGGCAGTGTTCAAGGCCAGGTGAGGACGGGGCTTGGAGCAACTTGCTCTAGTGGAAGGTGTCCCTGCCCATGTCAGGGGCTTGGAACTGGATGAGCTTTAAATGTCCCTTCCAATCCCAACCCGTCTGGGATTCTATGATTCCCTTACAACTGGAGCTTGTGCCCATGTCCTGGGTGAGTGCCGGGCTTTCAGCCATGTGTAAAAAACACCTGAAAAAACCTGCATGTTTTTTGACCTCATTTACAAAAAATGCTTTTGATTTCCCTTTCATAGAAATATGAGGAAATCCGCAAGAGTTTAGAACTGTGCAGCATTGAAAAGGACATTGATTTTTTTGTAAATTTACGCAAAACTGGAAGTTTGGCACCAGGTAAGAGCTCAGTGCAATCTCACAGATTAGTGCTGTCTTCCTTGTACTTCTCTTGGAGCTGCTTCTCTGATAAGCATCAGTTTGGATGCAAGAAACACTGATCTTGCAACATCCTTCCTTTCATTCCCTGGCGTGCAACACTGATCTTTGCCACTCTTGACCAGCTCCTGAAGATAATCTTCTCTTCTTGTAACATTAAATTCATTGATCAGACATTTTCACAGAGAGGGGACTTAGCAGTTGAATGCTGGTATGACAGAAAATTAATGGCTTTAAAAGGTCTGGACTTTACTATTGTTAATTTTTTTAGCTCCTGTTGTTTATGAAAACTACTACAATACACAAAGAAATCCAGCTCCTGTGAGAAGTCCAGTTCCCATGCCTATATCAAGGTAAGAGACGCAACATGTACAACTGTGTTGTGGTTTAAGCCCAGCCGGTAACTCAGAACCACGCAGCTGCTTCCTCACTCTCCCCACTTCTTACTCCCTCCACTCCAGAGGGATGGGGAGGAGAGTTGAAAGAATGCCACTCCCATGGGCTGAGATAAGAACAGCCCAGTTACTAAGGGCTAATTACTAATATAAAACCACTACTGCTACCATCAATAATAATAATGATAAGGGAAATAAGGCAAGAGAAAACAACCGCTCACCACCCGCCTACGGACATCCAGCCTTACCGGAGCAGCAATCTACCCCTTCCGGGTAACTCCCCCTAGTTTATATACTGGGCATAATATGCTGTGGTATGGAATACCCCTTTGGCAAGTTTGAGTCAGGTGTCCTGTCTCTGCTTCCTTCCGGCTTCCCCTCCTTCCTGGCAGAGCATGAGACTCAGAAAGTCCTTGGTTGGGGTAATCATTACTTAGCAACAGCGAAAACATCAGTGTTACCAACATTGTTCCCAGGCTGAAAGTCAAAAACACAGCACTGCACCAGCTACTAAGAAGAAAAAAAATGACTGCTACTGCTGAACCCAGGACAGTATCCACCCCTCATTCCATATCATTCATGTCATGCCCAGATCCCACATTTTTTCAATATACCAGTGCTTTTGTCTCATATATATATATATATATATATATATATATATATATATATATATACACACACACACACACACACACGAAGAGAGAGATATCATTCCTTAGTCCACGGACCAATCCCTATAAAGCTGCTGAATTCATCCATTCCATGATATTGGGCTCCATCTCTTGTAACAGTCTTTCAGAGCAGGAGAGATGGTGTGCAGTGTTGGACTGTTGCCTGAGATGACACTGCGGAACTTGTCTGGTTTCATCAAAGTTCATTCTTTGTTGGGATGATGGTTGGAGGGAAGTCAGGGCCTTCACCAGGGCTGCTGGTGATCTGAAGACATCTAGTTGGTGGGCTATAAACGTGCTACATAGCAGGCAACAGCACACAGTTGAGTTCATTGGCTGTTTTCCCCTAAAATCAAATCCCCTTGAGGTACACATCAGACTTCCCCATCTTCCCCCATTATCCATCAAATATATCCAAGTGCCTGAGCAAAAGCAATCCCACGAGTGGGTTTGCCTTTACCGGAAGCAGGAATAACCCAGACTGTCTTCCCCAGCAAATTCTTTGTGTGCACCACAGGAACTTTATCCCCCTCTACAGCATGTAAAAGTTCTGATTGGGCTGGGCCAGCCCTGTTGGCAGATCCCCTAGTGTTGACCAGCCAGGTGGCTTCTAGTAAGTGTGTATCCCAATGTTTGAAAATCCCACCACCCACTGCTCTCAGTGTAGTTTTTAACAACCCATTGTACCGTTCGATTTTCCAAGAGGCTGGTGCGCGGTAGGGGATGTGATATACCCACTCAATGTCATGCTCTTTGGCCCAAATATCTATAAGGTTATTCTGGAAATGAGTCCCACTGTCTGACTCAATTCTCTCTGGGGTGCCGTGTCGCCACAAAATCTGTTTCTCAAGGCCCAGGATAGTGTTCCGGGCAGTGGCATGGGGCACAGTGTATGCTTCCAGCCACCCGGTGGTTGCTTCCACCATGGTAAGCACATGGCGCTTGCCTTGGCGGGTTGGTGGCAGTGTGATATAGTCAATCTGCCAGGCCTCCCCATATTTATACTTCAACTATCGTCCTCCATACCAAAGAAGCTTTAACCGCTTGGCTTGTTTAATTGCAGCACATGTTTCACACTCATGAATAACCTGGGCAATAGTGTCCATTGTTAAGTCCACCCCTTGATCACAGGCCCATCTGTATGGTGCGTACAGGGGCAACCGATATTGGTATGAACTGGTCCTCTGGTTTGGCTGCAGTGATTACCACTGTGGTTTGAGTAGCGACTGTACTTGTTGCTGGGGGTGATGTAGCTGCTGTGCTTGGAGCTGGGGTAACCGCGCTGTCTGTTGCAGCCGAAGTTTGAGCAGCGACTGTAATTGTTGCTGGGGGTGGTGAAGCTGCTGTGCTTGGAGCTGGAGTAGCTGTGCTGACTGTTGCTTTGATCTCAGATCCACCGACATTCTTTTCCTTTTGAAGGTTCTGGATAGTGTTGAACAAGGCCCTGTAAGCATAGGCCAAGCCCCAGCACGTTGCCATGATTTGTCCATCTCTGGTATGGCCAGAATGACCACACACCTCATTTAAGTGTTTTACTAATTCTTCTGGATTTTGCAGTTGTTTGGTAGTGAAATTCCAAAGTACTGGAGGGGCCCACTGACCTAGATACTTGCCCACACTATCCCACACACCATGCCACTCATGACTGTCCAGCCTCAGGGAAAATCTATGAGCACCTACATGGCGTACCTTCACCACCAGGTTCTGCAACTGGGCAGTGATATCTTGCCACAGTGCAGCAGCCCAAATAGGTATACCTCTGCATTGCCAGTTGCTCTGCTTCCATTGCTGCAATCACCCCCACAGGGCATTTTCCACCATCCATGAGTCAGTATAAAGTACTGGTCATTTTCTCGTTCAGCAATGTCCAAGTCCAGCTGCATGGCTTTCACCTCAGCAAACTGACTCGATTCACTCTCTCCTTGAGCAGTTTCTGCAACTTGTCACAGGGGACTCCATACAGCTGCCTTCCATCTCCAATGCTTCCAAAGCACTGGATGGGCCCACTGGACTAGATATTTGCCCATACTGACCCACACACCCTGCCACTCATGACTGTCCTGCTTGTTGGTAGTCCTCCTATATTGTCGTCTAACTCTAGACAAGACCCGAACCCGACACTGCTTAACTTTCAAGATCAGATAAAATAGGGCATTCTCAGGAAGGGATGGCCATGGGTAAAACACACTGTGTATGTGTACCAACATGTTGATGACCATCATAATCAGCAGGCATGTTTCATGGGTATTCAAAAGCCATTGAAAACCTTTAGAACTCTCAAATGCTGCTGTAAGCAGCCTGGTGAGGAAGTGGGAGGTGTAAGGGATTGTTTCCTTCATACGTTGACTGCCCAAGAAGGAAAAAAAGATGCGTGATTGCTAAACACTTCCATTATATACCTCCCAAAGTATAGAGGTGATGACCACGCTGGGAATGCAAGCCAGATCAGTTTCATGATCAATGAGTCTACTGTATTACAAGTCATTACCATAAAGTACAGCGAAACAAGAACCGCAGCCCAAGCTCCCCAGCTGGTAAACACTAAACTGGCAAATACCAGCTCTTACTAAGGTACGACATGCTGAAACTCTGATATTAAGAGCAACAACTTTGAGAGCCAATAAATCAGTGTTGTAACGAGTGACTATTAATCTGAAACAATGAATGCTTATCACAAATATGATTAGACAGTATCTGGTCAGATCTGTCGTTATCTCAACCCTTTGTGCCCCATGTTGGGTGCCAAAAAGAACTGTCATGGTTTAAGCCCAGCCGGTAAGTCAGAACCACACAGCTGCTCGCTCACTCCCCCCACTTCTTCCTCCCTGACAGACACCAAGCCCGACCTGAGCAGTGATCTGAGCCTTTCAGGTAACTCCCCCCAATTTACATACTGGGCATGACGTGCTGTGGTATAGAATACCCCTTTGGTTAGTTTGAGTCAGATGTCCTGTCTCTGCTTCCTCCCGGCTTCCCCTCCTCCCTGGCAGAGCACGACACTCAGAAAGTCCTTCGTCAGAGTAGACATTACTTAGCAACAACTAAAAACATCGGTGTTATCAGCGTTGTTCCCAGGCTGAAAGTAAAAAACACAGCACCGCGCCAGCTACTAAAAAGGAGAAAAATGACTGCTACTGCTGAACCAGGACAAATTGCAACTGGTATTGCAAATGATAACTCTCCCAGAGGAAAAAAAAAAAGAAAAAAGAAAAAAAAAGAGCACATTTTGTTGCTTTCAGTCTATAGAGGCAGTTGCTTTCTTTCACAACTATGGCTTCATCTATGACAATTGCAACTACACTTCCAGTTGCTTGAAGGCTTGAACTGGGGAGTATTAGAGGAAAATATTTCCCACGCTATCAGTTCACACAGCAGGAGTTATGCCAATGTGCTGCCTAACATACAAGTTGCTTAAGAATCCCCTCCAGCCCAATCAAAGGATTTTGCTCCCCATTTGGGGGTCATTTCTCTCTGCTCATGATTGGGAATTTTATTCTGCAAGGAATTTGGTGAGGGTCTGCCCATTTTTTTCTTGTACTCAAGCTATTCCAGAAGTCCTTTGCATGGAGGTGAAGGACTGCAGTGTTCAGACAGCTGAAAAGCAAGGCAGCCTGCGGAATACTGAATTCATGTCTTGTTCTCTCTGGAAACTATCTGAGCTCTCTTGTAGAAGAGTTCAGGTTTTGGTGACAGAATGAAACCTGCTGGTCTTCCCTGTACGGTTCTCCATGTGTTCTGTTTATCTGAGAAGATTGGATCAGTTAAAAGCATATGTAAGTCGAGGAAGGACACGGTGAAGGATGCTTCTGCCTAAAGGGAAGGTGAGGAGTCAGGGCCAAAGGGTCATGATGAAGATGAGTGTGTCAATTTGGCTGTCACATTTGGAGAAGAGTCATGTCTGATTATGGCTTCATGATGTCTCACTCTGGACAAAGGCATGTAAAAAGGCATGCGCTGAGGCTCACTTGTGAATATGTCCCCAACTAAGTGCGTTTTGGTCACTTCTTCCTCTCCCCCACCGTATCAGCTTTAATTCCTATGTCTGCCAAGCCGGCTGTTGGTGGTGAGCCCACCATGATGTGCCTTGGTATCAGGTCTCCATGAAGTCCAGGCTGGCCAAACCTCTTGCCCTCCAACCAGCTCTGGGAGGGCAGTTGGGGAGCCCAGAGCCAGGCCACTGGGAGTCCCAGAGCCACGCAGATCCTCAGCTCTGTGTTTTCTTCTGTGCAGGAGGGCACCTCTACCTACCCCGGCCAGCTCGTCAGGTGAGTTACTTACTTTATGGGGTTTCTGGCTCCACAGAACTCTGCTTTTGCTCTTCCCCATCAGATTATGAGCTTCAGCTCTCTAAAGGGAATGGTTTAGGTGAAGCTCCTGCTCTAAGTTCGGTCCCCCCCTGAAAGATCCTGGGAAGCTATACTCTGACTTTGGAGGCAAGGTTTCACCAGAGGTTATGATCAAAGCCCTGTATGTAGGCATTTCTGAAGCTGAAGAATGTCCAAGCTTAGGATCCCACCAGTCTCTACAGTTTGGGCCCTTTGCTGATTCAACACCATGAACTATATAATTCCCAGTGCCACTTTAGTACCGGAACTTGGTAAAAAACTTGCCTTGGTTGTTCAGCAAATCAAGACATCTCTTTCAGCCTCATCCACCATTGCCTCCCATCCCTTTGACACAGGTGGCCAGTGTTTCTGTCCTGTGTAGAGTCTTGTAACGAGCACTTCTCATAAGCAGACCTAATTGGTTTTGTGCTCTCTGTTCCAGGTGAGCCTGATTATGCCACAGTTGACGGCTACAGTTTGATTCATCACTAATAGCCACAGTAAGTACTCATACTTGAAGACAGGATTTAATATGAGATATAGCTACAGAGAGGAGGGTCAATGGAGAAGGCCAGATATCCCATCTTCACGCTCAGGGGAAGAAAAGGAATCTAAGCGATGGACCCAGATGCAGGGACGATCTGTGTCAGAACAAGTTTTTGATTTGAAATTCTTCTAAAGTGCAGCCACCTGGAAAGAGGCTGGAGATAACCAAGAAGTCATATGTGCTGAGGGGAGTGCTGCACAGTGCTTTGGGAATGCCGGCTAATGTTTAGGGCAGAAGTATCCCACTCAGATCTCAGGTTAAGCCTTTCCCCGTTTCTCAAGTCCTTCATTAATGGCGATTAAGGCTGTAGTTTAGGTTTAATTTTGGCCATGTCTCTCAGGGAGCTCACTTAAAGGATCACTAACAATAGACCGTGTGTCTGGGTTAGCTGTAGATGTGCTTTAGATTTTAAGTGCTGATACTGGAAGCTGATTTGCATTTTGCCTGGTGCAGCAGTCCACAGCACAGCTACTCAGTGAGAGGCTGTGCTTCCAGAAACCTACATCCTGCAGTGTTGCTGAGGATCTGAAGAAGTTGGTCAGCTCTTCAACCACCTCTCCAATGAGGCGCTTGCAAATTTTTAGGTTCATGATATAGCATGTGCCTAGTAGTCTCTGCAGACCCTCAATTGATTGACTTCTGGTAAAGAAGTCCCTTGGAATTGTTGTGACTATGTATCACTGAAAAAGACTTAGCTACTAATGCTGGGCTGGAGCCCTGAAACTCATTTTCTGATGATATCTCCTCAAAGGTTTTGTTTCTTTTTCTTTCCCTACCCATGATCATGGCTTTGATTCAGAAACTCATGTGCTGCAGGGCTGCTGGTCTCTGTCATATCCCCACGTGCAGCATTGCTTAACAGTTCCCCAGTGCTTTATGACGCAGGGATTGAGGATCAGCACACAGTTCAGCTGTTTAAACCCGGTGCCAGGTGAATAGCTTTGGAGCAACGGGATTTGCTGATGTATGGCGTACCTCAAGTTGAATCTGCATGACTTCAGTGCATGTCTAAGCCAAATAGTGCCTAGAGCTTTTACTGTATTTTCTTGTGTGGAGAAGATGACAGTGAGCTTAAACATCTCCCCTAATGCATTACAATGGACTGTGCAAAGTGCACATGCCAATGAATCAGCTGTCCATTTTCATTTCTGAAACACCAAGTGTATAAATATTCTGCTGAAGGACCCTGCTGTAGCCTTTGTTCTTAAATACATACTTTATGTTTTGAGACTTGTGTGCTGGCTGACTTTCTTCTAAAGTATATCAGACTCACTTTTTGTCTAGGCTAGGGCTGGTATACCTTCAAAGCACCCTAGGATGTTCAGGTTCCTTCTCCTGGGAGGAAGCCTACAAGAGCATATCCTTGCTCAGCCTTTATTTCCTACTTGCTCAATACCACGACAGCTCTGGGACAGAACACACCAAGACTTTAGCCTCCCCCTGCTCCCCTAGAGTCAGGCTGAGTTTCCTCACGGGCCTCTCTAGAGGGGTCTGTCCTCCTCCCAGACACCCACAGAAGTGAAGGGCCTAACAAGAGAGCCTGATAACCAGCTGCACAGCTCCTGCCTTCCCCCCTAGGGACAGAGAGGCCACAGCTGCTTTAGTAAGACAAAATAAGCAGAGGGATACAGGTAGCATGGAAGTCTTATGTCCCTTCAGATGCTGGGCATCCTGCCTTCAGGCAGAGTTAGAGCTCTTCCTTTTTGGTCCTATGAGCTAATACATAAAGCATCACAAGAAAACAGCATTAGTTATGAAGGAAGTTCACAGGAGTACTTCTTGCTGCGTTTCCAGATACAGGCAGGGCCAGGCAGCTGGTGTGTCAGTATCAGGCAGGAGCTGCCCATAAACCCCCTGTTCTCATGACATGGCCAAACTTATCCCTTAGCCATGGGACTTGTGTAGTTCAGACCAGCCCTGTGCCTCCTCAGGGAATCACCAGCTCCATAATGTGCAATGGGCTCCTGGTCAGGATCATCTCTGCCTTTACCCATGCACAATTTACCTTTCCCACAGGTATTATAAATGACACATGATGTTGATAACAAAGGGTCTTCTCAAGGCCAAAGTACAAGGCCTAAGAGTGGACATTACCTGTAAGTGATGCCTCGTCCCCTAGGCTGAGACTGGAGCCCCGCTGTGGCTGGAGATGCCTCAGGCACTACAGGACAGCCTGCCCCACTCCAAATGCACTTCCAGGTCCTGCTATGGCATAAGAAAGAAGAGACCTCACACTGCGTAAACCCCCCAATAGTAGGGGTTTAGTTTCTCACTTCCCCTCCCCTACCCCGGATGAGCCTTATGTAAGAGCTTGCCCCCCCCCCCCCCCCCCCCCCCCCCCCCCCCGGCAGGTCCATATAGGGGATGCTGACTTCCTCCTAGGTTCCAACAGATGAATCCTGCCTCCCTGTTTGCCCTTGTTGAGACAGTCTTATATCCTTAGAGAGGAGATTGGATTCTTCCCTGCCTCCTATACACGATCCTGGTCTCGTATCTGTTACTCAATATGGGAACCTAGCTCCCTCCCAGGCTCCTGTAGAGGAGCTTGGCCTCCACACAAATCTTTTAGAGGATGTTGTCCCCCACAGGGTCTCATAGGAGGGCCGATCGTCATTCCAAACTCTTATAGAGGGCATTATCTCTCCACAAGATCCTATGGAGTAGTCTGGCCTCCCTCGTGGCTCTTACCCAGGAGCCTATCCTTTCCCTGAGAGTCCGCATACAAAATGACCCCACACCCGCCGCGCTCCCAACTGAAGACCCCTCCCCGCCCAGACCAGGCCAGTTGCGTC